>NW_024039496.1:0-600000 GCF_016077235.1 Cyprinodon tularosa | reverse complement strand
ACTAACTTTGAGGATCTTGTTGCAAAGTTAAGCATGCTTATTTAGATTTATGCATATTGAAGAAGTGTTTTATGTATTATTAATCCTTACACATTAAACAGACAAATAAAAGCATGAGAATTGGCATTTCATGTCCCCAGCAATACTCGAGGGTTTTCACTATGGATTAATCAGGGTTAATCTGGTTGGGCAGAGTGTGCACATGCAGACATGCACACAGGAGAGTTTATATTACATTATAGTTGAGGGGCTTTCTTACAGAGTAATCTTTACATAAAGACAAAATAAATGCAGAACATGAAACAGAGCATCCCGTTTCATTAGCTTGGGCACAAAAAAAAAAACTGCCATAATGAGCCAAAACATTTAACATGATTAACCTAATAAAAGGTGAGACATTGAGCAAAACAAAAGCACGATATTGAAGAGTAGCTTTGCTACTTTAAGCTGTACTTTTCAAACATCATAAGGGAATTTGTTTTTCTGGATCTTCTGTCTCACATATCCTATCATCAACCAGCTTACTCTTCCTGCATTGCCACCCACTGCCAACATATGTAATTTCCATACTATAAGCAAAGGCAAGAGGAATTTCACATAAACACAGATATACATATACAAGCTTTTTGTTGTAAGCAAGAAATAGGAATACATTCTTGAATATGCTCCATCTCTGCATGCACACACACACACACACACACACACACAAAACCTTTGTGCCTCTCATCTGGCCTCCTGTTATTTCTGTCTTTATTTTAATCTGCTGGAGAGGAGTTCACAGAAGAGTCAGCAGGATGCACTCTAGAGTTGCACCTCCAGCATCAATACACAAAGCTACACATACGCACAGCAGGGTGGTGCAGAAGGAGTTACAAGGATAAGGGGGAACATATCTGCATTCCTAATTAAGCGCTGGTGAAGAGAGACCATCTTAGTGTCAGGAGTTCCAATCTATACATTCAAACAAAGTGAAATAGAGTTTTGAAAATACATCTATTTTCTTCTACATCTACAGAAACATTTCCCTTATAAATGGAGATTCAGAGATTGAGAGTGGTGAGAAATGAATGTCATTTTATTGTTAGTGAAATGTTTACAATTAAGTCAGTGGAGGGACAGCATTGTGAAACACAATTTAAATAGACACGTCTGAAGCTGATTCAGGCTGAGAGAGGAGGAGGAAAACTTTCAGCAATTCATTCATGTTTTTTTTTTTTTTTAGCTTTTAATATCTGATGCTCATATAAACTTTTTTTCTATAAATACAAAAACATGTACTTTTCAAGCTGTGGTGTCAAACTCAAATCCCTAAGAGTTGGTTTTGAGACAGTTTTAGAGGCGTCCTTTGCCCTGCACACCTGAATCAAATGGCTGGAATCAAATGCAGAGACACGTCTAAAAGCAACACCAGTTTAACTGTAAGGTTTTTATATTTTCACTGAAAGTCGGTACTCTTTAAATGTGTGAATCCAAATTCAAATTCCAGGTGTGTTCTTGAAATCATGACTGATCTGATTCTGAATGTGATTCTAAGATCTTTAACATCGTGATCACTAGTATTTGCATTAAATAACACTAAAATAACTCAATTCAAAGCAAATGTTGCACAGTTGCAAAGTTGATGCCAGTGTTAAATCTCTGTGCTGCTCTTATATATTATGCTAATAGTTTAAATAGAAAAAGGAATCAGTTTAAGTAGGTATTAGCAGGTTAAAATCCATCTTTTTTTAAATGTTCTTTTAATAGCTTCTAGGCTTCTTGAACAGAATTAGAAACAGGTGCTTTTTAAACACTTGCTCCTTATGTGTGGAATCAGCTCTAAAGCATCCTTAAGTCAGACATATTACTCTCACAGAGTAATTTTAGACAACCTTTTCATTTAGTTTTATCATTTTATTTGTTTCTGTTTAATTAAGGTTTCTGTCTAGAGTATTTTTATCAAACTTTTGGCTTTCAGTTTTCAAGTTCATGTACACAATATATGTAAAATCTTTTGACTGTAATCCTGACCAGAGCCGGCTGAATAGATGTTGAAATAGATGTTTCAGTTAGAGTTCCAAAATTAAACAAAATACAGTAACACAAACTTTACTAAAAAAAAAAAAGGGCCAAACTTTAATTGGTGCATCTCTACTTGTAGCATACATCTTTAAAATTATCTAGCGCTAAACGACATGAGTGAAACAATATGTATGAGGAAAATAGATCTACCGTACATATAGGTTATTGCAGTGTCACTGCACCACTCAAATTTCAAGCAAAAACTCTTGAGCAGAGCGGAGAGAGAAGAGTATAGAGGCGCGAAGTCGGCTGGGTGAGGGAAGGAGTGGCAACTCAGGAGGATAACTGAAGGAAGACAAGAGAAGCGTTTTTTAATAAGATAATTTAACTAAAGATGGGCAACCAAGAGAAAGACACGATATGGGTGAATGGAGAAGAACGCCTTGGAGTTGGAAGGCAGAGCTGCCAGTAAAGACAGAAAAATTAAAAGAAAAAAAATGCTTCTAAGAGAGGTTTCCATTGCATTAATGTCCTCAGACTGCAGCATGGAGAGTGGTTGAATTGTTCTATTTGTCTGCATAAATTTCAGTTGCTTATACTATAAATTAATATACACATATGAGACTGAACTCTGACACAGTTAATAAGCGTTTCTAAGTGAATGTATGCTACACATACCGGTATATCTATATATAGATATATGTGTTTAGGGAGGCGCATTGCTTTGACCGCTGGTGTATTAGAGGACCAGCTCTTTGATCTGGGGGCTGTGTCGAGCCTCTAAACTCGCTGCGCAGGGTGGTCTCCCATCATGCTCCACTGATCACAGCAACGCCGTTACTATTGGCTGCGTGGCGGGCCCTCCCATCAGCCCTTGTGCTGCACGCCTCTGACAACTTCATTAGCCAAATTGACCCTCTGCTCTGCCGTACTCTGCTTTCCCTGCAACATAAAACTAATCGAATAGATCCTTCAGAGCAGGTTGCATTGCACAAACTTAGGAAAAAAGTAAGTTAAGATAAACAAGTTTCCTCGTCTACGATTCTGAAATAATCATTAAAAAGTGTGAAATTTAACAAAAAGATGACTGTCAATTTATGCACTTTTGTGCTTGTATGCTGCATCCACTGAGGTGTGCTACACCTTTATTATACGCCTAATGATTTTCTTATCTGATGAGGGAACCAAATAGAATGTAGCCCGAGAAAAAGGAGTGGAATTTTAATTTGTTTTCTGCTATAGTAAAACATATCAAACTGTCTCTTTCAGTCTCCTCATCTTTGTCTCACATCCCTGTAGTCACAATATCTTAAATAGTGTTTTATCTGTGGACAACAAGACATCTAAAACACTATGGTCAGTGATTCAAATCATTCCCATCACTTGATTCATAAAATATGAAGGGATTAGACCAGAATACAAACGGAAAAACTTCTAGTCAATATTATCTGTTACCATTATTAAGTACAAGTCCCGCTATACACTATAGATTGCTAAAACAGACACTAAGCCCCTGGTGGTGGGTGTGAATGAATATGATGGTGCTTGTTTGGTGCAAAGCATCGGCTGGTGAACTGCTCTTTGGGTGACAAATGGGAAGTTTTACAAGGTGAAGGCGAAAAGTTTACATTTATACATTTATATTTGTATCTTTCAGTTAGGAGTCTTCCACTATTCTTTGGGGGTCAGAGGATATAAACTTTAGGGGGCACTCAAATACAAATATGTGACATCATGCGTTTAGTGCTTGGACTGAATTGATTTCCAGGGCATTGAACACGATGGTTATGTGTTGAAAAAGGGGGTCTGGTAGCCGGAGGAGCAGGTAATCCAGGTTTAGCACAGTTGTAGCACAGTGGTAGATAGATGAACTATTGAACCCCGTCTCTACAGTCAACGCTCTGCAGAGGAGCAGGCTAATTAACCAGTAACAGCGATGAGCAAAAAAAAAAAAAAAGGGGGGGGAAAGCTTTCTCTTCTTTTCCTGCTCTACTTTTACTTCTTTTAATCTCTCATTCATGAGCCCTTGGTGGTGCCCTTGGCACTGGGCATGTAAACTATAATTTCATACCATCACACAGAGACTCTGGACTGCCGGAAGAAAAAAGGATAGCACAGGTTGCATAATGAGCACACAGCTTAATGAAGTTGTTTCAGAGGTGAAACTGTGTGGAAAAGAAAAGTCAATGATTATTTCAAAATTCTCATTTTATGCAATGTGAATTCAAATGTGACTGAATGTTGGATGCTGTTTCAAAGATTAAAAGAGCAGGCATGATGTGTGCTTAAATGAAAGGAAAAAATCTTCCTCAGGTACCTACTAAGTCCTATTTAGACTCAAGTTATTAGCATAGACTTATATTTACTAATGAAGAGTGCCCTGTCAAATAAAAAATATACACTGTGTTTTCAATGATTTTAAAGATAAACCAAAATAAGGAAAACATAAGGAAAATCATAGCTAGTTTCAAAATATTTTATAAATAAAAAATCGGCAATCTGAAGTAAGATCTTTTAATTAAATATCTTTATTCTGACACTTTTAAACATCTGAAGGTGTCTTACTGCAGCAATTATCAATTATAGGTATCATAGTAAGAGTCACACAATGCGACATAAAAATCTGACTCCGTTTCCATTATAAGCTGTATCTTCATCTCTTTCCTCAAAGCATCTGATTTCCAAATTGTAGCCCTATATTAAAGTTACAGACTGCATAGCTGGAAAAATGGCTTTGACATAATTCGTGGTCTTCCTCTTACTTGATGTTAACAAACATAAAAAAAAGGATGTGTTACAAAGACGTATGACGAAAGAAAGAAACTCAATTCTGCCTCCTGCAGAGAGTAAGAAGAGTGGTGGCTGCTGACTGGCACGCCACCTGACTACCAAAAAAACTACTGATTTGAAACGACAAGTCAGGAGAAGTAAGGAGTAAATAAGAGAGATCGACACAGAGTAAAAACCAGAGAGAGAGAGAGAGAGAAAGGTAATAGATTTGAGAGTGTTTTGGGGGAGAAAACAGATGGAGTAAACACAGCACGAGGGAAACCAGGGGACTCCCACCGAACCAGCTCAATGTGTCACTGACACTGCAGAGTAGAATCAACAAAGTGCTCCGAGGGCAACAAGCACACATGCGCACATGCAGCCTCCCACACAATCACACACAGTTCGCCAATTGGCAAGATGCTGGGACCCGCAGCTCCTATCCAGAGCAGTGACAGGCACATGGAGAACAAGCTGGCTGACAGCACATGACAACTCCCCAGCTAGTGGAAAAAGGATAGAGCTATCTGCTACTCTTCTTTCTGACTGCAGCTGAAACTTAAAGAGGAGCTACTGTAAATATGCATTTATATTTTTTAAAGATCTCTTGCAAAATATCTCCGTGTTGACAGACTGATATCATTTATCTTCTTCCATCTATAAGTCGTGATCTCAACCTCATCCCAGCATCCATCTGTATCGCTTTCTCTGTTTCCAATTTCTTCCTTGCCCCCAGACCTGCTCAAATGCCCAAATGCTGCTGCTGCTGCTGTGTGCCAGCGCACCAACAGGCCCGTGGGCCTATCCAAAAGAGAAAAAAGAGAAGCAGAGAGAAAGACGGAGGGTAGCCAATTAAGAGAGGGTAATAGGAGAATAGTGTGTGTGCACTGCAGTATGGGCGAGTGTGTGACTTAAAGCGTCTGTGAGTTCACATGCTCTAAGTGGATGCGTGCAACGCCATAGGCTGTGCACACAGCCAAACTTAATTTAGCGGACCCAGGTTTTTAACACATGCCTGAAGCTAGCCAGCACACTAAGGCTAGAACGGAGAGAAGTTAACAGGCACATTGCTCTGTTAAAGCCTCTGAGATCTTGTTTCCTTCCTGAGGGTTGAAGGAACTAATTTAGTCATTGATGACCATCACTGCTCACAACCTTGTGGTCATATCTTTTCATCAGGCACTTCATTACAATAAAGCTTTATAGAGACACCGCTCAACTTTCAGGACCTTGACAGTGTTAAAAGCTGGTCTAGAAACACCTACGGAGCTTTGACAAAACTTTTACATGAGTTTGTGGCTTTTATCAGGAGTGATGAGCTCAAATTGAAGGCCAAAGATAAACAAAGCTGACAACATAAGTTATTTGTTATTTTTCACCTTCCAAAAATATGGAGCTAAAGTGATGCTCTCTAGATTTTACACTGCTTAGGAAGGAATCATCTGATGGCCACAAATCTGGATTTTATGGAGAAGTGATAAGAAGAAGGTATACTTCCCATACAGATCTCTTTTTTCAAACAAAATTAATTTTGTTTTTAAAATTCTGATCTAGAATTTTTTTTTTAATCATGTAGGTAGGGCTGCAACTACGGTAATGATTACTTTTTAATAAATTGAATACTAATTGGATAGCCAAAGGTTCCTAAAGGAGATTATTTTTAATCAAACCAGGTGAAACTAAGCTTTGCCACTTGAGGAATTCTGGATAAAGCATGTTAGCGGACAACTTTTTTAAAAATCCTATATCTTAAATTCAAAATATTTACCGGTATCTTTTTTTTTTTTTTTTTTTTGCACATTTGGTAGAATTACTACTCTCTGTGGGTTGCTCTGTAAGCTTAAAATATGTTTTAGAGTCTCTATACTCCAGTTAATGACTAATCAATTGCTAAATTAATCCAATTGACTGGTACAGCCCTACACGTGAGATACAAGTGTGAAAATTTGCCTTTATGAGTTCTTCACGATATATAAATGATTACTTTTTTAAAATTCTAGTTGCCTCCATCCACAATTATAGTTTAGTCAAATTAACAACAGAAAAAAGGGTCCAAAGTTCAGAAGTTTGATACCTTCCACCATGTGTTAAAAACCAAGCAAACTAATTATGAAATGTATCTTAAAAATATACATATATCACCTTTTTGCAATTTGCTTGAGGGGCAATGCCTGACGATTCTATTGTAATCGTTTGAGGTTTTTGGAAATGGATGACCATGTTTGACAACAGAGTTGGAGTTTTTACTCTTTTAAACTGTTGCCAGAGGGGACAAACTTCTAAAAGGCACTGGGACTTGAGCTATGCTACTTTAAATATACATATTCGTCCCTAAATGTTTTAGTTATCAGTGTTTAATTTGACTCTTAGTTTTTTCCAATCATAATTATTCTTTAGTTCCTTAATTTTTTTTATTTTTCTTTTCTGTTTAGTTATTTAATACTAGTCTATTTAAGAGGTTTGTTGACTAAAGGATTTTAACTGTTAACACTTATTGGATTTTGCAGAGAGGATAGTTTTATGTAGTATATGTGCAGAGTGCTTCCTCTTTCCCAAACGTAATCCATTAATAGTTCTTTAAGACCATATCTTCCCAGGCAGGCATTAAAATAATGACTGAGAGCAGTTTTTCTATTATTTCCTGATAATGTGGAGGTGCCCTGACTCATTCATTTTGATTAGAACCACAAACCTTACAAATAACTGTACTTGGTTCTTATTATTAACAAACCAACAAACATATTGTTGCACAGCCCATGGAAAATGCTTTGCATGGTGGAATATTAACTCTACGCATTAACCTGAACGCAGCATCCCAACCAGATAATCTAGGAAACAAAACACCATACGCCATTTCATGTGTTGTTGTTTTTTTTTTTTTTTACCTGTCTAGATTTAGGCTCTATTTAATAGAAGATTTGAAAAAAAAAAAACATTTTATTCATCAGTTTTGCAAATTAGTTCTAAACATACCTTAAAGATCAAAAGAATCTTCGAAAACCATAAGTAATGTTGATTACACAAAGCAATGATTTATGAGTACGGAAGGAACCCTCTTCCCTCCAGGTGTCTCTGTCCCTCGCAGCGTTTCTTTCCTTCACACCAAATCCCCAAATATATTAGTATTTCAATTTGAATTTCACTTAATATGGACTAAATATGGAGTCTTTTGAATGGCAGGAATTCTTCTGAATTTTTTTACTACAGCACAACTTTGTCATCCTGTCTATAAAAACATACACCTTGATAGACTAGTGTCTGGGACCTTAAGCAGGGAGACTCACAAACGCAAAAATACTGTTAAGATAAGTATGAACCTTCAAAACAAACAAATGACAAAACAGCTCAACTAAATTTTTCAAGCTCTTGTGTTGGCTGTGGGATTAATAAATGTTGCATTAGTGAAAAGCACCACATTATGGTAGGATATTGCCTCAAGCTAAAGATCCTAGAATAAACATCTAATTAGACAAAGACTGAAGCATGTATATAGATGGGTGCATGCATCAGCGTTTATTACATTGCTCCACAAGGCAATCGGGTGTCAGTCAGCTTCACAGCCAGAGCATGACCTAGAAAGTGAAACCACACAACACTGCACTACATATGCCACATGCTCAATCTTCTTCCCTTTATTTGAAGGAACACGGGAAAAAAATTGGGAAGGGAAGGAATAGAGAGATGGAAAAGGCATCTACCAACCACTGCACACTACAGCTAATTAAGTCATCTGAAATAGTCACAGAGGGTACCTGTATGCAATATAGTCTAGGCAAAAAGGTTGATGAGGCTCTGCTAGGCCCCAGGCTAACTTTAAAAAGAAGCCAAAGGAAGGAGGGGGGAAGAATAAAGGAAAGCAGAAGGCAAAGAGCGGGAAAGCGAGGAGGATGTTTTTTTTTTTTTTATTGAAGCCAAACTTGAAGAAGAGCAAAGACGTCTTTGTGTTGGGCAGCAGGAAAAAGGTTAAGCATGCCCCCAGCAGAGTATGTCTGCACAGACAGGCTCTTGATGAGGAGCAGGTGGGAAGATGCATGGTTGGATGGAGAGGTACAGAAGAAAAGCCCCGGATAATTAAGAGTTCAATAAACAGCCATCTCTTAAGGTGCACAAGTAAGTCAAGGAGATATTAAAGGAATAGTACACCCAAAACATGATTAGCCTTCATTTTCTACTCACCTCCATGCTGAACAACACTCTGGAGTACTTTTTTGATATCTCAAATGCATCTGGAGATCTGGGAGGCTTCTTGCTGTCTGCTGACATTCAAATAATGGAGGTCCATGGCGCCCGAGAGAGAAAGGTCCATAAAAGTCCACAAAAACGTGTCAATATTCCTCCATACTGCTCGTCCAATGTAATCCAAGTGTCCTGAGTGGGTAGCATCCAGAATTTACTCGAAACGAAGTCATTTAGAATGTTTTTAGAGCATAAACAGTAGTGTATAGGATTTCCTAATAGCGCCCCCATGCGCGCTCACGATTCTACGGAAGCCGGCAGACCAAACCGGAAGAAAGTGCGCATTCAGCGTCTGGTCTGCCGATAATGCAAGCGTAGAAGAAGAAATGTGCTGTTTACCTGTGCAAAGAAAGAAACAACGAAAGAAAAATGTCTGAGGACTTCAGTGTTGAGGAAGAGCATGAGTTCTTTGCCGAGCTGAATGCGCTGGTTTGGTCTGCCGGCTTCCGTAGAATCGCGAGCGCGCATGGGGGCGCTATTAGGAAATCCTATACACTACTGTTTAGGCTCTAAAACGTTCTAAATGACTTCGTTTCGAGTAAATTCTGGATGCTACCCACTCAGGACACTTGGATTACATTGGACGAGCAGTATGGAGGAATATTGACAAGTTTTTGTGGACTTTTGTGGACCTTTCTGTCTCGGGCGCCATAGACCTCCATTATTTGAATGTCAGCAGACAGCAAGAAGCCTCCCAGATCTCCAGATGCATTTGAGATATCAAAAAAGTACTCCAGAGTTTTGTTCAGCATGGGGGTGAGTAGAAAATGAAGGCTAATCATGTTTTGGGTGTACTATTCCTTTAAACAGGTGTATCATCAACAACGCCTAAATAGAGAAGCAGTAGTTTCCAGATTCTTGGATTTAGCAAGTGTATTTTATTTGTAGCAAATGCAGTTCCATGAGCCCTGAGCGAGGACTGGCCATTCAGAAAAATATGTCTTACCCATCAATGAACACACAATAAACAAGCACTATCAGGTTGCACTAACTACAACACTGCAGTATAGAACTGAGGAAGGACAGATCAAGCAGAGATGTAAGTTGCTATTTAGACTGCTACTTTAGCAACATCCGGAGACATGTTTACAGTTCATTCACGCTTTGGAAGAGCAAGACAGCAGTATAATAAAAAGAGGTAATCATACAAAGTCACAAAAATACAGTCATCTTTAACTAAGTGAAGAATAATCAAAGTCAGATATTTTCTCTTGCAGTGAGTATGTTTAGAAAATAGGAAAACACAAGCGATATCAGATGACACAGAAATTGTATGATTGTCAAGGTTGCTGCAACACAGAGATATAAGAATAAATCAGTTTATTCGAGAGGAGAAAAAAAAAAAGAAATTTGATTTTTAAGCCATAAGGCCAGGCCCCATTTATAAATTAAACTGTTGTATGATTCATCTAGTTGGTCACAGAATAGAGGAATGGGATGAAGAAATATTTAAATATTCACGGGCCTTACTTTTAACCTTTAAGTTGACCTTTTTTTAATTATTTCTGACAGGACCTGTCAGAACAGCATGATGCAATCTGGCTTCAGTTCCCCTCACTCACCATCTGTGGTGCCAGGTTCCCCTCTCTCCAAAATATGCATACTGGTATGGATGGGTCTGAGTTTGCATGAGGGACATTTTCACACCAGATTTGTTTTTCCAAATCACAACCTGTCTGTGGAAGTCGGTGCAAAACATTCTTTAGGTCCCCTTTTTTCCCCCACATACTTCAGCTTTATTAACGGGACCCCTGGTCCTCTTGGTCCTTTACCATTTTTTATTTCTGCATTTTAGGTTGTTCCTAACCTTTTAGTATTTAATCTCTTATTGATGTATATCTAATAGAAATCAGCAATAGGTAAACAGAAAGAATCCATAAAACAAAATAAAAGAACACATCACACATCTGAGTACCATATCACCCATACCATCACCAGGGGCAAGCCTGGCAACACCAGTGACTGAACTGGGTCATAGTCGGAGAGTCTCTTCCTCACATACACACACACACACATGGTATAGACTGCAGCATTGGCAACAGGGTGATCACAGGAGAGGGCAAACAGAGGGCTGCATGTAGAGTGATTGGAGTATTCTAGGTCAGCTCTCCTGACAATGCACCACTGTCTCCTAACGTGCTGGGCTAAAGGATGGAGAATGTCTTTGGCATGACGTTACAGCCACACATTCCAAAAGAGAAATCTGCAATAAACAAACATAACAGCTAATGCACGGAGCACAATATCTCCAATATCCAAAAAACATCACATAAAACAAAACTAGAAGTCTCACAAAGACATCTGAGAGCAAATATTATAAAACGCAATTAATTCTTCCTTTTCCTTCATCGGTTTATTAAGGCTGCAGGCAGCAGATCTCTTCAGCAGCCTATAGAGAAAGATCAGCCTGTGGACTTCAAAGAGGTTGCAACTAGGTCACCACAAGGCACTGCAGTCAGAGAGAGTGAAGTCTCTGGTCTGAGACATCTCACTTCTCCCCACTCTTTTCCCCATCTCTCTCTACTGCGCTCGCTCTCTTTCAGCACAATGATATCAGTGAAAATTAAAATGGATTATAGCACCCGTCGCTCCTGCCATTCCCTGGGGTCATACAGAACCGTGTCACTGTTACTGTTACCATAATGCAACTTCTCTATCACTTTCTAAAGTAGCTGCTGCTCAGCAGTTTAACTGGTGTTAAATTTAGACAGTGAACCAAACAGGAAAGGAGAGTACCAGTGAGAGGAGGCAGAAAATATGGAGAAATACTGAGTAGAATGTACAACAGGTGACCCAATCATCCATGGTAACATTCTGCAACCTACCTCAACCAAAAGGCCAAGAAGAACAAGTTTTCCTTTGTTTTATAGACGACTGAAGACGTTACTAAGAATTAGAAACCTTGGAATAGGAAGACATAGAAGAAAACTAGCGAAAGAAGGTGATAGGGAGCCTGGACAAGGTCAAAATGATTAAAAGCTGCAGGCCACACTGCATCTGGAACAACGCAAAACAACTCTGTTATCACTGCAAGATGATGGATAAAGAGCCCAGAAAAAAAGAAAGGAAGAATAATAAGTGAAATACACCATCATGTTATCGTAGGTCACAATATTTAGAGGCTTTAAAAACCAAGAGATGATGGAGGAAGTGCATACGAAGCCACACAGCTTCAATTTATGGATAAAAGAAAATGTGTGTAAATGTCAAGTTTAAGGAAAAAAAAAAAAACATCTATCTTGAAGAGCTGGTATTTATTTCGAGACCTTTTCAGGCATGAACTACTTTCAATTCATTTCAATGGAACTTGACATTTTGACTTCTTGTCCAAGTAAACATCCTAACCATATTTCCATGTACAGCAATATTCCATTGTAGGACCCGGTGGAATTTACATCACATTTATCAAAACAGTGGTCTGAACTGTGTAAGGACACAACGCTGATCTTCATAAGGATTGCAGGTCCAAAATAAGCTGAAATCTAAAAATTCAGAAGGCCTTTTATTTTGCGTCGTCAATAATCAGATCATTTTGTGATGATGAAGCCGCTATGCAAATGTAAACATTTACCTGTCATTAACTCAGAATATATAGGAACCAGAATTTAATGACAGTGGTAAGTTTCAAAACCTTTATTAAAAAAGACAGAAACGAACACAGAGCTGTGGATCTGCAGAGGCTGCAGGGGCAGGGGGGCATCACCCATCACTGGCACCCTGGTTGAGGGATAAATGCAGGTAAGTGACCACAATAATCTGATGAAAGGTGATTATCCATGTGAGTTACTTACCTGGTTTAACAGTTCAGTCCATCAGGTGGGATTTCTCCCTCTAAATGCAACTATTGTTCGTAGCATTTAAAGATAGTATCATTTTTCTTTTATGACCACTCTCAAACCTTTTGTGGAACATGCAATCCACTCATTTTAATTGCTGGAGCCAAACCAGTCTTAACGTTTGCCCAGAATTCTTCGGCGATCCCACAGAGCACCCCCACTTATTGCTCATACAAAAAAAATAAATAAATAAATTATATATCTAATTTTATATATATATAATGTACAATTTAGCACCAATTATTTTGAATCTTTACAGCTCAGACACAATATTGGAAAAAGCCCAATAAAAGTAGAGGAAAGTAACAGAAAATGCTGAAAACCTAAGCACTACCAGATGGTGCTTTCAACAAACCTCTAGGTAATAGAGGCTTAATAAACAAACAGTAAAATAAGGAGAAAAAAACTAAAAACAAAAGTGATTAATTTCCAATTTTGCTAACAAAAGTAATGTTACAAAAATGAAGTAAGACGTTGGAAAAGAGAACAAAAAGGTAGGAAGATTTAAGCAAGACAACGGATGGCTAAACCAAACACAACAAAGTTGTTTAAGCCTTTTGAGGCGTTATCTATTGAGAGTAACAAAGAAGCATATTACTTTAGCAACCGTTGCTGTTCAACACTGCCAGCTACTAAAACTGGATACTATTGGTGTTAAAAATGTTAAAAATGAAATTCAAATTTATTTCTGTTGTCCTTTAAAAGATCATAGAAAATGTAATAATTTTATCAATCTTATACCAACAAAACAAAAACACTCCATATGCTAAGGATACAGACAGAGCTTTAAGAGAACACTGACCAAAGTATGTAAAATATCCTGGAAAAATAGACTAAAATCGACTAAAACTATCACATATCATAATGACTAAAATGTGATTAAAACTAATAATAGTTTTCGTTCCAGAGACGAAGACTAAATTTAAGATGGCTATCAAAAACACCAATGTTAGCAACAAAAGAATAACTCCATTCTAATACAACTGCTCTAAATGGTGGATAAGTAAGAATATAAAACACTGGTGTATTTGTGGAAGGCAGCGTATCAATGAAAGGGTACAAAGAGATATAATGTGCTCTCCAGAGCCTAAGATAAGTTAGAAAGACTTCGGCAAGGACAACTCCCCATATCTGCATTTTATACATAACAATCTTACTTAACACATTATTGTAGATGCTGCTACATCTATGTCTGCTTAATAAACATGACAGCCCTTCTAGGTGAAAGCCAATGCTGTCCTCCCATGGCATCTGAAACAAGATGTGAATTATTTGGTCTTGACTCATCTGTCTTTAGTTGTCGTACCAGCAGTATGGTAAATGTATGGATGACTTCCTGCGTGTGTGAATTTTCTGTTTCCATAATGTAATGTGTGCACTTATTAGCTTAGACTGACAATTATTTGACTGACATTGGGGCGACAGCAGCGCAGTACCATATGGTAACAGGCTGCTAAACTGCAAAAACTTGACATTAGTGCAAACAAGTCAGCCAAGCGTAGCACAGTGTGCTCCTAAGGGGCCGAAGATATAGACTGTCAGCAGAGACTACGCTAATAACATATAATGTAAAACCTACAGCAGCAGCCATAGGTGAGTAGAGCCAAATTGGATATAAGTGTTGGTGCAAGCTTGATGAACCTGATGACAGGGTACAAAGGCCAGTAATAGACAGGTTATTTTAAGTCTAAAAATGTGCTTTATAATAGTTGTACCTTGAAAAATCGTAGCCTGATTTAAGCATTTTACAGAACAACTCAAAACAAAAACATATTAGGGAAAAAAAGGAAAAGAAAACATAACAAAGATGCAATGTCTCAAAAGTGACATTAATGCAAACAGCCAAAACCTGATTACATACTCTGCTGTTGTATTAAGACAGAAATTTTACATGGGTCCTCTTAGAAAATATGGCCTGTCATAAATCCCTTCTGCTTGCATAATATTTATGCATAAAGTGACAGTAAATACTTCATTTGGCTTGTTTCTCATCCTGAAGCATGCTGACAAATCATTCCTCTAAAGCTAAAAGAGAAGCACTCTTTCTTTATTTTTAAATGTTTAGTTTTTTTGTGTTATTTTTTTGGGGGGAGTAAATTACGGAAATACATTTTACACAAAAACCAATATCTTTGTTTCCCACTATAGTTAGTAGCATTACTTTTCTGAATATCTAATTTTAGTTTCAAATACCTACACCTCTGTCTTTGATGAGTGCACACAAAACACTGTTTTATAACTTCCAAAAGCTGTAACACTCAATTTTACGTTAATTATGTGATTATCATATCATTTGAAGGATGGTAATATTTTGTTTTGACATCAAATTATTTCTGAAATGTTGCTAACATAGACGTCACAAATGCACAGGCTGGGGCTGAGGACATATAAATGGCACAAGCTAAATAAGGGTGCTTTAAGTAAATAAGAAGAGAAGAGAAAAATATCAAATGTTGCGCACCATGAATTAGGACACCAGCTCCAGAGATTAGATCTAATACAGAGGTTCCTAAATTTTGGAAAAAAAAGAAAAAAAATGTGAAAGCATGGGTCGAAATTTAAAGTTAAAGTTTAGGTACTTGTCCATGGTGACTAATGTGACAGGAGTAAAAATGGGGAAGTTTCCAAAGCTGACAGGACCCTCCCAACTGTGGAGTAGGGGATCGTTAGCATTATATTGTTTGGCTGCTTCGCTCTAGAAGGGACTGGAGCACTTCACAAAGTAGACTGCATTAAGCAGAAGGCATAAAATGTGAAAATATGAAGCAACATTTAAAGATATCACCCAGGAAAGTCCAAGCTTTGGCACCGTCTGAAAAATGACCAAAGACCGAAATCATTACATCAAATGAGTTACAGTTGGTTCAGGGACAACAATGTCATTGTTTTCTAGTGCCTATTACAAAACATATTACATCAACTTTTAACTGTAAAATGGATTTTGATGAGTCTGAAAGGTCTTCAATATTTATAAAATAAAAAATATGTGGGGACACAGTACATTCTATTCCAAAGCAAAACAATTGCGCAAAGTCATCAAAACTTAAATAATAATAATAATATTTCAAATAAAGTAAGAAATGGCATGTTCAAAAGAATAGCAGTGTTGCCATCTTTCCTTGGAAACTCAAAAATGTACTGTACAAACAAAGAAATTCTTGATAAGTGAACCTAGCTGAGTATCCTAAACTAATATTTTGTTGCAAAACCACGGTTTCTGATGACTGCTTCACATCTGTGGTGCATGGAGTCAACCAACTTCTGGCATCGTTCCACAGGTATTGCAGCCCAGGATAATTGCACTGTATTCCACAATTCCTCAGCGTTTCTTGGTTTTGCCTCATGCACTGCACTTTTTATGTCAGCCCACAAGTTTTCAATGGGATTAAGGTCCGGGGATTGTGCTGGCCACTCCATCAGTTGAATCTTGTTAATCTGGAACCATGCTTTTGCTCGCTTGCTGGTGTGTTTGGGGTCATTATCCTGTTGAAAGGTCCACCTCAAAGGCATTTCCTCCTCAGCATATGGCAGCATGACCTCTTCCAGGATCCTGATGTACTGGAACTGATCCATGATCCCTTGTATGCGGTGAATCGGACCAACACCATAGTATGAAAAACATCCCCATATCATGATGCTTGCACCACCATGCTTAATGGTCTTCAGTGAGTACTGTGGCTTGAATTCTGTGTTTGCAGGGCGTCTGACATACTGCCTGTGACCCTTAGACCCAAAAAGAACAATCTTGCTTTCATCTGTCCACAAGATATTATGCCATTTCTTTTCAGGCCAGTCAATGTGCTCTTTGGCAAATTGTAAACGCTTCTGCACATGTCTTTTTCTCAGCAGTGGGACTTTGCGGGGGCTTCTTGCTAGAAGGTTAACCTCAGTAAGACGTCTTCTGATTGTCACAGTACTCACTGTCAACTGAAGGTCTTGCTTGATCCTCTTGGATCCCATCATTGGCTGAGTCTTCGCCAGTTTGGCTATTCTTCTGTCCATTCGAGGGGTTGTCTTTCTTTTTCTTCCTCGTTTTTCAGTTTTTTGCTCCCATTTCAGGGCATTTGAGATCATTTTAGCTGAACAGCCAATGATTTTCTGCACCTCTTTGTATGTTTTCCCTTCTTTAATCAATTTTTTTATTAGGAAACGCTCATCTTCAGAACAGTGTCTTGAACGACCCATTTTCCTTGTTTTTTCAGGACAAATGCACAGCCAGCATGCCAGTTGTCTTGATCCTTAAATACAGATCACCTGTTAACACCCTTTTTTCCCAGAATACCCTCCCTAATTGATGCCCTCTCTAATTGAACTCACCACTGCTATTTTTTTGAACACACCCTTTTCAGTTAATCATTCAATTTCACAGAATCCACAGTATGCATGGCTGTCCTGTTGGGTTTGTTGGTTTTCTATACCTTTATTTTACCCCCCAGAAACTTATCTGGGGTATAGAGTTTGAAATGTTAATAAAACAAGTGATTTTCTTGCTGCTGTTAAGGCACTGCTATTATTTCGAACACAACTGTATATTTATTGTCCCTCATAAAAGCACTGCAGGTCTGCAGCATCTATTTTTTTTCAACCAAAAGAGCAGCATTAGAAAGATTTGCTGTTGGAAACAGCAAGTTTGTTCTCATCGATCAAAGCATGGCAAATAAAGTATGGAATTTAGAGTGCCGTGTTTTCAACTTTAACCTAAGGAGCACATTTTGTGTGCAGGCATGTATGTCTTTTTCAGTGCATGTAGAAAAAAAAATAACAATGGGTCACTGATATCTTCAACACTCCTCACAAAACTCCATATCCCTCTGGAGCATCCACAGCCGAGCACTTATAACCTCTGCAAACATGCTATAAAAGAGGTGGAGTGTCAAATTTACACCAGGATGAAAGGGCCTCTGCATAGCCTATGTGTCTGTACGCATTAGTAATTGATACAAATGCAAAAGGCAGATGTGCAAACATATGTATTAAAAGAGAGAAAAGGCTGCTATGTTCCAGCTGTCAGACCATGAGCGTGCTGCTCCGCAGGATGAAGACTTTGCTAAAGACTGCAGGATGTTTCTGCGGGTATGTGTGTGCATGTGTTAGTGTGCCGGTGCATCTTTGTATGGGTGTATTGGCCATAGAAGAGAGTTCCCAGTGAGAGAGTGAAGAGGTATCCACCACCAACTGCCTGGGGCCTTCTGGCAAAGAGACTAAACAAGACCTTCCCTTTGGGATGCACATAAACAGCCTGCAGCTGCAAATGACCTACTACCCACCCCTCACTTATACAGAATCCCAAACACACACTCAATCACAGCCATACACACAAAGATACAGCCTTTTTGATGGTTTAATTTGTTGATTTCAAGAGAAAAAATATATAAATAGCAGTTACTTATGATCCCAAACCTGCTGAACTTTTCAAGTTAAGGATAGAGTTCCCCTATATCTCAGTGTAACTTCTTTTTCTCTTTTCTACGAACGACTAAACAAGAAACTGACATAAGATTTTTGAAAAGTTCAGCTTTGTCTTTCCTGATTATTCGCAAATCCAGTTTAATCTTTAATATTTAATTAGTGAGGACAACAGTGCATGGCCACAGTAACTATGGTCAGACACACCTGGATTTTTCCAGTAATGAAAGACGGGAAACAAATAGCTGCCTTAAGGTCAGGAAGTAGTGGAGTTGCGTGCAGAGCTCATAGCTTAATAACATAGCTAAAAGCTTAATTTTGGAAAAGACAAAAAAGAAGCTATAAAAACTATATCAATAGAAAAATCACAGGCAAATCCAAATGTGTGTTTTCAATCAGGATTTTAAAAAAGAGGTTAGGGTGTAGCATTATTACAGACTTCTTGGAGTTTGTTGTAAATCAGTGGAACATAACAACAGAAGCTAATTCTCTTCATGTGGTTTTGATTATGCAGAACCAAAAGACCTAACAGGTCTAGAATGCTGACACACTGACACCCCCTCTGTAAGGTAATTTATAGCAAGCAAATTAGTCATTTCTAAACTATTAGAGGATAAACTAATTTATGACGTTTATACTGGGTGATGTGTTCAAATGTCATACTTTTAGAGAAGACATGGGTAGCAGCATTCTGATCAGCTGTCTGGCTGATATTTTAGGGAGATCAGAGCGGACTCTGTTGCTGTAATAATTTAGCGTAGGACAGTGAAAGGAAGATTTCTTCTTCAAACTGAGGAAAACACATTCACTCACTGATGTGTTCTATGCATTAATCAAGCACTAAAAGGGGTTTATAGCCACCTGGTCACATTGTAATGTAGAGCTGAGCATCATCTGCAAAGTAATGGTAACTTATCTTGATATTTTTTATTTTTTATTATAGCCTAAAACAGTGCAGGTGGTTTTCTGGTCTGTACCGTTACCTTCGGTCACATAAAACACCGCAATGCTTGTAGCATTCAGACCAGTGAAGTGCTTTACCAGAAAGGCAGACCAAGTAATCTAGGTGCTCCAGCAATATGGAATGATTATCAATGTTGAAAACTACACTGAGGTCCAATAATATCAGCATTGTGTTTTTTATGCTGTTTATATTTAAATAACTTTATTAAAGCAATTACAAGGGTAGTCTAAGTACTATGATGGGCACAGAAAACCTGACCGGAAGACGTCAAAGCAGAACAGTTATTGTTTGTTTCAGAGGGTGAAATTGAGGCTGATAGAGTGAGAAGCTAGACTATCAGCAGATAATAGGAAGGCTGATCATGTAGCAGAAAAGTTGCTCCGTTTAATCTTTCTGAGCCTACATCCTCTGTCATGTAACCAGCTGGATTTAGAAAAGTTGAAACCTACATTTCACAGCTCCAGTGCGAGCCGATAGAAATGACAACGGGAGTCCTGAAAAGGTGTCGCAAGAGGAAGCCTGTTTAGTGGTCGAAACTTAAGGCTTAACTTTTTTTTAATCAACACAAAGACAAAGAGTTTTTAAAGACAGATGTGTGTGATTTTGTTCTTCTATGTTCATACATTAGAGTTCCTAAGTGTTTAATTACAATCAGATAAGGTAATTATGAAATAACAATGAAATAATTATTGATTTGAGATAAGGAAAAAAAATCAATGCTATAAAGCTAAATTCATTATCTCCTTCTGTATTGTAAATACTATTACAACATTTACCAATTACATAGCCTATCGCAAAATCAGCTGCTCAATGATTTCCCAAGTTTATTGGGATTATATGTTTACATTTAGCTTTAATGTTAAGTATTAAGGATAGTCAAAGCATGCAGGATTGTTACCTGGATGTCAAAAACGTATTTGTGGAGGTGATATTTTGGTGCTCTTCACTGTATGGATCAATCTCAAACAGGTCAAAAACAAGAGACAGGCACTCAAAAAGTTATTAGGACATGGCTAAATTGTAAAAGAAAATGCCTGTGGGTCTCAGCTCTTAGGCCTCCATTCCAATGTTTTAAGCATACAGGTGCTGGTCATAAAATTAGAATATCATGAAAAAGTAGATTGATTTCAGTAATTCCATTTAAAAAGTGAAACTTGTATATTATATTCATACATTACATACAAACTCATATATTTCAGATGTTTATTTTGTTTAATTTTGATGATTACAAATGACAACAAATGAAAATCTCAAATTCATCATATCAGAAAATTAGAATATTACTGAAGACCAATAAAAACAAAGGATTTATAGAAATGTTGGCCAACTGAAAAGTATGAACATGAAAAGTATGAGCATGTACAGCACTCAGTATTTAGTTGGGCCTCCTTTGGCCTGTATTACTGCAGCAATGCGGCGTGGCATGGAGTCGATCAGTCTGTGGCACTGCTCAGGTGTTATGATAGCCCAGGTTGCTCTAATAGTGGCTTTTAGCTCTTCTGAATTGTTGGGTCTGGTGTATGGCATCTTCTTCTTCACAATACCCCATAGATTTTCTATGGGGTTAAGGTCAGGAGAGTTTGCTGGCCAATTAAGAACAGGGATACCATGGTCCTTCAACCAGGTACTGGTAGCTTTGGCACTGTGTGCAGGTGCCAAGTCCTGTTGGAAAATGAAATCTGCATCTCCAAAAAGTTGGTCAGCTGCAGGAAGCATGAAGTGCTCTAAAACTTCCTGGTATGTGGCTGCGTTGACCCTGGACCTCAGAAAACACAATGGACCAACACCAGCAGATGACATGGCACCCCAAACCATCACTGACTGTGGAAACTTTACACTGGACTTCAAGCAACGTGGATGAAGTGCCTCTCTTCTTTTCCTCCAGACTCTGGGACCTTGATTTCCAAAGGAAATGCAAAATTTACTTTCATCAGAGAACATGACTTTGGACCACTCACCAGCAGTCCAGTCCTGTTTCTCTTTAGCCCAGGCAAGACGCTTCTGACGCTGTCTGTGGTTCAAGAGTGGCTTGACACAAGGAATGCGACAGCAGAAACCCATGTCTTTCATACGTCTGTGTGTGGTGGTTCTTGAAGCACTCACTCCAGCTGCAGTCCACTCTTTGTGAATCTCCCCCACATTTTTGAATGGGTTTTGTTTCACAATCCTCTCCAGGGTGCGGTTATCTCTCTTGCTTGTACACTTTTTTCGACCACATCTTTTCCTTCCCTTCGCCTCTCTATTAATGTGCTTGGACACTGAGCTCTGTGAACAGCCAGCCTCTTTAACGATGACCTTTTGTGTCTTGCCCTCCTTGTGCAAGGTGTCGATGGTCGTCTTTTGGACAACTGTCAAGTCAGCAGTCTTCCCCATGATTGTGTAGCCTATAGAACTAGACTGAAAGACCATTTAAAGGCTTTTGCAGGTGGTTTGAGTTAATTAGCTGATTAGAGTGTGGCACCAGGGGCCATCAATTTTGAACCTTTTCACAATATTCTAATTTTCTGATATGATGAATTTGAGATTTTCATTTGTTGTCATTTGTAATCATCAAAATTAAACAAAATAAACATCTGAAATATATGAGTTTGTGTGTAATGTATGAATATAATATACAAGTTTCACTTTTTAAATGGAATTACTGAAATCAATCTACTTTTTCATGATATTCTAATTTTATGACCAGCACCTGTATTTAGGCTTGGCAGGAATGAGAACTTCTGGTATTTGCTATGGTACTGTTAGACAAGCACCAAAAGACAAAAGTTGAAGACACTTTGATTAGAAAACAAGGTAACACAATACTAACCTCCTGCAAATTGTCCTTCCCATTCATCAATGTCTGTTGAAACAACAAACCTGTATGTGTTTTTGGCCTGAGGACGAACATATCCTCTTCATATCATTCTCTAACAAACAAATACAGACCCCTTGCCAAGAGAAACTTAATGAGAGTACAATCGATACACAGCTACAAGGTGTGCACAAACAACACAGATAGGGAATGATGTACGATTTACCTAGAGCACATAAAAATCAGCTGCATTCTCATGCAGTGTGGACATTCGCACTCTAACCTACAACAGGTACATAAGCATACATAACGCAAAAGGCACTTAGTATGCAAATATATCTTTTTCAACCAGGAGATCTCTCCATTGTTCGTCTACAAGAAAGTGTGAGGCGCTAGATAAATAGGTCTCTAGATATCAAGCTTGGACATCAGCTGATGAAATTTTGCATACGGCAGCAGTACTGCTGTTAGGACAGGGAATACCACCACAAAATAATGTTTTCTCTCCCTCTGATCAATTTTTAATTTGGCCCATGCAGTCAAGCCCTTGGCGGCTTGGCCCCAGTAATTATGGTGGGTTATTGACAGCTGCCTTCCCAGGGGAGACTATTTAAAAGAGGTTTAACCCGAGAGCAAGTCCAGACCCCACAGCCGCCTTTGAACGTGTCAACTGCATTGATCTGAGCCGAGACCTTCCCACCTGAAGGTGTGTGCGCGCCTGGTGTATATTGCTTGCAGGGCTACTGTTACAAGGCCATGGCAAGGCGGAGCATCTTTCATGCTTTAGCAGACACACACTGACGCACATTAAAACTGTCCTCTGGCTAAAGCTAACTAGCAGGCAGAATGGTACCTGTCCAGCCTCAGCAGCCACCTGGTGCCCCGAGCATGCACAGAAATTATGTTAGCTCTTGCTTACATAGGGAAATAAATACATATACATAGAGGTTAAACAGGAGTTCAGTGGGAAAGAAGAAAGACTAATGAGAAACAGAAAGAAAGCTGTGATTTAAGAGATAAAGAACAGCGAGAGATTACCTCATTACATAAACGCCATGACACAACTCAAACAGAGAGTGTGCAGCTAATATTGAAGAAGACATCATCTGGCTAAAGAGGGGAAAAAAGGAGGAGGGGGCTGACAGAAATTAGTGGGATTTCTGTGTTTGAGTTTGTCTGCCTCACTGCCCCCTTTCAGCCTCCCATTGAAATTCTGGGCAGATAGAAACCCCAAGGCTTTTGACACACTTCTGAAAACACCACACCCCTCTTTCTTCCCAATGAGTCTCCTGCGTCTACCCTGACTCACTATCAAGAGAGTGGCAGAGAGCTCTTGGGTAAGATGGAAGAGACAAAAGGGTGACAGCAGCCATAGTTCTGTTTTTTATTAGCGACTTCCAAATGAAGTCATTTATACAGGCAGAACAAATAATAGACTGCCAAACTATTTCTAAACCTAGACCTGTATTTCCTTTTACATCATTAAAACAACATGCACTAATGTACATAAAGGAGAATTTGTGAGATAGACCAACATAAAGTTAAGTAAGCAAAGAAAAGGATACCTGGTTTAAATAAATGTTCAACTAACGTGATATTAAAAGTCTTGTTTTTATTTGTATTTAGTCCCCATGTCACAATACTGAGCCTTGAAAAGAGTGTGTTTTTGAAAAAGCATTTTACGTATAACATTGCCACTACTATTTTTTGAGAATGGTGTGTTCACTGTGATGTATTCATGTCCCTCTGTGTGTAGTTGTTCAACCGGGGCCAAAAAGTTACAGTTTGGTCTATTTGAATTAAAAAACCTTCTGTCACTCTTCTGTCATGGCAAACTTTAAACAGGACCTCTACGTGTCTTCACTTTAACCAAGTTTTACTTATTTCCTCCTGCGTGTGCAACTAATAGTACCATTGACAGATTCTCGCACCATAGGTTTGGATTTCAGCAGCTTCTCCAGATTTACAATCAGCATCTTGGCTGCAGATCTCTTTCTCATGGTTTAAGTCTCTGTTAGCCAACTGAGGTAGACTTTAAGAAATGTGGTTGTGCTTTAATATTGGGCTGCATGGTGGGGCAGTGGGTAACACCGTTGCCCTGCAGCATTAAGATTTTGGGTTTGATTCCCAGCATGGGGTCTTCTGCATAAAGTTTGCATATTCTCCTTGTGCATATGTGGGTTTTCTCTGGGTACACCGGAATTCCTCCCACAGTCCAAAATCGTGACCTGTTAGGCTAATTGGTATCACTAAATTGTGTGTGAGTGTGCATGGTTTTATGTCTGTGTTGCCCTGCAACAGACTGGTGACTTGTCCAGGGTGCACCCCGCTTTTTGCCCATCCAAAACCTTTATTAGCTGTGTTCACAGTGAAACAGACGGACTGAATTTATGTATTAGAAGTCAGCGAACAAGGGGTTAGAAAATCTGATCCAACACTAAAGTCAGTGGTTATAATTCCAATCCCAGAATATGAAAAACTCCAAAAGACTATGAAGATCCATTATTTTAAAAATCAGGACTTTTTTGGTAATCTGATAGAATTTTAGTGAAATCCAGACTAAAGTCTAACTACTTGCTGCTAAGCATGCCTGATTACTTAATAGACAACCAGTTGGATCTCTATGGATCTTGAAATTATAAAATTCTCTGAAATGTTCTTCAAAAGTAATGGCATATAGTGAGAAGGTTTCTCTAACTTTTGCAGCTAATAAAAAAGAGGCAAAAAATATAGAGACAGATGAAAAGTACAATAAAACTAGGCTGAACTGAATATAAATGAGAGAAATTAGCCAAGACCCCATTACAGAAGGCATTTAGTGTCCGACAGTGAGAAAGAAAACTAACCCTAGTTTGGGGTTTTATTGACGACCTCAGCAACGATTGCAACTTATGAACCTTCCTTTTCATATTCAATATTCTCGTCTTGCTCAATTATCTTAACTGTAACATCATCGTCTCCACAACCCAGCCCCCACCACCCTCTCTGAACCTCTACTGTATGCACCCTCCTCATCCACCTTCTCAGACTCAAGATGCAGAGCATTGACAGGGCCAGAAGGTAATGATACAGCTGCCATGATGCAACAAGCCGACCTGTCGACTGTCAGGAATTGAAATCATGAAGGAATAAGCTGTCATTAAGAGGCCCTTTCCCAGTAGTGGAGCTGTCAGATGGCTGCCTACTGCCTACTTTCCTTCAATACTCCCATCTCTCCTCTGCCAGTCCCACAACATTTGCAGTCACTCCCTCATTTCTCTCTTCCCAAATCAATCCTTTCTGTACCCTTCTCCTTCTTTCCTCCTCTGTCCTCGTCCAGCCAATCATAATCCCATCTCCAGCACCAAATACACCCCCGCTTCCCATCTCAGATTCCTTTCTCTTTCCATCCGTTGGTTGTTGCTGGAGCAGCCTCTTCTCCTTCCTCTCACCTGTCATTTTACCTCTAGGCTTTGGGAGTTAAACCTCTTCCATGTGAACACACACACACACACACACACACACATATGCATGGGAAAACATGCAAGAGGTCTGCAAAGACAGCAAAAAAAATTCCCCTAACTTCGTATTACTGTACACACTGCCAAATGTCACAAGCACATCCTTCAGCTGATATGATACGTTTCTATGTTTTCCGGATCTGTGGATGTTTATCTGTATACAATAATGACTTAACATATATATGTTTTAGTCAACTTTACACGTGGTTGTCAGACCACATGCTAATGAGGCCAGGGGATATTTTCCAAAAAAAAATTGTCTTCATGCTTCAGAGTTGATGCATCTGTGTTGTCTCATTGTTGCCGTAGAGAGATTTGATTAAAAGGTGATTTTCACTTTTTGAGTTTCTTCCATAAGGCTTCAGATTGACAGATGCAGAACCACTGCAAGACAAAGAAGGCTGACTCAGACTTTCAAAAACCTGACAAAAACTTTCAGTGTAGTGCAGGAGAAGCTCCTTGCAGGACCACACATACTTAAAACTTTTTCTGAGTCTATCTTACTGTTAGGTCTCTGGGGACTTGTGTGTTTTGAAAAGCTGAAAAAGTGCCAGCCCTGCCTTATTGTGCTGCTTGTGACCCCTCATTTTAGACTCTGGATTTCCAATAAACTTCTCATCACAAGCTTTAAAAATACTTTTAAAATTTCAATCTAATCTAAGTGTTGCGAAATTATTAATACTTGAACTCGTGGATGTTTTGAAGCAAAATTGCGAATATTGACAAAGATGGTTTGTATTTCCAAAAATCATACTAATGAAATAACATTTGGTTACAGTTATACTTTATTATGGCTTTGTGGATAAAGGTAAAAGAAAAGGAAAATTGTAGGGGACCAGCCAAGGGCCCATCAAGGAAAGTGGGGAAATTTTGAATGGCTACTACTGTATCTTTTCTGTAACAATATAGTATTTTTTCTTTCTCTAAGGAACTTGCGGTACAAATATTGGACCTACTACTGCTAGTATCATGTGCAATCTTCTTTTGTCAAATCCGGTTCAATTTGCATGCTTTCAAAGCCAAAAGAATGCTTTGTTTTTGGTCCACTCAAAAAAAAAGCCTCAAACTTAATGCTATTTCTGACATTTTTAAATTAAAATGTTTCCTACATGGGAAGCAAAGTGTCTTCAAACTTGGAAACAAAGTCCTGTGGATTTTAATTTTTTTTTGGAATGACTATTACCTGGATGACTAAGAATCTTTACCAGCTGGTAAGATAGTCTTGTTATCCAGATGTAAAAGGCTGCTCAGGAAGGAGGAAGTTATTATTTTAAAGGTAACTTATAAAGCCAGATTTTGGTTTTTAGATCTTCTTTGGGACATAAAAACTATCATCAAGTCTAATAAAAGTAAAATGTGTCTGATCACAGTGAACATTATCATAATATGAGGGGAAAGGGGAATCTCTCCCCCCCAAGGACACCACTGTAAAGTAAAGGGCAGCAGAAACATATTAGATGCTTATTTACAATCATTTTATGCCATGCTGCCAAAATACTAAGTAAATGTGCAGTATAGTAAACTACCTTCTATTCCCTCAGTATTCTAGTGTCAAGAAAATAAAACAAGTTTTGGTAATCCTAACTGACCTAAATAAGAAATGTTTCGTATGACTTAATGTTAGTAAGAAAAAAAAAACTGACAAAAATAACTTGCAGTATGAGTAAATATCTGCTCTCAACTGAACATTACATAAAAACCATGATTTAGTCGAACGCAGGGGGGGGGAAAAACCTTACATGTTTTTATTATTATTCTCTTGAATGGTTTATAACACTTATCTTTCATGCATGTGGTTGAAAACACATCAAGACAAATTTTACAGTATGACATAATAAACCACAAACATGTCTGTAACAGTTGCAGACAGCATGAAGTGAGAGGAAATGTGCGCGGCTGTCTTTCCAGCTCACAGACACACTACAAGGCTTGTGTTTGCTTTCTGCCTGGATGATGATTTGTCAGGGTGCGAGAACATGATTTCTTGTTTACAGTGATGAATGGGCAACACTCTCCCTACACACACCATGTTCTCTATATCTAAGCTGTCACTTTGCCTCAGTGCATCACAAGCTTTTTCTTTTCCAACCGTTAGAGCAGGCAGACTGTATGAGGTGGTTTCATGGTACCTGAAAAATCTGTGTCAGAACACATGGACACGCGTGTAACCCCAACCTTACCCACTGCCGTACGCAGCAGGAGAGAGCTTTACACAGTGGGCAAGGTCTTTATCATATTCAGGTGGATGAAACGACGGAATGAGGGAGAGCAGGGGAGAACAGCATCCCCCAAAGTCAATTTGAACAGCAGGCCGATTAAATTACATAGATAGTCGTGGCCACGCTGACAAATGAGCACAAAGATGGGGAAGAAAATAATGAGACAGGCGAAGACACCTTTTGCTTGCTGATATAGATATGTGTACATTTCTTGGGGATCATATGGTCAAGAGAGAAAAGGGGAAAAAAATGGTTTGATATATTACATCCTCCTCTGTTTCAGCTCACCCACCTGTGCATACATAGGACCAATCAGAAAAAAGGTATTATAAAGCTACACAAATGTTTTCTGGTATCTTAATGATCAAATATGCTTAAATTCACTGAAGAATGTGTTGTTACGGTGTCATTCAAGAGGAGGGGTTGAGGTTTGTACCTTTGAATGAAAATCTGCCTCTTTTCGCTTTTTGCCCCTCGGCTTATGTGATGCTGCAGAGTGTTGCTATTGTTCATCATCAAGTAATCTGTTTTTGACTCCGGGGGCAATCTTTTCTTTCCATCCCTCAATTGTATAAATTGTGCAATTCAGTTAAACTGAGTTATGTCGACTGTATATATGGAGAGTGAGGAAAAAAGCACAAACAAAAACAATCCACAATAATGCAGTTCTAATGAGCACACAGAATTAACTGTAGTTTAAAAAGATGTCATATAAGGAGCCAAAAAAAAAATCATGATGGAGAAATGAGAAAAACCTTAAGTTCAATATCTAAGAGCACTGAGAGCCTACCTCCATGGCCTTTGTAATGAAGGGGATCTGCGTTCCTGAGTCCAGGTCCTGGTTAATGATGAGTCTGCGGGCCCACTGACCAGCACGCACCACCCCACTGCCCTGGATCAGCACCAGCAGCTTGTTTGGGTTAGTCAAGGCATCTTGGCTAAGGTAGATAAAACTTCTGGGTTCGTCTTCTGTTGCATCCACCTGAAGATAAGGCGATATAAAGGTCACGATGGCTTTTCACGAACAAGGTGCAATTACTGGATTTCATCACAGCACTGCTCTGAAAACATGACATGTATTTGATGTCTACTTCTTTAGAGGTTCATCTGATAAAGGTTACAGAGGAGTAGCTTTTTCATTTATTGTTTTGACACCCTTTAAAAACAAGTGAAAAAAAAAACATAAATATTGCGCAACAGGATAATCTCACAAACATTTAAAAAAAAAAAGGAATAAATATTTGAAGAGTTATTTAATTATACTTTATTCTTTTAAAGTAAATCAAAGTTCTTAGGATCATCTAATCAGAAATTTATGATGGGCTGTTTCAATGAGTCACATGCCAAAAAATAGACCTGCAAAGAAATTATTTGGGAGAGATTATAGCCAATCAGTGATTAAATAATAATATAATAATAATTGAACTTTATTGATCTCATATTGGAGAAAATTACCTCTGCATTTTAACCAATCAACTTGGGGAGCACTGCCTCTATCTTAACAATACATATGTGGACGTAATTATTCTGAGACTTAAATTGGAACTGTGGGCGTTCTCAGATCAAAGCATATTATGCCCACTGTTAGGTATGTTGGTGGAGACAAGGAATAACTCTTTAGGATACCAAAACAGGTGAGGCCGAAGCAAAGAGGAAAAGAGGGAATCATCTTTTCTGGACAATCAAGAGAGATTGTGCAAAGATTCCTCTCTCTGCAAGGTCTAACCTTGCTAAGAGTAATATCCTATCAGCAAATAGAAGACATACAAATGTGTGGCTGCTCAAGTATCAACAAGTGTGCCACAAGTTATGTTAAGAATATTTTTTTCTCTTGACTTTGGAGTTCATATCCCTGTAAAATTTGGATGAAATCAAATTAACTGACCTATTTTCCAGAGGTTGAGATCATGCTATTGCAATCATAGTTTGTTTTAAAACTTTTTACCAGATGCTTCTCATCTTTGGTTTACATCACATTACCTCTCCATCAATAACCCGAAACTAATAAAACACATAGGAAAGCTGACACTGACGGAGTTTGTGATTGTTTATGTGAGCCTGCGCTCCATCCACGTCCCTGGCTTCTCTGCATCCCTCTCAAGTACGCTTGGAAGAATCTCTAAGGAGACACTGTCCATAAAAGCTATGGGTGGCAGCTGCAAGAACTTAATCCAAACAGACAAAGAGGGCCAAGTGGGGGAGAAAATCTTACCCTTTATTCTCCTCTGCTCTCTCATTCCCTCTTCTTAGACTGGGCTGTGGTTAATCTTCTTAAAATCTGCGGTCACAAGTTCAATGCTACGCAGGTGGACGGACCCACCACTAACACACTAAAACACACACACACACGCTTGGTATATGTGCAAGCGGGTGGGCAGCAGAAAAGCATAGGAGAGCAATTTTCCAGTGGAATAATGAGATAAATAGGCCAAGCAGATGAACCAGTAAAAGTGTATGGGGGCTAATGAAAGGCGCTGACTCCGGCTAGGTGATTTATAGACACTGTTAGTGCTCAAGCTAACTCTGTATGCTTCTAAACACCAGCGTTTCCTAACGTCACCGTAAAACTCGGTCTGAAAAATGAGAGCAGAAAAAAAAGAGACAAACAAGCCTCCGACAACAAATAAAAGGGGATCAAGACTGTGCAATGAGCCTGGATGAGCTGGGCAAAGAATACCTCCACAATGGCAGAGTGGAAAGTCGCCTTTAGCCCAACTGAATGCAAAACAGATTAGGAATCAGCTCCTCTTTGAAATGACACATCACAATCCAGTTTCAATTTGTGGAGGAGACACTTTTGCACAACAGATGTGTGCAAATAAGAAAGACAGAGAATACTAGAGATACTGATGAAGAAAAAAAAAAAAAAAGAGAATAGGGGTAGCTGTCTCCTTAAAACGCACCATTTTTAACCTAAAGTTTCTAAACAGGGTTCCCTTTATCAGCAGGTCAGAATCCTGATATGTAAAGTTGCATCCTGAAACATCCGTTTATATGGATGTTATAAAACAGATAAACATGAATAAGTGCAGAATTATAACATGGAAAATTCTTATAATGACAACAACAGGTAGCATTAGGCCAATTATTAAAAAACATAGACTTTAAATTTGCTGGATGCAAAAGGCTGGTAGGGGACTATCCTTATGCGGAGGCAGTTTTAACTGCATTGAAATTTGCTTCTACTAGGGCTGCAACTAACGATTAATTAGCAAATCCATTAATTAGTTGATTATTTTTCTATGAATTGATTAATAATTGGATAGCCAACGGTTCTTTAAAGAAGACATTTTGCAAAATTAAACCAGGTGAAACTAAAACTTTCCACTTAAGGAGTTCTGGATAGAGCATATTGAAAGACCAAAAAAATTTTTTATCTTAAATGCAAAATGTTTGCATTTTTTATTTTTTTTTGCAATAGTATAATTGCTTCACATGGTGGGCTGCTCCATCAGCTAAAGGCACATTTTAGAGTCCCTTCACTCCAATTAACTATTAATCGATTATTACATTAGTTGACGATTATTTCCATAATCGATTAATCACGATTTATCAGATTAATTGTTTCAACCCTAGTTTATACAAAGTCATATCTCAGGATTTGGTGATATGAAAGCTATTTTTTATTGAAATACTTTATTCATAAAAAAAAACCATCAAAACCATTGCCATAACCTGATATAAAGGCCACTACTTCAGTTTATTTTAAACACAACGAAGGACTGCGGCTGCAATGTGGGAGATATATAAAAGTTCATGGTGCATGAAAAGTTTTTTTAAGGCCCTGATGACCTTTACTCATATTTAATATTTGTTCAACTTTATAAAGTACTTACAGGTAGAAATACTTTTTTCATGTTGCACTTTGTCTCCAACAGTTCGTAAACATACTGGGTGATGATCTAAAAAACAGAAACAACAGAAAAGTCAGTGAGTCGGATATCATACTGATATAAATTAATCTGTTAAAGAAAACAAACAGTGTACACGTGTGAAGAAGTAATCAGCAGCCGCTGCTTACAGACAGACAGACAGACAGACAGACAGACAGACAGACAGACAGACAGACAGACAGACAGACAGACAGACAGACAGACAGACAGACAGACAGACAGACAGACAGACAGACAGACAGACAGACAGACAGATAGATAGATAGATAGATAGATAGATAGATAGATAGATAGATAGATAGATAGATAGATAGATAGATAAAATGCTGCTTAAACCCCATTTTACCGTCTAGCATTTGTGTGCACGTGAAGAAGAGTCTGGGTTTATACTGTGCCTGTGTTCGCCATATATTTGTTACTTTGTGGGGACAGTGTAAGTCCAATCCAGGAATATGCTACGTTGTGGGGACGTTTGATTTTTTATAAGGAACAGTCAACTGGAATCATTGAAAAACATTATTTGAGGGTTAGATGTGGACTCTTAATGGTTAGGGTTAAGGTCCGGGTTAGGCCATACAAATGAATGGTAAATTAATGGAAGTCAATGGAAAGTCCCCATAAGGATAGGGGGATATAGCGTGTGTGTGTGTATGAACATCCCAGTACTGTCAGAGTGTTGAGGTTGGAAGTGCCAGGAGAGGAAACCTCCTGTAAATGCAAAGAGCTGATGTAAGTTGTGTTTATCCCTGCAGCCACAGCACTAAAGAACCTTGTATACAAAGTCATTCCTACCCCAGGCCAAGCCTTTCATGGTTCAGTGACATTAGCAACGTTCTTTTCCCTTCTTTCTCTTTCCTTCTTTTCATTTGTTTCCCCCCTTGCATCCTGCTCAGCTGAGAACAGACAGGAGCACGTTGTGGAACAGATTGTTATTCTTGATCAGGTGAGAGAGACACAGACGGAGAACTAAAGCCTGAGAACAGATGACAGAAGAAAGCGACCAGTAGCCATAAGATGCAGAGCAACAATTGATGATGTTTTCCCCAGCAGTGAGATGAGCCATGTGTCCCGTCTGTGTCGTAACAACGCTGCGTCGGGTGGATGCACCACAGGGAGAGCTAAGAAGCCTGGTGTCGTGCTGTGCTATGAAGTCTTACTTCCATGCGCTTTTGAAGCGTCAGCCTTACTAAATCTGGAAACCAAAGGCCAGCGGTGGCGCCACAGTCAGAAAGCGTGTCAGCGCTCCAGTCACGCTGTAATGACTGACTTCGAACACAAACAAGCATCTACTAAAAACCATTGTGCAGCACAAGAGATGAAGCTCCGATGTCAAAAAAAGTGTGAAACAAGAAGAACTTGGTTTGGCTAAACTATAACAGATTGTGCAAACACTGCCTAACAGATGCACTCATTCTCTATTGATACTTCCTATACTTTAAGTGTCATTTACATACTTAATGCATTTTATTGCATTATTGTAAAGTGGTGAGAAATTAATAAATTGTCTCAAAAGTGTGGACATAATAGAAATCAGCCCCCTTCACTTAAAATTCATTAAATAAAATACGAATGCTTTCACTTGTCAATACCAGTGTTTACTTTAAAGTTTTTTAAGAAGTTTTACTTCATAAAACAATGTCAAAGCTTGAAGATCTCAGTGAGAAAAGTTCAATCTATAGGCAGGGGTGATGAGAGGAGCAATAATTAAAGAATTGACCACCACAGCCTAAAAATGAAAGAACCTTAACCGAGAGCATTGTATAGAGTAATGGCAAGGAGAAAGCCCCTGCTAGATATTTACCCAGTAGCGACTGGCCAATTGACGGCACTAGGGCACCGCCCCACTTAACCAAGGGCCTTGATTAAGAGGTAAAAAAAAGAGAGAGAGAGAGAGAGAGAATGAAATGGAGTGAGAAAAATTTATTTCAGTGAAGTTCCTTAAAAAACATCTTTTGAGTAGAGAACTTATCAGCAGTCCAAAGAGAGATGAAGACGGTACACTTGGTCTTTTTCCAAGACCAGGTTTACCTAGTTGTCTGTGGGAGTGTCGGCTTAATGGTTAGAGCAGTACGCTTGTGCTCTGAGAAGGTTGCAAGTTCCTGGTTCAATCCCCAAAGCCTCCATTCTGGGTTCCTGAGCAAAACCCTTAACCCCATACTGCTCCCCAGGCACCGTACAAAGGCAGCCTACTGCTCCCCAAAGATGGGTTAAATGCAACAAGTTCATTTCTTTCCTCTTTACTTCTGACAGTGTAATAACAATAAAAGCTGGGAAAAAAAGCTACAAGGCTTGGCTAACTGCATGCAGTGAGGCTAACACTTTATTCCGCTTTCCTGTCTCCGTTTTCAAACGTCAGGATCTGACCCAGATTGGATAAAGACAGGAATGACTCATTTAAAGCACTTTTCAGAAAATGTTATAATGCTTTTTGTTGATGGCATTCATGTAAATACACAGGTGTGATAACCTAGTATACATTTGATTGTTTTTTTGGTCTATTTTGAAGCTATAGCCCCCTGGAGAAAACTCCACCAGGCACCACTAGGTTTACCTCTAGCAAAGCAGGGAAGACAGCAAGGGTAGTGAGACCAACATTTCACTGTTTAACAGCACATGTGTGGGGTGATATAAAAAATGTGATTAAATAACTAAAAGACTTTACAAAATCAATTACAAAATCTTTAGATTTATCCAAAAAGAAGTAAAGAAGAAGGTTTCAAAGAAAAACATGCAACACATTTAAAAATATAAACCTTACAGCAGACAGCCATCTAAACTGTGGAGAATTTTTGAAATGGAAAAACCAAACAGAACTCTAGCTCTCATAAAGGGAAACTCTTCTGATCTGAAATCACACGGGGACTGCTCGGATAAGACATAAATAATAATGTTTGATCTGACAAGATGCTAGAATAAGAATCAGTTGTAAGACAAACTTAGCCTTGAGACACCAAGTCAGAAGCCAACAGGCTGGAAGAAATGATAAACCCCAGCATTTGACCTTGTGTCTGTGTGGTTTGGATGGACCGGCTGGAGAAGTTAAAGCAGCAACATTAAAACATATCCAAACCTCAAGCAGCTAATACATTAAAATGTCAGCTGCTATGATGAGAACTAAAATGATTCTTGGCCTTGGTGTGGCTTGTGCTTAATGGCATCAGTAGGCTTCACAGGAAATTTATTTTGCAATATTTTATTGTTCTGTGCCTCAGGTGGCCCAGCAACCATTGATATAGGATAAGGAGAGAGACTAATGGAAAATAAGAAGGGGAGAGGGAGGGGGGGATTAAGAAAATGCAAGGCCGAGCAAATACTTCTACCAAAAATATATATGGTGATAATAAATAAATACAAGTTTAATATCCTCATAGATGCTCTACTTCCATCTAACAACACCTAACCAGCATTTACTAATATTCTACCAACAACAGGATTCACAGATTATGGAAACCAAAACCTTAACATTAAAGCTCCCACAGCAAGTCCCTCTTAGGACTATGTCTCAGCAGCTGATCAGTACAATAAAAATGCCCTCTTTGTCATCTAATTACCAATGTGTTATTAGTGCTTTAATTAAATGCCTGCAGGAAGCAGCGCTGGCATTGTCAGTAGGACAAGCATGGGGAGTGGATGTGGCAAATAATATCAAGGGACACAAAGAAAAGAAAAGTGGGAGGAGATTGAAAAAAAAAAAAAGATTTAAATTAGTTAAGGTCAAAACATTTTAATACATATAACAGTCCTATTTTTTTTTTTTTAGAAAAGACAAACATTAAAAGGACTCCCAGTCAGTGGCAGAGAAAAAGTGTTCATGATAAATCAGTTACCAAACTGTCTCAAATCCTGTTCTCTAGAGAAACAAATTTAGCAAAATAACTACAAAAACAGCAATGGTTCTTCACCGTGAGAGAGACTGTAGATGGGACCTTCCCATCTAACTTTTGCAGCTGTGTCCACGGCTTATTTGTATAGAGGAAATATTGTGGCGATGAACCAAGAAAAGGGGGATCACAGCGGAAGGAAGGAGCTTAGATTGAGGCTCAGCGGGAGGAAACAAGGAAGACAAGAAAGGAACGATGGAGAACTAATCCCCAGAGACAGTCAGTGTCTCATGCCAGCTCCTGCTGAGCAGCAAAGAGGACAGAGAAGACTGAGCGAAGACAGACAGAGAAGGAAAGGTACAGTGCGTTGTCTTGGTGAGATGCCTTGAAATGGTTGGGTTGTGACATCACCTTCTTCCAAATCTGGAGTCATCCCCATAACACTCTGATCATCACATCTATGAGGTCAAGGTCTTTATGGAGAACACCGTGGCTGCAACTAGATATGCTTTTCAGAAAGACCTCCCACATACTGTGTCTCCAAGAATCAGCCTGTGTGTGTTTCCTGCTTCCTCGTGTGTTCTCCCACTGATTACAGCAGTCATGCCTGGTTTGGCTGACCGCACCTGAGGCAATAAGGAGATGATTCTTCCCAGGCGCACAAAAAGGAAAGAGGAGGAAAAGAACCAAGTAAGGATGAGGAGACAGAATCAAGTCATAAAAGAAGAGAAGACATAAGGCAGTAGGAGGCAGAGAGAGGAAAATAAAAAGGAACACAATAATGCAAAAAAGGTACTCTGAAATAATTTTGTTTAGAAGCATTAAAAAAGTTTCACTGTATTTGTATCAGGTGCTCAATATAGATGCATGTTTCAATAAGTAAGAAAAATGTTGATTAGTTGATTATTTTAAGTAATTAACGAATCAATTTGGAGACTGAGACAAATTAGCTTTAAATCAATTATTAATATTAGTGTAGATAACTATGCTTGAAGCAAATAAAAAAACACGTTTTTTTTTTTTATAACTGAATAAAAACCAGAGAAAGGATTTTGACAAAAGAAATACAAAGCTTATTTCTTTGGTCTTTATGCAGAAGACTGCAGATTTGCCAGTTGTCTGGAAGACTGTCACTGGCAGTTTCCCCAGGGAGGGAAAGCCACGTCAGTCTCTGCTAAAGAAGATGGAGGTTTACATACTTTACCCATGAATCTTCATTAACAGATGAATAGGAGGAGAAAATTTGAGAAAAAAAAACTTTACACAAGCTACACACGTGAACACAGCTGTGAGAGGATTTAATAGGAAAGCCAATTTAAGAGTTTTGCACAAGGTGTGGACTAGGACTGGAGTCGCTTCTCAAATATCCACTGCCCAGATAAAACCATGTATTAAGCCACTTCTAACTAGAAAAAAAAAAATCTGAAAATCGAACCTTGGCTAAGGTGAAGAGAGATTGAACTGTTTAATCAGTAGTCTGTAGTCAAAGTTCCAGGTAAAATGTTTAGCATTTGAACATTAAGGTCCAAAATTTATGAGATATGAGGTGTCATCTGAAACAATAATTTAAACAGAATAGAGACGTTCCTTATTTTCCCACATTGGGGAAATTAAGGTGTTGGGTCACATGTCAAAGGTCAGAACAGCCGTACTTCAGGATCTTTACTTGCTTTCTTTTTCTTATTTAAAATCTGGACTTAAAATCTTATCATTATATCTAATCATTTTGTGGTACTAACATGATAATGATGAAAGAGATTATTAAAAAAAACATAACTTCCTTGAATACTTTCTTAGGTAACTACCGAACAATATTAAACGATACACAAACTTCAATGACTTATATCACTTAACAACTTGCAGTGGCCACATTTAATAATTTTCTTCAAATTTATTGATTCCTAGGTGTAAAAAAAATTAAAAATTCTGACAATTCACCCATTTTCTAGTTTTTAAATCATCATCTATTCTAATTTATGATTTAGAGGACAGATCAAAATTCTCATGAGGACTAGAAACTTATAACAATAAACAGTAGGATAAATGCTAACCCCTACTGGAAATGCTTTTATTTTCCAACAGGACATAGCACCAGTCCACACATCTTATTTAGTGATCACTTTTCATAGCTGTCAAGTGAAATCACTGGAAATGACCACAGAAAGTACAGAACAGACCCAGATTCCTTAACACCTCAGCAGAGCTACAGGGCAATCACCTCCATGTTACAAAGCACTGATGCAGTAATTAATGCAAAAAGAGCTATGATAGGTGACAAGGGCATCGCTGCATTTGTTCTGTAAAAGACATTTCTGCATTGCCAATCTGTTTTGTATTTCTCCTATCTTAAAACTAAAATTCATGAAAAATTAAAGAGAAGTAAAGAGAAATAATCAGTTGAAAAATATGAATCTATACCGTTTACCTTTTTTGAATTGAACTGCTGATTTTCAATGAATTTAAGTTTGTGAAGGTGCACCTTGTAATCTGAACACAACTCACGTACGTAAAAAAGTAATTACAAATGTTGTTTTGAAGGCTTAACAACTTTAAAGTGATGTGACCCTATCAGAAAATTAAAGTAACAAGCAGACAGTTTGAACAGTCGTTTTGGCTTATGAGTGAAAATCTATAAAACCCAGAAAAGCATACAGTATTCACACACAAACACACTGTAATAAAACTCATGTACAGGCGCACACTCCCACACACACACACCCCCCTCTTGTCTCTACAGTCCAGAGCTCTCTCCAAAAGCCACTTACCCGTAGACACCAGAGAGAACAAGAAGAGGCATCAAAGCTGTTTATATAATGAAACTGAAAGAGCTGCTCTGTGCCGTATCACTGACTGCACCCAGGAAAGCATTCCTGCTTCTCCAGAGAATAGAGAAAAGCAAGAGAAAGAGGGGGAAAAAAAGAAGAAAATCCCCCCGAACAATGCAGCACAACAGCAAAGCACACTCAGAAGGATAGAGGCTCCAAAAATGAGAGCGCATGAGGCAATAGAAAGGTTGTTTATTTTAAGGCAGCCTTGTGTACCAACAGAAAATGTATTAAAATAGGGCCTATTGTTGTGAATTTGTGATCTGTCAGTCGGCGTGGGAAACAAAGAGAGAGAAAGAGAGGCTGCCGTAATTCCCATGAGGTCTCTGTCATTCTTCTGTCAGCGGATGGAGGACTCTCCAGGGGAAGGGAAACTTCTCTCATACAGACTGACTGACAGACTGTTTACACCTAGCGAAGATGTGGCACTGTTTCACTTCTGTCCTGCTCTCCCTGCCCCGCTCTTCTGAGCAGCAGCATAATGACCTGCTCAGGTGTTAGCCAAGAAGTTGACGAAATGTTGATTCAAAGTAAAGCTTGAATGTCTCAGTGGCTGTTTGATGAAGCGATGGATGCTACAGGTCCCCATGTCCTTCTAAAGGGCTTTCTCCTGCCTGCATCTCCCTGTCCAATTATCTATTCTTTCATCGACTAAAACCTCAACTTTTTAACTCTGTTCAACTGTTTTAATTGGACTCTGTCTGGCTCTGTCTGCGTCGTCTAAGAAAGAAAAAGTTTTTTTTTTTTTGGATTGGAAACCTGAATTCAACCAATAACTCTGGGCAGACAACTGTCACTTACAGAGCCTGCAGAGATCCCATCAGCTGCTAAGTGTAAGGAAAGCCACCTGGGAATAAGTAGAGCACAAAGAGAACCCATCAGGCTTATTACATAGCTGGGATGGCTTATAAATGGCCAACAGCTCTTTATATGAAAGTGCTAGCACACCTTTATGTTGAGAGTAACCTAAATTCCTTACTGTTGTTTCAATAAAGTTGGTTATAATTTTAAGTATTTCTAATGCGGCTATAAGTTGAAAAAAAAAAACACTAATACACCACCTATCACAAGATAGAGTATTTTTTTCCTTAATTATCTAAATAAATGTCCCGTGGCCAATAAAAACTACATTTAATCCAAGATATAAACAACAGTTGTTTACCTTTACATTATTTTTACACATAAATACTTGAGTTTCAGCTTTCTCTAATTAGCTCTAAGTAAAAGTAAAGTCATTTATGAAAAGGTTAAGAAACACTCCTTTCTTAAACTTTTTGGATGTAACTTTATTTTACCTCTCCTAACTTCACATAATCAGCACATTTTGAATACAACAAATAATTTCAAAAATACCGTGAACTCATCACACAGCTTTAAAGCTATCATCCTATGGAAAGGTCCATCATTGACAGGATATCAGATGGACTGTCCATGTAATATCATTTGCATTTTTCTGGAAACAATGTTCAGGGTTTTTTTTGCATCAAAGTATATCCAAGTGATATTGAAAAATGTTTTTAGATTATTCAGAACAGAACATCAGGTCAAATCACATTTCATATATTTTCAGTATAACATCAGAAGCCTTACAGCCAGTATTTGCTCGGTCAAATGACATGCACTTTAATTGTGCATGCAGATTATACATCATATGAGTGAACTATGACTGCCTTTGATGCCCAGACAAAGGCTTGATTTGCAAAAGCTAAAGATAACGAAAAGTTATTGTAAAGATTAAAAACAGAGCAAAGAAAACCATAGGTCATCAATAGAGAAACAACATGGCAATAACATACACTATATTGCCAAAAGTATTTGCTCACCCATCCAAATTATTGGAATCAGGTGTTCCAATCACTTCCATGGCCACAGGTGTATAAATTCAAGCACCTAGGCATGCAGACTGTTTTTACAAACATTTGTGAAAGAATGGGTCGCTCTCAGGAGCTCAGTGAATTCCAGCGTGGAACTGTGATAGGATGCCACCTGTGCAACAAATCCAGTCGTGAAATTTCCTCGCTCCTAAATATTCCACAGTCAACTGTCAGCTGTATTATAAGAAAATGGAAGTGTTTGGGAACGACAGCAACTCAGCCACGAAGTGGTAGGCCACGTAAACTGACGGAGCGGGGTCAGCGGATGCTGACGCGCATAGTGCGAAGAGGTCGCCAACTTTCTGCAGAGTCAATCACTACAGACCTCCAAACTTCATGTGGCCTTCAGATTAGCTCAAGAACAGTGCGCAGAGAGCTTCATGGAATGGGTTTCCATGGTCGAGCAGCTGCATCCAAGCCATACATCACCAAGTGCAATGCAAAGCGTCGGATGCGGTGGTGTAAAGCACGCCGCCACTGGACTCTAGAGCAGTGGAGACGCGTTCTCTGGAGTGACGAATCGCGCTTCTCCATCTGGCAATCTGATGGACGGGTCTGGGTTTGGCGGTTGCCAGGAGAACGGTACTTGCCTGACTGCATTGTGCCAAGTGTAAAGTTTGGTGGAGGGGGGATTATGGTGTGGGGTTGTTTTTCAGGAGCTGGGCTTGGCCCCTTAGTTCCAGTGAAAGGAACTCTGAATGCTTCAGCATACCAAGACATTTTGGACAATTCCATGCTCCCAACTTTGTGGGAACAGTTTGGAGCTGGCCCCTTCCTCTTCCAACATGACTGTGCACCAGTGCACAAAGCAAGGTCCATAAAGACATGGATGACAGAGTCTGGTGTGGATGAACTTGACTGGCCTGCACAGAGTCCTGACCTCAACCCGATAGAACACCTTTGGGATGAATTAGAGCGGAGACTGAGAGCCAGGCCTTCTCGTCCAACATCAGTGTGCGACCTCACAAATGCGCTTCTGGAAGAATGGTCAAAAATTCCCATAAACACACTCCTAAACCTTGTGGACAGCCTTCCCAGAAGAGTTGAAGCTGTTCTAGCTGCAAAGGGTGGACCGACGTCATATTGAACCCTATGGATTAGGAACGGGATGTCACTTAAGCTCATTTGTGAGTCAAGGCAGGTGAGCAAATACTTTTGGCAATATAGTGTATATTACTGCACTGTTATTATTAATCCAAAAAATATATATAAGAACCATCTGAAAAAAGTAAAATCAAGCAACGAACCAAAAGATTACTGTATTGCTAGGTAAACAAAAAGGGTTTTACCCAACTTATTTTTGGTTTCTTGTTTTTTTGTTACAAGAGACATTTACTATAAGATTTTGAAGAAAATTTCCAGCAGTGTATTCACAACCAAAGTAGTAGCCTATATCTTATCATATTTTATTCTTCTGTAGTTAACATTACTGAATGTGCCCAGGGCAACTGCCTTGGTAGAAATGTCTCTCAATTTAAAACCTCAGTGAGTCACTCTGGTTGTACTGAAGTTGCGATTCCTTAAACTGAATCTCTGAGGTCCTTGTCAGCTGCTTAGTTATATCTTTAATAGCTTTAAAAATAAGAAAAGAATGAAATATTCTCAGACATTAGGTTTAAATATTTTACTTTGTATATGCTTTACTACCATCTTAGCTGCCTTACACATTTCCTGTTTTACAAGGTTACAAGGTCCCACTTTGGTACTTAGAGGACCTTTAGTTGTACTCAGTAGAGGCTTTGTTTCACTTATTTCAAGGTAATAAGTTTTAAAATAACCTCTTAGTAGGTAAGAGCAAACATTCCAAAATGAGTCAAACACATCAGTCCTTGATTCAAAAAGAAAAAGGAACACTGGGGAGAGATTCTGTGGAAACTGTGGAAACTGACAGTCAATTAGGAGCAAGAGCTTGTGGTTCTTGCTACTTGACTACCAAGCAATTGCTGCCACAATCCTCACTACTATGAAAATAAGAGGCAATAACAATCTATTTGTTATAGTTGCAATATGCTTGGTTGCAGAGCTTGTGTGATGCCATGATCAGTGAGTGGTTTTAATAAGATACAAAGCAACACAAGTACAACAACTTATATAGGCTTTCAAATTTTTTTTTTATTAAAATTGTGCTGACACCACTCATTGGTGTGAAAGTAGAAGCAAACTACAACTCTTATAATATATAGCTAAAGTTGTTTTTATTTTTCTCTTTAACTATTTTATAAGCTTGAAAAGAAGCTATTATGTTTGTGGATCGATTTTTCAAATAGAAAAGAAATTGCTGGCCAACATGGCGGATATACACACATACTAGTGACACAGATAGCGATGGTAATAAAGATACTTATTAATCTTCATAAAGTGAGCTTATTTCAATGGATCATGAATGGAATCCAGTCGACCAACAAACCAACAGGTCCCGTCACTGCTGATCACATGTCGAACCTGACGTCTCATCAGACAAGAAAAACTTTTAGGCTCTTTTTAGGCCACTCAAAGAGCCCACTACCCTTTTAAGAGCAATGCATTGCTTCAAATCTCTATCATTGCAGATAACTGGAAAAAACCAAAACATGATCTCTTTAGCTCCTATCAAACAAGAGCAGATCACGCTGTGTGATGTCACTGGTTTTGTGGCCCCAACCGAACCATTCAGTTGTTAAGGCTGTTGCTATGGCTTGCTCTTGGATTTGGCTGAACCATCTGATAATTATTTTTTTACATTTGTTAATGATAACTGTCCAGTCCTCACTATGAAACAATTAAAGCTTTATTCCTCTTTACATCTATTTATTAATCCCATCTTTCAACCAATCAATAATGTAAGGTGTTAAAGGTGGTTTCAAATGGCTAAACAATCATAATTTATCTTTTTGTCCAAGTAATAAAGAAAACTCTGCATCTAAAAGTTGATGGGACAAAATGGCAAGAACATTTTTTCAGTTTTTTTTATTATTATTCCTAAAGGAAAATCTCTGATCGCTGGTATCTACTGAGGTGGAATTTATTAAGGTAAAACATTTTGTGAACCGCTGCTGTTTGTTCAAAGATGAAATTAACAATCAGTTTGACTTAGAAACATTAAAAAGCAGGATTAGAAAACACATAATAGAGAGAGACTGCAGAGCAAAAAGAGAGAGAGATAGAGAGTAAGTTTTCTAATTCAGCCATCTGGCTAGCTTTACCTCATTATAATATTCTGACTTACTGTCTGTGTGTTTGTGCGTGCGTGTATGTTTACAAATTTGTGACTGCTTTCAATTCGACAGATGCAGACAGAGCACAGAAGAATCCTCATTTATTAACAGCTTAATAGAGCTCCATCTGGGCCAGGCCCTATGCTTGTCTTCTATCAGAGAAATTTATCAGCAAATCACAGGAATTAGACTCCAACTGACACCTACACAGGCTGAGGTGACCCTGCTGCACAGAGTGACACTGCATAGATAGCCTCCAGTGTTTTACAGCTAGAATATAGCAATTATGACAAAAGTTTGTTCCAGGCCTGGTAAATGTCTGTGTGTTAGTTTATTCGTCTGTAGGTATTTTACTCCTAAGTTGAATTTATTTTAAACAGAATGAGCACTACTCATAATATTTGTGCCCAGAAAAATATTTTTGAGTTTAGTTTAGACTTTAGTTCCCTAATCAATCAGATTATCCTTGATTAATCCAATATTGATCCAATCTTATATCCATCTATGGTCATGAGCTTTGGGTCATGACCGAAAGAACGAGATCCCGGATACAAGCTGCAGAAATTTGTTTTCTCCGTAGTGTGTCTGGGCTCTCCCTCAGAGATAGGCTGAGGAGCTCAGTCATCTGGGGAGGACTCAGAGTAGAGCCGCTGCTTCTCCACATCGAGAGGAGCCAGTTGAGGTGGCTCGAGAATCTGATTTGGATGCCTCCTGGACGTCTCCATGGTGATGTGTTCCAGGCACATCCCACCGGGAGGAGGCCCAGGGGGAGACCCAGGACACGCTAGAGGGACTATGTTTCTCGGCTGCCCTGGGAGCAACATCACAACATCACTATTACTTTATTTGGATCTATAGTTATACATATGCAAATATATACATATACATACATATAGAGTTATATATGTATATATCTATATTTTTTGTGTGGTTTTATATATATATATATATATATATATATATATATATATATATATATATATGTGTGTGTGTTTGTATATCTGGAGCGTGTAACAAAAGTAATTTCCCTCTGGGATTATTAAAGTATGTCTGAGTCTGAGTCTACAGGTGCTGGTCATAAAATTAGAATATCATGAAAAAGTAGATTGATTTCAGTAATTCCATTTAAAAAGTGAAACTTGTATATTATATTCATACATTACATACAAACTCATATATTTCAGATGTTTATTTTGTTTAATTTTGATGATTACAAATGACAACAAATGAAAATCTCAAATTCATCATATCAGAAAATTAGAATATTACTGAAGACCAATAAAAACAAAGGATTTATAGAAATGTTGGCCAACTGAAAAGTATGAACATGAAAAGTATGAGCATGTACAGCACTCAGTATTTAGTTGGGCCTCCTTTGGCCTGTATTACTGCAGCAATGCGGCGTGGCATGGAGTCGATCAGTCTGTGGCACTGCTCAGGTGTTATGATAGCCCAGGTTGCTCTAATAGTGGCTTTTAGCTCTTCTGAATTGTTGGGTCTGGTGTATTGCATCTTCTTCTTCACAATACCCCATAGATTTTCTATGGGATTAAGGTCAGGAGAGTTTGCTGGCCAATTAAGAACAGGGATACCATGGTCCTTCAACCAGGTACTGGTAGCTTTGGCACTGTGTGCAGGTGCCAAGTCCTGTTGGAAAATGAAATCTGCATCTCCAAAAAGTTGGTCAGCTGCAGGAAGCATGAAGTGCTCTAAAACTTCCTGGTATGTGGCTGCGTTGACCCTGGACCTCAGAAAACACAATGGACCAACACCAGCAGATGACATGGCACCCCAAACCATCACTGACTGTGGAAACTTTACACTGGACTTCAAGCAACGTGGATGAAGTGTCTCTCTTCTTTTCCTCCAGACTCTGGGACCTTGATTTCCAAAGGAAATGCAAAATTTACTTTCATCAGAGAACATGACTTTGGACCACTCACCAGCAGTCCAGTCCTGTTTCTCTTTAGCCCAGGCAAGACGCTTCTGACGCTGTCTGTGGTTCAAGAGTGGCTTGACACAAGGAATGCGACAGCAGAAACCCATGTCTTTCATACGTCTGTGTGTGGTGGTTCTTGAAGCACTCACTCCAGCTGCAGTCCACTCTTTGTGAATCTCCCCCACATTTTTGAATGGGTTTTGTTTCACAATCCTCTCCAGGGTGCGGTTATCTCTCTTGCTTGTACACTTTTTTCGACCACATCTTTTCCTTCCCTTCGCCTCTCTATTAATGTGCTTGGACACTGAGCTCTGTGAACAGCCAGCCTCTTTAGCGATGACCTTTTGTGTCTTGCCCTCCTTGTGCAAGGTGTCGATGGTCGTCTTTTGGACAACTGTCAAGTCAGCAGTCTTCCCCATGATTGTGTAGCCTATAGAACTAGACTGAAAGACCATTTAAAGGCTTTTGCAGGTGGTTTGAGTTAATTAGCTGATTAGAGTGTGGCACCAGGGGCCATCAATTTTGAACCTTTTCACAATATTCTAATTTTCTGATATGATGAATTTGAGATTTTCATTTGTTGTCATTTGTAATCATCAAAATTAAACAAAATAAACATCTGAAATATATGAGTTTGTATGTAATGTATGAATATAATATACAAGTTTCACTTTTTAAATGGAATTACTGAAATCAATCTACTTTTTCATGATATTCTAATTTTATGACCAGCACCTGTAAGTGCCTTGGGATTCCCCCGGAGGAGCTGGCCTAAGTGGCTTGGGAGACGGACGTCTGGGCCTCCCTACTGATGCTGCTACCCCCTCGACCCGACCCCGGATAATCAGAAGATGGATGATGGATGGATAATCCAATATTGAAAATAATAGTTCACTTATTTGCTAATTAATTCATCATTAACTGAAGTACAGATCCAAACCATACCATTAGCCAAAGGAGCAACCAACTCAGACCAGTAATCATACTGAAATTGTAAAAAAGTATATATAGATCACTTGTAATCAAGCTGATGTCCATCAATATACTATATCCAGAACTCCTGAGGATGCCAAGTGTTAGCTTCACCTGGTTTAATTCCGGCATAAGATCTTCTTTAAATGAACTTTTTAGGTAAATATTACCAATTAATCGAATTAACTTACAAAATTTCACAGAACGCTCACTTGACGTGGTTTTCAGCTTTTCAACATTTGGATTGTCAAACTACTAGTCTAGACAGCGTTTCCTATCCCTTCTCCTTAGAGACTACTGTCCTGCAAGCTTTAGGGTTCTTCTTGCTGTAACACACCTGAGCTTAATGAATGAGAGATTAATAAGATCCTGCAGCATTTGATGGCATGCAGAGGAGGAGCAAATATTTGAATTAGGAGTGCTAAAACAGAGGGACATCAAAGTATGCAGGGCAGGGGTCCCTGAGGACCAAAGTTGGGAACCATTGGTCTAGAAGATGAATTATTTTGGAGGATGCTTTTTTTTTTTTTTTTGTTCCTGCAAGAAGGACAGTATTTGTAGGACATTTTTTCCAAACTACATTTTTTCCTGAGAAAGGTCTGTTCCAAGGAAGTAGAACTTATCCAAAGTAGACACAGTGATGTTGAGGATGTCAAAGGAGAGCAGTATGGAGATCCATTTCACTGTCTTCACCAAATTGAGTTTCATGTGGTTCTAAAATGAATATAGCTATACTTTAACAGCTACCAGTCATATCATCAAATAACCTAGTTTTTTCAATAATAACTACATTTGAATAGTTAATAAAAAGCTCTCTCAGCACACCTACTACTTTGGTGCAAACATATCCTTTATAAAAAAAAATTCTGTTTTGTTTTATAACCCGCTTACCAATGTCCAGCCTTAACAAAGTCTCGTGAACAACATGATCGGTGTCAACATACTTTTATAACTCTGGTTCAATTAATCAGTCTTTATAGGCAGAGCTTCTTTGTGTTACAGGCAGCTTACACAATCAAATTCTCTAAAACAAGTTAATGATTGCAATTTAATTTGAAAAAAGCCAATTTTGATTCAAACAAAAAATGAGTCAAATAAAAAAAGTTTAAAAGGCAAAGCTGAAACAAAAAAAATTGGAAAATAAAAAAATCGGAGAGATTAATTTACATTTCAAAATTCCACAACTCAATCCATATAAATTTTTACATTTTTCAAAGACTTTCTACAATTAGAATATAAAACATAAGGTGAGATTTCCATTTATCCTGCCACAAATATCTAACACAATTCAAGGAACATTTTGTTTTCATATGGATTCATGCACATCTCTTTCTTTTTTCTTTTTCCTCTTCCAACCATCATTCCATTATCATCCGTCGCCCTCCTCCTATCAGTCTCTATTCAGACAAGGTTGAAGTGCGAATTGGACATCTGGTGCTATAATGTCTCTGACAATACGGGAGACACCCCAGTCACCCCTCTCCACCACCGCCTGATGAACATAAACAGACATACAAACGCAGCCTGAGCACCCAAGAAAAAAATAAGAAGCTGAGAGGATCAAGAGGAACTAAAGGGGGGGAAACAGGAGAGCGGGAGAAATGGACAAAGGTATCCTTCTCGACTTGGAAAGAAAGGAAACTGAATGAACATTAGGGGGAAACGATGATGCGGCTCTATTCAAAAAGAGGCAACATGCAAGCACAGCTTTGTGCCCATTTATATCCTCCATCAGCTCTCAGACTGATGGAGGAGGCTAGGATGTAGACAACAGACCTGTCTGTATTTACACAAACTCTGAATGTACTCTCTCAATCTACCTGAAATAAAGACTCGGCAGACAAAGAGGAATCTAAGCTGAAATAAATCTGCATGCATCAGCTATGCAGGTGCTGAAATAAGAATGCAGGTATGCATGTGTGACTCACAGCTTTAACCTGAGACATGAAGAGCCTGACTAAGCAGCCTAATCCAATTCAGAATTTTTGTTTATTTATATTGAGCCTTACAAATCTTTTACAAACAAAATAATGAATTTACACTTTCAGTAAGAAAACTAGAGCAGAGATTTGGAGATTAGGATATTTTTTTTCTATTTCTGTGAATTACCTGGGACGTTAAAGCAACCAATAAAATAACTCAAGCTTATTTAGAACACTTTTTTTCCCAACCAGTTAATCTCCTACAACACAACTCATATAATATTTGCTCATTACACAAAGTCACATCTACAGGGATTTACACCATTGTTTGATTGCATTTCCTATGTAGATACATCTATCATTCCTTAAATCGAAGGATAAATACCATTTGCATACATCTCGTTTGATTGTTATTTGTTTCTTGTGAACATCAGGTGGAGAAGTTCATTTAGTTTAAATGTTTGTAGGTCCCTGAAGTCCACGGCTTCGCTGATTCTACATATTTGTTTTTCATCCTTTTGAGATGGTGGCAGATACTGCCTAAGCATGCAAAATTAAAGAAGAATGGTAAAAAGCTTCAGAGAGGACCGGCTCTCAAAGGAGCTACTGTATACCTGCATTAGAAATAATAAAAACATGCAGGTAATCCCACAAAAGGGTCCAACACTTTCCTTTGAACTTCAAAGAATGCAGGCAACAATTAAAAGCAACATAGTAGAGAATGCTAACAGAAAAATATGATAACAAAGAAATATTTTGTCTCATTATCTTAATACCCAGACTGTGGTGGAAATTTGAGAGTGAATTAGAAGGGAACTTTAGAACCTAGCAAGTCTGGGTTAACCTCATAATATTGAAGATTTAGTCTCCCAGTAACAGATTTCTTGTTTGTTTTTGTTTGTTTGTTTGTTTTGCTTGTTTTTTCCCCCCTACAAACACAAAAAGTAAAAGAATTAAATCTTTGTGTCTTTATATTGTAGCCCACAAACACATTTGATACACAATAACTATAATTGCTGGATTTTTACTCAGTTGTGTCGTTAGGACTCTAAAATTTAAGGTTGTTTTTAGGAAACACTGATCTTTGAGGAATTTACAGCAATAGTGTTTTTAGGCCTCCAATCCAGGTTCTAGACAAGTTTAAAAAAGGCCAAAAGGCCCCCCAGCATAAGAAAACACTTAGAAATACTTGGGGTTAGGGTTCTGTTCTAATAAACACAGCTCTAGAAAATTTAGGTCACATTTCTCCAATTTGCTCAAAGTACATTTTGAACAGCAGCCATTTTTCAAACATCTATGGAACTCTAAAACTATTTGGGGCCGTCCAACTAAGACATTATAAATGAATGGAAGAGAACGTCAGCGTCTTTGTTAGACTGGATGGACCTGATCTTATTTATTCTACTGAGATCAAAAAGGACACCCTCAACAACTCTTAAATGTTCATGTCAAACACAAGGGTCTGATTTTAAATAAAAGAAAGTTTTTTTTTTAGATTTTATTTTGTCAGTTCACTGGGCAACACAGCTGTCCAGAGAAAGAGACACATTTTCAAACAGATAATGCCATTTATGAGGTCCAAGGATCTTCATCTCTGCGTTTGCAGTGCCAAAGAACAGAGAATTCTTTGAAAACCAATTCCTAACAACAGAAAGACAGATATCAAGTTTGGAAAAATTAGACCTATAATTAAAGTTACAGGCACACATAATAGTAAAACATCATGATAACAGTGGAAACCAATTCCAAAACAATGCTATAATTGCTCCAGTGGTGCAAGATAAAAGACGAGAAGCAGGGAAACAAAAGAGGAAGCTTGTGGAACCCCTTGTGTGACTTTACAAGGCTCACACAGAACATTATTAGCCACTTTCAGCTCTGGGATATAAAAAAGGACTTCGACCACATCAGCATCTTGTTCAAGATTCAGAAATAATGTTTACGCCACTGATGTAAGATAAAATGATCGACCATCTCAGAGGCGCCAAGGCGCAACAGCAAGACTTCAAGTCAGTAAGAGTCAATATTTAACAAAAAGTCAATAACCACCTTTGTCAGCGCTGTCTCAGCGTAATGATCTTTATTAAAAGTGAGATCATTTCCTGTTCACTACTGAATAAGCTAATTTAAAACCACTTTTCAAACACATTTGCTAGAACAGTTGTGTTTAAAATAGGTCTGAATGTGACTTATTAAAAAAAAAAAAGGTTTAACCACTGCTGCTTTCAAAAAGTGCATAAAAACTCCCAAATACAGGCATAATTTAAAATGGATCAGATGTATGGGCCAATTGTGGTCTAAAGGTCCTTAATAACTCATTTAAAGAGGATCTAAGTAACCGGTTGTTCAGCGTTTTAATCTAACAGTCTAAAATAGACAAAGAGGGGAGCTAATAATAAATTACTTCCTGCCCACTGCTCCTAGGAGGAGAAGAAGCTATTAACATGTCACCATGCGGAACCTGGGGAACTTCCAGTCCTTAACCTTGTTATTAAAAAAAAAAAAAAAGGAAACATGTTTGCAGTCATTTTAGAGCCGCTGACCACTGTAAAACCAAAAAAACACATAAATCAAATATGAACTCATTTCAATGAAATGCTGCATCTACAGAATTCAGCACATCCCAAAAAACAAGATTAAACTGCTCAGTCAAGTTATCCACAGAAAAAGGTTACCAAAAACTGCTTTCATTGAGACAGATACCAGTCATGTGAGGGACTTGGACTGACAGCCAACATAGCTTTGATATCACTATTTAACTCCCAGAAACCGATGGGCCTGATCTTCAGAGGATTTGTAAGTCTTATTCATTGTGAAACTGCCATTGGAACATGTTATCTGCTCATTTTATTGGAGCAGAATAAAAGATGCTTTGTGGATCACCCACATAAGGCCCAAATATTGCACACACTTAACAGAAATTCCACGTGCATTTCAGCGCCTTTTATTTGAAATATTAAAAGTTTAGACCTAATGAGTTTGGAACAGAGATAAGACAAAGAGTTCTTTACCAAAAACAGACAGTTCAAGGCCTAAAACAGGAGCCAAAGGATGCCCATGACGATAAATTAAAACTATAAATGATATTAAAAAAAAATCTTAAATCAGTGGTTTAATTTGACTTCTCAAATTAATTACTGAAGGTATATCTTTATATCAGTGCAGCTAAATTACAAATTAAACACATAAAAACATGGCTATAACATGTATAGTTTTATATAATAACAATATTTTGCATAATTCAGTCATTATGTCTGAAAGTAGTATAAAGAAATAAAACTTATTTAATGATAAACCTTTTCAGTGAATGAATATCAACATCTCTTACAATTAAAAGCTTGATTTCTCTCCAGAAACAGCATGTATCCCTTCAGTCTGACACCATCTCTTACAGATCCTTCTCCAATAAAGGAAAACCTACTCCCAGCTAGCATAGTTCCTGTGGTACTAATGCATGAAAGAGAGGACATGTAGCAGTCCTCTTTTTAGCACTGGCAAGATGAAAACATTCCACTGTTAACATAAAACAAAAGAGAACTAGATATGAAAAAGAAAAACAAAACAGGTGACGGAAAACCACAACAAAATGTGCCATCTTCTTTGCCAGGGGAATAAGATGACCATAACACGATAATCCATTTTCCATTGCCAGTCAAATGCCTGGGGCTGTTGAAGGCCCGGGCAGCATTTCCAAACATATCTACCAGGGGTAATTTCACTTTCCCAGAGCTTTGGTCCCTCTACAGACTCAGTACTTTCTGGGCTTGTTAGGGGCTGGGTTGTGTACAAGTGCAGTCTTTTGTTCCAACGGCAGCAGCAGAAACTGATCAACACAAATAAAATACAAGTACATCCCTAATGGAGATAGCTTTTCTCAAGTGTGCTTAAAAAACTAAAAAACAAATTCAGTTTAGAAAGGAGAAATGAATACTATTACCTCTCCAAGAGCCTCATAACGTTTCTGGTTCCAGCGGTGGAGATCTTCTCTGGCATTAAACACAAAAGGTTCACCTGTTTCTATGTGCCGAAGCTGGCCATCTATGACAGACAAAGAAAAACAGTTAGGATAAATACATTCTGCCCAACAATAATAATAAGTGAGGTTTGACAATGCTGGGCAGCTGCTATTCATGCAATTAGAACTTTTTCATTCCGGGCCCGTCCTGTTCAGGTCTTAGCTGGTTGATTCACATATAAGTGTACTTCAGTAGAGATGGCCGTTCACACAGAGCATTAAAATGCATCTTGAGTGATAAACTCTCTGCTCCAGGCAAACCATCAATAGATTGAACCATTGAAGAGGACGAGGTAAAGCATTTGTTTTATTTGTAGATCTGAAGCCCTTTATTTAGATCTCCAGACCCCAAATAGAACAAGCATGTCCGCTACAGTCTCAATTCCAACCTGAAAAATTTGTACACCAAATAACCTCAAGGTCAGAGAGAAATATGGTGATGAAGGTTGCAGATCTGAGATAGTTAGGATTTTAAAAGGTGATATTTAATTAAACCTCGACCACATGTGTTGCATTTGTTGCCATTTTCTCTTTTTTTTTTTTTTTTGGATGAAAATTAAAAATAACTGTCTTCCAAACAGCAGGTAGCACCACAATAATCAGTTTATTTCTTTTAATTTTGAAATAGAAAGCATTCAACTAGGGATGCAACTAACAATTATTTTGCAAATCGATTAATCTGTTGATTATTTCTTTGATTAATAATCAAATAGCAAAATATTTCTTCAAGAAGACTTTTTATGTAATTAAACCAGGTGAAACTAAAACTTTTCCACTTGAGGAGTTCTGAATAGAGCATATTGACAGATGAAAAAGTTGTTTTTTTATCTTAAATTTTTACAATTTTGGTATAATTGCTGCTCTATGACTCAGTCAGCTAAAGGTATGTTTCAGTGTCTCTATACTATATTTAGTTATTTCAGCCCTACAATCAACCAGGCTATAATGAATCCCTTATTTGCTACGACCTCCAGCTTAAATTACAAATATACAGCATTTTAACAGGCAAAATACCAGAGAGATATGGACCTTCACAGTCCTCAGTGTCATCACACAGATACTAAGGATTATTTCCTCATAAAACGTTCTACATAATAAAAGTTTTATTTCTTGTTGGGTAACAGCGCCCCTACAGAGAGTAGGCTATCAAGTTGAATATTGGAGCATTGGGCTATGTTGTTTATTTAATCAACTTCTAATGTGTCAAACCAAGGCTAACTTTCTTCCCTCCATGGTGCATGTTTCCACACTGTTTCTGCCTCTGTGGTTGTGCCATTTATCTCCTTCCTCCCTTTTCCGGCTATGCCAGTGCAGTTTACCAGTGGTGCTTCTTTTAACCAAGACGCACTGTGTGGATTCCCCAATTATGATGAGGGATGGGTATCGAAATCCGGTATCAAAATGGCCCCGTGGCCTAGTCCGAACGTCCACTTGGACCAATAAACTTCAGCCTTATTGGTCCTCTTAAGCCGGGATTACACTCTGCCACCTTTTGACTAATTTTGAGATGGTTTTTCACTCACACAGCCAGTTTTTGGATTGCCCCGATTTTTGTCTCAAATGTGTATCATGCCTTGTATAGTCTACAAGAGGTTATGAGGAATGATGAGCAGTTTAAGACTAGATCCCAATCAGAAATTGGAGGTCAATTTCCATGTTGTGGAGTTATGTTTTTAATCACCATTTTCTTTTCTTCTCTTTTCTCTCTTTCCATCTCTATCTCTCTACCTTAAATTCTTATACCCCCTCCTTTCTCACCTCCCTTTCCCTCTCCATGTGCATTGCATATGATTTTATTCTCTAAACCATTTCTAATAAATGTTCCTACATAATCACTGAGCGGGACCTTATGGCAACAACCATAATGGTCTCCTTGTGAAAGCAAATCTGTTGGGCAATTATCTAGCTCTGGGACATCAATTCTCAGAGCTATATTGGCAAAACAGAACATAGAGGGAAAAAGTAGAGATCATAAGTTGGAGTAAAGAGGAGCCGCACAGCTCAAGTTAACTGGACTCAGATTACATCCAAACCAGCAGAGCAATGGATTAAAGATAAACCAAAGTGAGCCAAGGAGTCGCCATATAAAGAAGAGATTTCAACCATGCCTGGTTTTATCTGTCTTTGCTTCCTAAATCACATACCAGGGGACGGCACTCGGGCTGCTGAGTTTGTAAATAGTTTACAAATAGCCCCAATTTGTAAAAAGCCAATCCAAGAAGGCTTTTTCACTCAGTAAATTGTTTAAAAACAGTTTGAGTGAGTCAGCCATTTCTTTGTTTCTCTGGATTAAATAGACATTTTCTATTACATCTTTTTAAGTTCCTATTTACCAACTTATATTTGTATATACAAAATGCACTAAAGAGATTCACCAGGCTTGAAAATGTACACACACACTAAAACCCTGGAGGATCGAATAATCCTGAAATGTGAAGGATCTGAACCATTTGTTCAACAGGATTGATTAGATGTCCATCTCTTCCCCTGCCTCTGATGATACAACACATATCTGATTGGTCAATTCTACATCAGCTCTACTGTATGCATATTTCCTGATTGGTACCTTACAAGCTTGTTTTCTTTGTGCGAACGGCATTGCGGAAAAAAACTCCTGAAGTTGGACCAGCTAGAAGAGTGAGGTGCGCGAGAACGCTAGGACCATTTTTCCACCCGGATCCCCACTCTTTTTCGCCCTCTTTGCCGCTTTGCACAAACTTGCCTCTTGTGTTTTTTTCACTTACTCACCGCCTTGGCCGTATCTAGACCCACAGCTAGCTCGTGATAGTCCCTCTTGTGTTGTGGCGTGGAATAACATAGTGCAGACCAAGCTTCAAAATCCAGCATAATTAAAAAGTAGTGAGCTTGATCTGCGACAAGCTCACTGCGACACACTGCTTGGGGGGGGGGGGGGGGGTGGTATAACCAGCCCTTTACACTGAACGACTGCTGCACCCTCTGTACACAAAGCTGTGTTATCACAAATCCTACCTCTCAGAAGCTCTTACACTATGTAACCATCTCTTTTTCTAGATTTAGTACATTCTTTACGCCTGAAATCCCCCAAATCAGTTGCATATTTTATTCAATATGAGTATGCAGCTTTTAATATTTATACATTATTTTATTTTGTAAGCCATTCCCCTATTTGCTGCTGGTACACCTGAATTTCTCCACTTTAAAACAGTTAAGGATAATTATATTCTATTAACTAAAAAACATTGAGAAACAGACATTCTTTAGACGTTCTGGTAAAACCTTTGATAGTCATATTAGGTACGTTTCTTTTTTTGAGGCTTCTTCTTTCCATAATTCTTCCGACAGTAAACCTTAGAATATTATTTTTATATTCTATTTTTCCATGGCTGTATCTACATCAGTTCATATATCATGTTTTAATGCATCTAAGGACAGGTTTCATTCAGGCTTCTAACCTGTTTAAGATGAATGGAAACACCCCAGCATAAGAAAATCCTCCTGAAAATAGAGCTCTGTCTAGACAGCAAAAGGATGAATGTTGGTGCTGAACACAAACTGATCCTTTTTTCCCCTTTTCTCTTTCACTGCAACCTTGGCCATTATTTCCTACTTTACTTTGACATCAAATAGTAATTTGGCTGGTGCCTTTTTTTAACAGCAATGCCTGCAGACTAAAGACAGTGCAGAGCAGAAAAAGGTTATCAGAATATTATAAAAAGTGGGCTGGTATACATAAAATCTTTGCTCCCATCATTTCCTTTAAGGATGGGGGCAGCCCGAAGGTCAAGGTAACATGTAAAAAGCTATGACTGACTTTGTGAACATGTAAAAACTGTTACAACTGAGCGACAGTGGGAAGGTCTTGAAACATAGCCTACAGTCTTTATTTTAATTCAGGGCAACAAGAACAGTTTTTTAGAACATTAAAGGTTTTACTCATATAAAAACTCATAAAATAAGAAAATGCTGTTCAGAGGTGGTGCTACTGTTTTAAACAATTACCCTTCTGCGACTGCAGAGCCCATACCTTAGCAATGAGCCCATCGATCCTGCAGTTGACACTACAACACAATAAAACACTAAACCATGTTAAATTAAATTTTGACCTTTATGACTGCAAATTTTGTGAGCTAAATGACAAAAAGTACACATACTTAACCCAAATAGCCAGGGGGGCCTCATACTTTCTCAATTATTGCACAATGTGAGCATATAAACATAATATCTCTGCAAGATAAAGGAATGCATGAAGATTTTTTTTTTATTTCCTTCTAAATCGCCACCATTTCACACCTCTATCAATGTGATAAATCTTACACTACTCACTTACTGTGTATTACAGCACTTGCTTTCATGGTTAGTTGTTAGATAACATGTAATTCTTGAATCTAGGCCTGGTATTATGTTGTATTTAGAAATACATTTATGCCTGAGAGGTAAAGCAGGAGACAAGTGAGAACTTGGTATAAAGCAATGTGTGCACAAATAGTACCTTGAAGAAAATAAATTATGCATTCACGGACGGAGTGAGTATCTAAACACTACAGCCTAAGAGGGGGGAAGGAAGAGCTATAATGAAATCCCACAGTAGGGATGGTGTGTATCTGGGTGTGTGTTAGAGAGAGGGAAGAGATTGTAGGATGTGGATCTACCTTGAGGGGGAGAGATGTGTGTGTGTTCATGTCTACAGGCTGAGGGGTGATCAGCTCCCCCATCTCCCCCAACACAACCTCTCAAAGGAATAACATTTTCTCAACTTTTTTTCCTCCTTTTCTATCATAATTAGCATTCTGTTCTCAATTTGGCTGCTTAATTAGGTGTACATAACCTTGGATTTCCAGTAATGGAAAACCGGAGGGCTGGCGAGATGAAGCCATCATCTTCAGTGATTAAGATACCTGCAAACTATTGTACACAGCCTCTTCTGCATTCATATCATTACATGGTGAAATTAACATTTTTGTTCCACTTGTCTCAGACTATGATAGCATGAGTTCAGTTATATTGAAAAAAAAAAAAAAAAAACCTTCAGGCCAAAGTGACTTAGCCGACGTACTGGAGACTTTGCCGGAGGGCCACTATGGCTTAAATAGAAATGGTATCCTTCAAAAAAAGGGGCTTTGAACGAGATATCGACAAGACATAAAGATTTTAAAAGTTTCAGCGAAGGGCACTGCTTTGAGTTTCAGGAGGATATTTCTGGTTAGATGGGGCCAAAAAAAAAACTGGAAAATAACGAATGGGATTTTGAGGGAAGAGGAAGATAAAAGAGACATTTTTTCAGCCTCCATGGTAGACTGAGCTAGAACTTGAGGGTGTGAAGAGCAGCTTGTGGGTGTTGCATAATTTCAGGTGCTGAGTCTCTGTTCTTAGGCGCAGCAAGGTTATGCAAATTCTCCGTCAGACAGAGGGCAAGGCTGAGTAGGTTACTGACGGGCCATAGAGTACACAACATGTCCCCCACTCAGCCAGCCAGACACTGACAGAGCACAGAGCAGATAAAGACGGGCAAAAGACAATGGGGGAATATTAAGAGCTGGAGATCCACCAGCTTTACATGCATCTCCAAACTCTCCCTTCTCCTAAATCTTTGATAACTTCAAGCAAAAAAGATCCTGCAAACATGATTAGGCCAGCTAAACCCACATGTCGGTTAGACTATGGCCCCGTCCACACGAAGTCAAAACGAACACGAAACGCTAATATTTTCCAGAACGTTTGTCGTAAAGACGGAGACGTAAAATAAATGTGATCGTCCACACAAATGCATGAAAACGCTGCAAAATGTATGCCAGGCCTGTAAGTGGCGCTGTGGTGCCAAAGCAAAAATAGGCGACGAAATGTTGGGCATGCACACTAATATTTATACATGGTTGCCCTGCGGGTCCATTTTCGTGGTTCAGTCAAATTCAGGTGCTGAACTATGTCGTCAATATTGCTCTGTTCTTCCTGGAGATATTCCAGAAGAAGAAGATTCTGTTGTAAGCCCGACAGCAGAGTGAGTAGCATGAGCATTAACCATTCAACACAGTACGGCGCCATTGTTGTTGTGATACTGTGTCGCGCATGCATGTAAAAAAAAAATGCGGTTAGAGCTTAAAGATGGAAACGTGAAAACAGCGTTTCAAAATCTTCCCACTCTGAAGGCCTGATAAAAAAAGATCGTTTACAGACCCCCGAAACGCCGGCTTCGTATGGATGAGAGGCTGGTTTGGTGAAAAATTTGTGCGTTTAGGCCAGGGTTCGGCTTCGTGTGGACGGGGCCTAAGTCTACATATTTTCTAGGACTTACAGCTCTACTGCTGACAAAGGTGTGAAACTTACAGAATCAATTTTTCTTTACCAAACAATGGCACCCTTTGTTACAATTACTTACATTAAGTTTTAAAGATTTTTTTTTTTTTTTTTTTTTTTACCTCCTTTACCCTCCTGCTAATAGTGAACCATGGTAAAACTAATTTAGGTTCTCATCAGGGCTTGTTTGTGACAGTTTCAGCTTTTTAAGCTTTTTATCTGTTGCTCTGATGACCATCTACTGTGCTGAAAAAAATGTTCACTGCCTTTCAGATTGCTTGGGTTTCTGAGTTGTTTGCTCAGTAAAAAATATTTGGATCATCAAACAAATTTTAAGATCAGACAAGGATAACCTAAGTAAATAAAAAAAAAGTAGTTTTCAGAACTTGATTTAATATATTATGGGGGGAAAAAAACAAGCAAACCGACCTGCACATATGTGACAAAGTAATTATCTCCTAAATATAATTGATTCTGTCAAACTAGACCGCAACAAATGCCATCGAGCATTTGCAGTAACTAGCCATCACTTGTTTACCCCACTGCTGAGGAATTCTGGCCAGATCTCTTCTGCAGATTCATTTTAATTTAGGCATGTTGGAAGGTTGCCTTCAGTTAGATTTTTTCAGCCATTCAGACGTGGTCTTCTGGCTGTGCTTGTCCTGCTGTAGAGCCTAAATGCACAGAAGCTTAAGGTCACAAATTGAGGTCTGTTTAGCCAAGAAACATTGAAGGATAACAGCCTGGTAAAAACTGTTAATGCACTGTTTTAACCCATACAGCCCCAGGAGTGACAGCCAGAGTCTCTAAAACTTTAAACAAAAACATGGTGCGAAGCAAACCGTTCAATCTTTCTTGCCTGTAATTCCAACCTGCTGACAACATTCAGAAGCAACATGAGTGAATATCCTGACTTTGGAGGCCTAGTTGGTCAAGTACTTTTTAAAATCCTTGGATACAAAGCAATGTAGTTGTTTGTCTAACAGGTGACCAAAAGTGAAGTTCTGATCTACTGCCTTCATGTAGCATCCATATAACATGGGGTGATTAAGACAAGCTGTCTTAAACCTATTATTGTGAGCTTCTACAAAGAAGAATCTGAATCAGAGATTCCCCCAGGATAGGTGGTGTCTAATTACGCAGATGAAGCGGTTTTCCTCACTGTTTGAGCGATTACAGCTCTAAAACCACAGCTCTATACATGCTGTAGAATAAAAAAAACTTAATAATTGTTTATTAACAATGGGGTATTGCTTAATGCTTTAACCTGGTTGAGGCAAAGGCGACCTAAAGCAAGCAGAAGCTCAAGGTATTTATGGTTCAAGCCTTGTGTCAAAGAGTGAATTGAAAATTATAGTATGGTTACAATTTTTTAGATACTTTAAACTACCTAAATCAATCTAAGGAATCTTGTGTCAAATTTGGCTTCTTAAAGCTTTTTCTGAATATTACCCGGCATCATTCACAGCACATTGCAGGAGGGCTTGGGAGAAATCAGTTACGGTAAATAAATGAACCATGTTGAGAGTTTTTTTATGCAATAATAACATTGTTTGATTCTGGTACAAAGTAAAATAAACTAAAAGTGGTAGTTTGTTTTTTTGGTTCTGGAGTTAATTCTGTTGCAATAATATATTTACAGCATTTGCCTTTTTTTTTTTACTGTTATGGAGAGGATGGGGGGACCAAAAGAAAAGTTTGGAAACTTCTGTGTTTGGGGATCATTGTGGCCTTAGAACGCTCTTAGACAAAGCTTTTGTTCAGATGTGATCTTATTGTTTATTCTCTAAGACAACCCCCCTTAAAATAAAACCTGCACTGTTTAAGGTAACATAATTTGGGAATTCACTCTTACTAACTCATGAAATTTATCAGAAACGTTATTTGGTAAATAATACTTCCACATTTATGATCATGATTCATCTTCCTGTAAAGCTGTTTTCAAGTGCTAACTAAATATTTTAGTCCTCTTTAAGCAATAAAACAGAAATCAGTAACTAATAACATTAAAATATTACATTTCCAACAAAATCGATTTGCCAATTAAATACTAACTCAGATTATCTTATTCTGACAATGAAATTGAATTTAGAAGTGGTAAGAAGGGTTATATCAGCTGTATTTTCTAATGGGGTTTATTTTATTTTATTTTTTTTGCAATGTTGTATTTCTTTCACCATTCTGCTGACCTACAAAAGAAAAATAAAATCAGGTTTACTTACAAAAAAATGTTCTTTTGTCTTTTTTGACTTAGAACTAAACTATAACTTACAAACATCTTCAATTGCATCTACTTTTATATAGATGTACGTGTTGCCAAAAAAAAAAAAAACTACATCCACTTCTTTCCTCAATAAAAGAAAAATACTCAAAGACTGTTTTTTTTTTTTCAAAAATATTTACATTGGATAATTTAACCAGCAAGCGAGTTAAAAATGCAACCAAATATGTACTCTATATACTCTATATGTAGTCTATTGCTATTTCTATTGCTATATATTCCAAAAGAGTTGGAAGCTCTGTGTATACATGTACATTTATCCAACAAGCAGAGGTTATCACATTGCTAATGTGTGATTGTATGATGAACCAATGAATTCAGAGGACAATTCCAGGCTGAAACTAATCTTCAGCTTACAATTAAAGAGACATTTGCTTCAACTTGAGCAACAAAATTTTATAAAACATAATTTTTGCCCCAAATTAATTACCCCACATGCTGGTTGTGGCGTCTTTTTGTGGGGGATGCTGCGAAGACACGTCTTTTGCACAAACTTCAGCAAAGAAATAACGCAGGGCTAGGTTCAATCAATACTAAGCAGAAACTGCACCAATAAATCCAGCTTTACACTTATTGTACTTATTTATTTATTACTTATTTTATGTACTTTGTGGACCATGCACTTATTAATTCTTATTAAGACACATTTAGATATAAAAGTTTCAGAGCAGGTGGATTTTTTCTGACCTAAGGATTATGTTTCCAAAGTTGAACAGTGTTCTTTTTATTATTTGTTTTCAAGTGGGATTCATGTTATCTGGCTTTGCCAAGCAGCGCTCCCTATATATAAAATCTATCAACAGTGTCATCAAGTGTCACAGTGTCATCAAGTGTCACTCTGAGCAAAATATTACTTTTCTAACTTTCAAAAAGGATTGAAGTTGATTAACCCACTTTGCTTTCCACCGGATCTTATTTTTCCATGCGTTCAGTTTTGCCAGTAAATAGACCCAATCACCTACTAATTAAACCCCTTTCGCTGTACTCTCCTTGGGATGGATCCGTTTAGCCTGATACAGCCAGACCCTACAGGGCATTTGTTCTGGTCCCAACTTTCCCACTATTTTCCTGTTTATGCCACGATCCAGTGCCATTATCTGCAATGGTTAGGTGGTAAGCCAACCATGTGATTGGATGCCCTCTGGACTCAGTCCAGGAGGTAGGAAACAAAAGGACTCTAACAAAAATAACATCTTTGTCAGATCATGTCTCCCACATACTGCATGAAGCTGCTGCTGAACTGGAAAGCTCCTTCAGTGACAGACTGCTGCAACCTAAATGCACCAGGGAGCGTTAACACAGATCCTTCCTCCCAGCAGCTGGAAGACTGTATAACCAACACTGCTCCCAACAACCTAAATAAGTTATTACATTCATGCATTTAACTGACTTTTGCACAGTTTCTAAGTCAGATAAATAACATACTGTTGTCATTTTGTACGTCTATGGTGTGGCTGCTATTTTTCACATATCCATTACTGTAAAAATGTCCACAGCTGAGTATTGACTATTTATTCTTCAGATGCACAGTATTTATATTGTATAAAACACTGTAAAGTACAGTCTTTCATTATCTATTCTGTTATTTTTATATACTTTTTAAGATCCACATTTGTGTGACCAGTTTTGCTATAATGTTTTGCTGCAGTAGCACCACAATTTCTCCATTGTGGGAGAAAAAAGGGATTTTCTTTTCTTTCCTATTCTATTCTATTCTATTCTATTCCATTCCAACCACTCCATGGGACTTGGGGGTTTACTTAGCAGCCAGCATCCTATGCAATTATGTGCTACTGCTTTAAGGACTTGGAGAAAGGTACTTACTTTCATTGAAGGCATATTTAAACTCCTCCAGTGTTTTAGGGAAGGTGAAGGGAGGTTCATCTTTCTTCATTAGTTCATCTAAGTCTATTCTTGACAGCAAGTCTGTTAACAAAGAAAACCAATACAAAATCAGTTCACAGCCAGAGGTTTCAAGTAACAAAGAACAAATACTTCATTGCTGTACTTTAGTACACTTTTTAGGTATCTATACTTTACTCCATTACTTATTTTTCTTCCTACTTCTGACTTCTACTTGTTACGTTTTCACACAAGTATCTGTACTTTCTATTCCTTACATTTTTAAAACAAACGTTACATGTTACTCTTGGCTTCGGTTTTGTGTTTATAAATATTTATTTCACGTCATGTGCGCCATCCAATGCAGATCATTGCCACCATCCACATCTAGTGAAAACTAGTGTAACTGGATGGGTCATATAACGCAAACCCTCATTGGTTAGCTAAAGGAAATCATGAGAAGCAAGCAGGTGTTCTTCAAACTGTAAACATGAATTGTCTATGCCATGCTACAATGTCAGATTCAGGAAAAAGATGTCGAAATGTCTCAAAGGTCGGAGACAGGTGAGAGCATATCAGGAGATGGACTGAGACCAACAAGACCTCCCTCATCATTGGCCCTATCTCAAAGATTTTTTTTAATATAGTCGTAAAATTGAGCTTTCAATTCATATAGTTGCATCTGGCTGTTTTTTTTTTTCTTTTTTAAGGTTACTTTATACTTTTATACTTTAAGTAGTTTTTGGAGCACATACTTTCTTCACTTTTACTTAAGTAAAAATGTCAATTTGTTACTTTTACCAGTGTTTTTAAACTGCAGTATCTGTACTTCTACTTAAGTAACCAACAAGTACTTTTGACACCATGTTCACAGCCATAGCAGATATTCTTCCCAGTCTCAGAAATCCTTCAGTTTTCATCGCATATTTATTTTTCTCTGACACAAGCATTTCAGTTTACTATAAACAGATCCTTTCAATGTATCTGTTGCCCTTTGCCACACATTTTTTTATTATTTCTATGTCAAAGTTTTGATTCAGGAGTTTTAGTAAAGAGGTAGAAATGTCCAACCCTTTTTAAACTGACCTTCAAGGAGTATGCATACCTTTGCCAGGGTTGGGTTGGGCTGTTTTTCCAAAAGGAGCAGCTAAACTCTGCACTCCTACCCCACCCCTCAGCATTGTTTGTTTATTTACCTTTGAGCGCGGTGGTTTTCTCCCTGTCCTCCTGGCCAGCGATCTGCGCCATGGTGATCCACAGTATGCACAACCCTGATATGGCAGAAAAAGAGCGCATAGGTCCTTTCCTTGCACAGATCCCTCAGATCAAACCTGGAGGAATTAAATAAACATAAACATTAATGTTCTCATAGCTGCTGCTACAAGACACATTTATATTCTTTCAGATAATAGTAGATTAGTGAGTGCTTGCTGTGGTGTACTTTACTTAATTAACCTAAACATAAACAGAAAACATGTCTGTTGTTTACTACTAGTGTGCACACGTGCAGCTATCTACTTAATCATGCAAACCTCGCGGTATATTTCTTATTTTTACAGAAAAAGATTTAATATAACCCATTTAAAGAAGAGTCTGGATTTTTTTCTCCACGCTAGATAAACAGCTGTTGATGTTTCGCAGGCTTAAAAGAAAAGAAGCAGCTGCTCTTCATGGAACAACTGCTAACAGGTCAGTTTATTCACACATTCACCAAAAAGCAAACAGAACAGGGAGGTTTTTAAGACCACCGGGCTTTTTTACTGCGGATGCATGCATACTTTATGTTGAACTCACGCACCATATTTATTCACCGACTCTCCTGTTGTTGCTGCTTCCTTAAAAAAAAATTCTAAAACAGGAAGGACTCTCGGCTCAGCAGCACGGAGCGCATGAAGCTTCCGGGTTACCGGGGCAACGAACTGGAATGGATATTTAAAGGCACAGTAGCAGAGCGGCGGCAACTGTCGTAACGTGCTGACTAGATATCAAGGTGGAAAGAAATTTAGTTAATTGACTTCAGCGTTTCTACATTTTTTTTTTTTTTTTTTTTACTGTTGTTTCGGAGCCCTTTTGTCTGACCTTAGAGCAGTGAAAATGTATGATTGAAATATGCATTTATAAAATATCTTGTGAACAGAATGCAAGTTGGATTTTTTTTTTTTATTTAAAAACATATAGAAGCAAACTTTTATTAAAATTTTCATCCAGGATTATTTTTTTTCAGGGTGAAATATTCTGTCAAATGATATCCTAACTAATTAAAATGAAGCAAGGATCAGAAAGAAGACGACCCTTGCTTTATTATCTGTTATTTCTGGCAGTTGTCAATCGATTGCTTTGCTTGCATTCAATTTTACTAAGATTAAAACAAAGTGAATCTGAAATAACAAAATGTAAGCATTTTAAAGATGACCTTTGTCTATTTTTTTTATTTTGCTAGAGCTGCACACAACAAACCAAAGTATTTTTATCATAAAGCATTCATAAAACTGAGGTATTGTCTCTGAAAATGTTCACATTCTGTCGCCTTATGATCAGAAACTTGAATAATGTTTATCAGCTTAAATTATGAAGTGGGATTAAATCTATACATGCATGCATATTCATATTGTATTCAGCTTCCCTAAGTCAGTGTTTTAAATAGGACCACCTTTCATTATATTCACAACTACAAATGATTTGCGGTCTATCTCTAAACAATTCACACATCAAGAAATTATATTCAGCCTCTGTCAGATTGAATGGAAAACATCCCTTTCATAATAATTTTCAAGCCTTGCCAAAAGTCCTCTTTTGGACTTTGGTCTGGTTTTGGCTCAGACTGCACCATTTTAAGACATGAAAGTGCTTTAATCTAAAATGCTGCTTTCTAATTGCAGTGTCAGTAATGTGACACCGCTCCTTATATTTAAGATGATTTCTGAATTAAATAATTTGGGCAATTACAGTCTACTGCAGAACTCAATGAAATACAAAATTTTTGTACTCTTCTCTTACCAAGGCCCTCTCTTGCATGTTTCTTATGAGTAATTCATAGCTTGTTCCAAACTTAAGATAGGATATTTTACAGTATTCTTTCAGCAGACACATCTTTTCATTGTATACATATATTTCAGTCAATGGATTGACTCACCTGAGCTGTGGACCTCTCCAGCTCCTCCAAGGTCATTAGGGGCCTATTGACAGCAGCTATTCCTAACCCAGCCTGTTAGCTGAGGAACATACCAATGTCTTACTATATTCGCATTGTCACACCTCTTCATGTGTGGAACAGTGCTTCTAAAATAACAAAATATTCTTATAAAACAAGTCCGATATTGTTTTGTAAGCCAGCCAGGCTTTAAATATCCCATCAAAATTATCCCTGGCCTGTCTTGTTTTGTGCCTTAATTATTTTTGTTGTCTAAGGTCCTGTGACATACTGTACCTCTCAAGGCCTTCACAGAACAACTATATTTATACCGAGTTTAAATTAAACATGATAAAGTTGTTTTTCAAAGTAGTAATCTTGCTGATCTTTATATTATTAGCACCAAAAACACCTTTTGCCTTCATCACATTTTGCTAATGTATTCAATAATCACAATACACTTATGTTTATGGTTGTACCATGAAAAATCCTCACAGTGTAACATTTTATTCCCAAAACATACATACAAAAATACATACATATTCTCTATCATGAGATCTAGGGGTGGTTGCATAACACAGAACAGAGTAAAGTAACCATATAATAACCAGCTGACAGCTGTTTCATGTTGTTTCGTGTATTCTTATGAAACAGTTAGTGTTAGAGGCTGCTGTCCTCTTTGTCGATACAAAAACAAACAAAAGAAATGTGCACAGGTACTCATTAGAGGTAGGTGCCATGCTTTCATGCAGAAACCACTTACTGTACCAGTTGAGTTGGACTTTTTTTTTCTTCTTTTTGTGTGTCCAACCACAAAACAGGTAGTTACATTAAATATTGTGGATTTCTAATGACACAAAAGCATTTTACGATTTTAACTTCATAAGATTCAAAAGAAGATTTCATTGTTCTTAGTTTTCCCTCACAGTTCATTATGATCTTGCAACCACTGCATTAAGTTTTCTTTGCAAACAACTTTTTTAATTGCAGCATAGTTGTAGCACTGTTGCCTTGCAGCAAGACTGTTCTGGGTTCAATTCCCGGCCTGGGGTCTTTCTGCAAGGAGTTTGCACGGTATCCCTGTGCATGTGTGGGTTCTCTCCAGGTACTCTGGCGTCCTCCCACAGTCCAAAAACCACATTTTCCGTGGGTGTAAATGTGTGTGCACAATGTTGTAAACTGCCGACCAGTCCAGCTTTTCTAGCACTCATCCTTCAGGGTGCCTTTTTCCGGCAGCCAGTGGGCGAAAGGCAGTGTCACCCAGGACAGGTTGGCAGTTTAAACAATCCATGACCAAGATAATAAATAATAATCTAAAATAAGCATTGATTTCAAGTAAGGTAGTATTATATATATATATATACATGCATACACAAATTTAGAAAAATATACTTAGTAATCATATTGCAGATGAATACTTTCCTGCTTGCGCTAAATACTGACTGATATGTATGGTGCAGCATATTTCTGGAACACATCAAAAACTCAAAACAGACAATATTTTGCTTCCAAACTATATTCTTTGATGTATTCTTAAAGGGAGCAGAAAGAGCTTGCTGACACCACTCTCTCCACCCACACTGTCTTAAAACACATCAGCTACCTGCAGTGATCACACAGTCTTATCTTGTCCCTGGCAAACAAATCGCGACTCTTTTTTCTCTCGGAACTGGTTTCTGCAGATGTGTTCCAAAAAGAGGAAAATGCATCTTATGCAGCGTCGAACGGCACAGAAGATTTGTCTCAGGTGTGTGAAGACATAGGAAGGCACCAGCTCTTGCGTATTTTTTTTTATTTTTTAGTTCTGTTCTTTTTTTCCTCATGCTTTGTGCATATTCGTGCAAATTCACAATATAGAGTACAAACACAGACCAAAATATTCCCACAGATGTGTGATCATATGAAAGCGTGCCCAGATGCATAAACAACCAACTCGAGAATTCCAAGAGCATGTAAAAAAAATGCAACATAATATAAACTCCAACGGTGTGAAATGTTATTGGACAGTACTTTTATTGCATGACTGTGCTTCCCCGTGGGTCGGATTTGTTGGTGTATCATCAGTTCCAGAGGCATTTTTCGGTCCCTTGCTGCAGCAGCAAACAAAAAAGGATTTCTGAAGTTCTTCCACCATTTCTCTCTCTGCATCTTCCAGCTCTGCATCCTCCTGCATATCCCACCTGGAGAGCGAGAAGAAACACAACACTAGCTGTTTAATGCCAGTAAACAGTTCTGAGTGCTAAATCAAAAACTACATTCAGCAGAATATTCTAAATTTTCCTATATGTTAATTTGACACATTATGACTTTGCCAACACATTTGATAATATTCCAAACAAATTGCTGCTATCTTTTTATATCACGCCTGTAAATATATCCCAACAACACAAGGCACCATGAACTTTATTTAGACTCAAACTAAAAGCCTTTCCAAAAATCATCCTGGTGCTAAGCGTTGCCAACTTATGTAACCAGACTATCATAAATTGCTCTGCTAAACATATGTACGGTCTCACAGATTGTGAAGCCTATGTGGCCAGGGTCAATCACACCTCAGTACGTTGAGAGAGATTTAAAGCTCCTGCATTGTACTAGTTTTTTTCATATTTTTGCTGAGGAGATATATTTGCTGACTAACACCAGCTACACTTTGTTTTCATGCTAGACTCATTTTTTTATGTTTAAATATGATTTTCGTGAAGAAAGATTCTGCTGCAATCCTGCATGGTTATACATGCACTTCAAGACTAACTAATGTCATCTTGCAAATTTTACACCAGCAAAATAAAAAAGGAGAACATATTAGTTATTGGCTTCCTTTTGCACAGTTAGTTGGAAAAGCACTCACACCCCTTAAACTTTCTCCAGAGAACTTTAGTAAACAAATAGCCCCAAGCGACCAAGAAGGAAAGCACGGAATTATAAAGACGCTTTAATCAGGGTTAGGTTATGGGACAAGCTTGGAACATTTAATTGAGCAGGAAATTCCTCTGGTGAGGCTACGCAAGACTGGAAACTGGGGTGGAGACTCACCTTCCAACGAGACAATAGCTCTAAACAGTCAGGCAGATGTACTGTACAATAAAATACTTTAGTTTAGATCATGGCATCTGTTGATGTGGCCTAGTCAGTGTTCAAATCTTAAAAAACTCTTTGAAAAGACTAAAAAAAACGCTGTCCACAGATGCCCTTATGCTCTTTTGCAAAATTGCAAATTTTGCACTCTGTGTGCAAAGCCTGCTCCAAAAGATTTCCAGCTGCAGTTTTAATAGAAACTGGTGCCAGGAGGGATTGGGATGGTTGGAGTGGGGCCACACTGCTCACGGTTTTATTTGTAAAATCTATTAAAATCAACATATAAGTTCCTTTCCAAATCCCAATAATGTACAACCGTATGCTGGTCTATAACAATGAATCCCTATAATACATACTGCAGGTGTAATGTGACAATATTTGGAAAGGTTAAAAGTTAGCCGTCTATAAGTCTCTCTGATATCTATCCTAAAATGGTTATCACTCAGCAGTCTCAAATTATTGCCTGTTTGGTTAGCTCCCATTCTTACAGAATGACTTGCTGCTGCCTTGTCCTGTTTAATTGCATCTACAATATGTCTCCCTTATAGGTTTTCTGATTCTTTAATCTTTAGGGATGGAGGGCTTTAATGTGAGGACATCCAGGTTACTGTTGTTGTAATTCACTCACAGTATTTCAATTGCATCCATTGACAAGCGACTGTGGTCAATCAAATCCATGAGGATGAGCTGAGGGCTTTCTTTGAGCTGCGTATTACATTGCCTCCACTGAAGAATTATATCTGTCCAGCTGCAAATGATTGTATTTTCATTGCAATCTCCATCCCCTTTTATCCTGCTCTGCCTCCATTTTCCTTTTCCATCTACACACCTCTGTGAAACATGTGCTGTATATATTTGCTTTTGTGGATGTGTCTAAAGTGTACAGGGTGCATAAGGAGGGAAAAAAGTGTGTTCAGTGCAAAATAACGTTCAAAGGCTTCAAGGGAGTTCCAGTCTACGGGACAGATTGTGTCTAGACCAACTGGGCATCTTCTTGCTTCATTTTAAGTATTTTAAGTATAGAAAATACCTGACAAGAAGTTAATCTCTATGAAAGCTTGCATTCTTCTCTGCATGATATTTTAAAGTCATGAGGAGGAATTTGTGAGTTTGTGTCTCTGTTTACTGTGACCCTACAAGTAAATAGTTTACCTGTGCATGTTTAATAACCACAAAACACACATAGGCACATTTTATATTTTACACTATTTTTTTTTTATTTTGTCCTCATAAATCACTTTTCATTCACCGTAACCCAATATTTGTGAAACTGAAGGAAACAAATCCCAATTATTTGAATGTTTTGTTTTATTTAACCACAAACACATCTAGAGACTGACATTCTTTCTCACTTTTCTTTGAAAATATCACGCAGTCACACTGAATGGGGGGAGTCAATAAATATATATTGTCTTGTCTTGCCTGAAACTCTAAGCTGAAAATGTAAGTCTTAAGTCTTTCTTTCTGGATTGCCCTATTTCAATCTGAAAAACTCACACTGAAAGAAAAAGACAGAAGAATTTTATAGATACAATTACTTTAGTCTTAGGCTCTCAGATCTCGGCTGAAAACATTAGTGCTGAATTTTGTTTGATATGCATGAACAGGAGTAAAGAACAGGGATGTTTCCCCCCAGGCCTGAAACTGATGGTGGAGTGGAGATGGATGAAGTAAGTCCATAGACTGCTGGCTGGCAAGACAGTGTGCCTGAGCTGTATGGAGAGATCCAGTGGACTGCATGAGCTGATACTACTGCTTCACTCAGGGACCTGGAAGATGGAAGTCCAGCTTGGATAACACAAGTTGCAAGAACCTGTCCATAATGAGCAAGCATGACGTGACAGTGGAGAGAAAAACTCCCCATTGGGAAAAAACGTCTGACAAAACCAGGCTAAACATAGAGGTCTTCTGCCATACCGGTTGAGATGAGACAGGAAAGGTAAGTGTCCGGGAGGAAGGACACTCTGATGAAGCTTTAGTTTCGATGGTGGAGGAGGGGCTGGAGGTGGGTTAAATCGAGGTCACCTGAATCTAAGTCAGACATAGTGCAACCACTGCCTGCACTTTTGGTAGCAGAGGTTTGTGGATTGGAGACCTTTTAAGATGAACTCTGGATGCTGATTTGGCTTTCGTAGAGGTGTGATTCTAAACTGATTAGCTTGTGTCAGAGGTAGATGTGGGTAAGTAATCAATCATCCTAAGGATAAAACCCCCGGACCAAATATGAGCAGAGTGGTGTATGCAGTTCAATGCAGGAAGAAATGCTCTGATCTTTATGTTGGAGAAACCAAACTACCTCTCCACAGACACATGGGCCAACACAGAAGAGCGAACTCCTCGGGACCAGACTCTGTGGTACATCTACACTTTATGGACAAAGGACATTCTTTTGAGAACCAGAATGTTGACATTTTGGACAAAGAAAATAGATGGTTTGAGAGGGGCATAAAGGAAGCAATCTATGTTCGGAAAGAAAAAACAACCTTATACAGAGGGGGTGGACTCAGATTTCAGCTTTCAAAAACATACAATGCAGCAATTGAGTTGATCCCATCCGGCTATCATCACAACCCCAACCCCTGTACAGGAGAGCAGAAGACCTCGCCTATTTAGCCAGGCCAACAATTCCCGTTAACGAAACCCTGTTCAGAGACTTAGGTGGGTATGGGGCATTGCAGGCTAACAAAAGAAGCCAAACAATCCCCATTCCAAAGTGGTGGAGTTGTTTTTCCGTTTCAATTTGCATGATTTCAAAACAAAAACAAGGTTTTGCTATCGTATAAAACCTCAAGTCCAACACTATTTCTGACATTTTGAGCTGAAAAAGCTTCCTGGATGGGAAGCGATACGTCTTCAAACTTGGAAACAAAGTCCAGTGGATTGTTTTTAAACTTTTTTAGAGTAAGTAATCAGTTTATTCAGTTTAACGTCTGCCTAGGCTCCACATGTATATCTATATTCTTCCCAATCTACCTAAAAACAGTTTCCCTGTCCCTCCTAAAAAAGAGATTCCCTGAAGCATAATGATGCCACCAAATAATTTTTAAAAAGGGATTGGATTCAACATTATCAGAAGTCTTATGACACACCCCAAAGGGAGTCCTTCTTTTAACAATGCCTTCTTTTTCCCCCTCTTCCATAAAGACCAGACTTGAAATAACCGACTATTCTACCATGGAAAATGGATGGGTTGTGCCCTATGAAATGTTCTCGGCCTGGGAAACTGCCTTTTCACCTACCTCTGTATTTTAAAGCCTTCTTTACAATCTGTAAACCTGCAAAGAGCACACAGCAATTTCCCACCAGAAAAGAAACTTGTAGTACAATACAACAAAAGGTATAATGTTCTGTCAACATTACATATAAAATCTGCTACAGCAAATGCTTCAAATTTAGATAGAAAGTTTCAGAAAAATGTTAAAAATGGCTGTACCTGGCTGGTTTCACAAACCGTACATCATCAGTAGGTCAATTGATCTGAGAGGCCGACTTGTCTTTGTGCAAGTTAGCTGAGATAGTGATTAGTAATTAATGGGTGTAAGAGAGTCAAGCCTGGGAAGGGGCTCCTATCTCCACCACTTGATCCCTGTCACCTATGTTCCTTCATCTTCATGATGCTATTGGATCACCAAAAGTCTGTACCAAACTTCTGAAGCCTTCAAAAACGTCTGTATATATACAGAAGAGATCACACACAGGCAACTCTATGTACTTTTAAGGGGAATTCTGAAGGAATTATGTCACACTGGATTTTTACTTCGAGTTTTTTTACTGTTCAAATCTTAAATCATTTAAAAAAAGACAAAAAAAAACATGAATCATTATTTTTCCAATTGAAAAATATATAATACTTTGTGATCCTCAAAAATCACAATAAAACCAAGGGATGCAAAGGGACAAAAGGCATAAAAGTTCAAGTGGCATTAATAGTTCAGCAGACACTGGACGGCAAAAAAAAAAAAGCCCTAAAATGATACACAACCTGTAAAAAAAAAAAAACGAATAACTGTTACTAACTAATAATTGATTAAAACTAATTTAATTTTATTGATCTCACATTGGAGAAATGTACCTCTGCATTTAACCCATCCCCTTGGGGAGCAGTGGGCTGCCATCGTGGGGGAACCAGGGAGCAGGGTTGGGTTTAAGGGTCATGCTCAGAGAGTCAGAGTGGCGGTCTGTGGGAGTAGGGCTTGAACCAGAACCTCTGGATTCCAAGTACAATGCCCTAACCACTTGGCCACCACTCCCCTTTAAAAATACGCCATTTGATTTTTTTTATGACTGTCAAGGAATAAAATCAAATCTACGGAATAACTATTATGAAATACAAACACTCCCACATTCAAAACAATATAAATGTCACCTGGTGTGTTGAACAAGAGCAGGATATGTAGGAGGGAGAAAAGAGAGCCAGAAGAATGGCAGCCAATAAAATAGGGAGTGAGGAAAAGAGAGAGAGCGGAAGGAAGATGGGAAGGTACGGTAAAGGTTTTTCAATGTTTAATTTTCAAATAGGATTAAGCAGAATGACATTTAGCTGAAGGTTACATGCTCAGCATTGTCTTAGCTGATATTGATATGCAGGAGGCACCCTGCTTGTCACCGGGACAAACACTGTTGATGAATGAGAAGCCTTTCCCCAGGAAGGTGTTAAGTGCAAATTTGAAATGAGAGTCAGACAGAGGTGGGGAGAAAAGAGGGGAAAGAAAAAAAAATAAATACAACACACACACAAACATGCACCGAGTTACCGCAATAGTTCATGTAAACTGTCACTAGATAATGTTGCCAAAACTGTAAATTGTTGCGTAAGTAAAAGGTTCCTCTTCGCTGGTGCTGGTTGATCTCCTGCTGAACAAAACACACAATGTGCTTTGATATGTGCATCTCATTTCAACAATCACGACACAACAACGCCTCTTAAAAATGCATAAGTAGGATAAAGTTGACAGTAACTTCACTGTATCCTCATTTCGGCTAACTTTTCCCCTGGAATTTACATCTTAATAAGGCAAGTCTTACCCTTTAATTCTTATGGGCTCTGCTCATTTCTCATGCATTAATACTGGAGCTGCTGACTTAGCTCTTCCTCTGAATACAGAATAGGACACACATATTAAGACTCATATATTTACAGGATTGATGCCACGAGAGATTCTGTCAGAGTGAGATGAGAAGGGCTGGTTCCGATCGGGTTTAGTGTGTGAGCTGTCTACATCTTAGTGAGGCTAAAGTCATGAGACGGGCAGCATCCTTCCTGGTTCTTTTAGATGGGAGCCAAAGCCTGGCTCACTGAAGCTCAGGCAGTGAAGCAGAGCAAATACAACCTCTACAAAGCTGTTTATCTCAGTGACAAAGAAAAAGATCTAAACTCTAAGAAAGTAAAATAAGCATGGTCATGAACTGAGCTGTATATAAGGAGAAAGACAGAGAGCTTTAAAGATCATGAGAGCTTGCGGCCAGTGGTTTCTCTAGCAGCTGTCTGTGGTTTCTCTCAGTGTCGGGGTGTTTGTGTCACTCTGGCTGCAGCGCCTGCTCCGCCACCGGGACCTTTGTTTGTTTAAAAAGGCGCGCCTGTCAAACAGAGAGTGCCACCGACAGCCAGAAGCTCTGCTAAATGACTCTGACAGCAAGCTCTAATCAGAGGCTTTGCACATTGCCAGAGGGCCTAGAGAATGAATCATAACCCAGGCCTAAATATTTAAAGGGCTAAACTTTCCAAAGGTCAGGCTTTTCCGTGCATGCCAGGGTGACATGTGTCAGTGAAGCGCACAGTGAAGTGGGAAGAGAGGCACATATCAACAGGGACACATGGAGTAGTATAACACTGGCTAGACTCATTGCATAGATTATGCAGAGTTCAGAATTTTTTCCTTCCGTTCACCCCTTTTTAGCTCACCCTACAGGTTTTCTATCAGGTTTAGGTCTAAAGACAAAGATCAGACATGAAGCTGGGTTGATCTAGTGTTTGAATAACAATTTCTTAGCAAGTATAAAAAAATGCAAGGAAGGTATTTTCAAATGTGCAATAGATAAAGATATTTTGATAGTAGAATATTAGGGGATATTCTACTAAACTGGCACCAAGTTAAACTGGTTTCAGTGCTTGCTTCACCACTGTTTCCACCACTGCAAGCTCTGGCTATGACCTGCTGTTTCAGCACCTGCTCTGGGAATGGACAGAGAAGAAATCCACATGTTGTGAGTGCCACATTTAAACTGAAACTGAAAAAAATTATCTAGAAATGAATGCAAATTTCTTAACTTAAGTGTATCTAACCTTAATTTGAGTAGTTTGCCAATGGAAATAGTTTTTTAGTCTTAGAATAAGATAATTAGATAATATGCACTTGAAATAAGACAATGCAGTTGTATTTTATTTTATTTTAAATGTAAATCATCTTGTTCCATTTGCAAAGCATCTCACTTACCTCCTGAATTCAAAGAAATATGCACTTATTGACTTATTTAGATTTCAATTTTTTGCAGTGTAGTGTAAAAGAAGCCAGATTAACACTAAACTAACACAATCATATTGTATTACATCAGTACTAGGATTTTGAAGTTGTCAAAAGTGTCACATAGAACTTTGCGAACAGACTTAATGTATTTAATTTCCCATGCAGTTAATAAATACTGTCAATAAATAAATATAACATTTTGTTAATATTTCCTGCATGAAATGTTGAGTTAATTTCCTATTTCAAGTGACCAGAGTGTTGATCAAATTTCAACTGAGTGGAACTGTGAAGCTCCCTCAATGCACTTTACACATTTCTTTGTAATATTTCTCTCTTAAAAATGAATATGTTGTCTTCGATAACCATTAATTAACCCCCTGCTTTAATGTAATTTATCAATGACTGGGATTTTTATAGCTTTGAAGGTGTATATACATTTTGATTAACTTGGCAAGCACTGCTTGTTTAAAAGTCTTAATAGATTGGTGTTTATCCTAATAACCTTATGTGGAGTAGCTGTAATAGATATTTTCAGTTGTAAGGTATAGCTGTGTCTGTGCAATATTATGCTTCACAAAAGTCCAGGATAAAACATAGAGAAATCTATCATTTGAATATTTAAAGTGACAATGATGGGTCGCTTGGTTGTAGACAATCCAACAGGTTCATTTAAAGAACTGGTGATGATCTAGGTCCAACTTCAGCCTAGATTCGACACTTTGGTAGAAAAGAATACTGCAATGAGATGCTAAGAAGTCCACCGAGAATTGTAACGTTTATTAGAGATAAACAGACCCACAGCATCACAATTCTTATCACATTCACCCAGAATTTTAGCCAAAGATACAGTTTAACACAGCCAAGTTTTTAGGAAATCCCAAATGTTGAACTCTATTATGCTAGGATGGAAAAGGACAATTTCCTTTCACGGCTTCTAAACAACTTTTCACAAAGATGGTTTAAAGCCATTTACATATCTTTAATAGGAGTACCAATAAAATTGAAAATTATAAGATTCAATAAGGTTATATTTATATCAGGTTGAATTTATAAGAGGTTTTCAAAGATTTTATTGAATCCTCTCTCATTTTTTATTTAGGAGTAAATGACTGCAAATGATAAAGGTGTATTTAAACATCACACTCAGATTGAACATGACTTTCCAGAAACATGATAAATTATTTGGAAAAATCTTTGCTTGAAATGATAAAACCGTCTAGTTTGATTCTAATAAGTGACCAGTGGTTCTATCTTAAGTAGGATGCTTTCCAGCTGCATGTGACTGACCAGAACTGGTTTGCAGATATCAAGCATCTCTTTGTTCGTGAGAAAAAAGGTAGAGGTTTCTGGTGGTAGAGAAAAAAGGAATAAATCTAGAGAGTAGGATGTGGGCATGCATTTTAAAGGGAATCAAATTAGAAAAAGCTAATATTTTTCTTAACATGTTATAATTAGTATGTTGTATTGTGGTTTTAAAGTTAAACTTTTTTTTTTACAAAAGAAGTTTTAAGAAATCCAATAAACAACCAAGAAAAAGAAAACAAAAGAAAGAGTAACTGGATAAGAATGGATGTTTTGGATCAGAGTTTAGTTCATCTAAACCAACTGACAAGTTCACAATATAGGGCATGAGGTCATTTCTTTTGACTCAGTTTCCAATGAGAAGCAAACATCCAATTCAATTTAGGTACGTGCCTGCGCAGGGCTGAAGCCAGAGGGAGATTGTAACTGACAGCCATTGGACAGCTGGCTGGATTTGAATATTGACGAGACAGAGACTTGACAGAAGGGATTATGCTCTACCTTCTGACTTACTAGCTGCAACACTGATCCATTGTATTGTCAAATCAGCTCAGCATCAGATCTACAGTATGTCCGTATGACGCAGCGTTGCCACTCAGTATTAGATCGTACCTGGGATCCATCTCAATATAATCTCAATACAAAGTGATGTCGGCTCAAAAGCTGCAAGACACTTAGTAAAACGTCCAAGACAGAAATATGCGATATCAAGGCAAATCTATGTCAAATGATCAAATGGATTCGGTGCACTCAAAAATATAAAGAACCAAAAGTTTGCATAACAAAGCATGAAAGAAGGACAATAGCTGGGTCTGTAAACCTTGGATTGAATTTGGTTCATGTGTTTTTGAATGCTGTCTGTCTACTTTTGTAAATACATTTAGTTTACATGAACAAAAACTTTTAAGAAACTCATTTATTTATAAAGCATACCACAAAATTAATTGTGGCAAAAACTGGAAGTGGTTTGTACCTCTTAAATGCTTGACTTTTCTAATTGAATTGCCCTCCCTGGAGGTCTAAGAATAACAAAACTGAGGCATACGTATGTTGAAAAGTGGACTTTGTTCCCCTCAATCTCAAGCCTAGAGGTAACTTTTAAATATAAGTATGTGTATTATTGTTTGTATTTCTTCTTGTGGTTATGTCCTTATAATATGGATGTATGTGTTTAAAAATGTAAGTATGTATGTCTTTATGCATATATAAATTTGCCTTTAAGTGCATCTTGTATGTATGTGCAGCATTTGTCAGTTTTTTTAACCTTTCATTTTTATATGAACTAATCTGGTCTTTTCATTTTTATTAATAAAAGTGATTTTACCTTTCAATGGGATACACTTTTAATTTCTCTCTGAAATAATTGGTCTCTAGAAACAAATATTTGACTTGCTTTGTAAAGGTTTCAAGAGTAAGGCATAAAAATTGTTCTTTTTGTACCATTTTGTACATTTACCATGTGTACAATATACAGCACAGTCAGTTTTCTGTTTGGATGCATTATTTAGAGAGAATATTACATGTAGAACTTAATAATGCCCCTTTTACACTGATTCTAATTTGATCCAGTTTACTCATACAGTATTTGTTTTAGATGTACCTAAGAGCAGGTCCCATCTCTGAACAGGGTAAACATGTGACATTAACAGACAGTTCTTCACTGATGGACCTTGGCTGATGTCTGCAAAATGTAGGCAGAAACTGAGTAGCAAGAAATGAAAAGGAGTTCCTCTACATGAATAAAGACAAAATGTTAACTTTTTTCATCTCACTGCTGTTTCAAGAAAAGTTCCAAAAACTAAGGAAGGACTACAAAAATATTAAGGATGACAAAAGCCCAAATAGGCCAAAATGAAAAGCTGTGGTAATGGTTTGTAATTACTGTTGAAGGGCTTAATGGGTTTATTTTATTTTGTATATCTTTATTTGAAACTTATGTCATATTGGGTAGGACCCCCTGCAAACACACAACACTCACTGACTACTGGAAGTGAGCCTTCCCCCATAAGTGAGTCAGTGGAAACACGACAGGCTGCAGAGTTGAGTAAAACCAAGTGAAGTGGAGCCAATCGGTGCTGGAACCCTGAATAAAAAGGAAGCATTAGTCAAATATTCATATTGTGTCCGAATAACGCTAAAGAGAGGTGTGATGTAATAAGGAAGGTGGTCTAAGACACTAGAAATTGTAAAATAACCCCCTTTTATGAGATTCGAGCAATGTTTCAAATGCTCTTTTACCTTTAATTTAAGGTTTACGCATACATTTTCCACCACCTATGAAACATGGCATTAATCTACATGAGTTACGATTGTCGAAAGGACAAATTTTCAATGTGTCATTCGAATACATGGAAAGGAATCAGACTGCAACTCATTTAGTTTGTTTTTGTCTATATGTTATAGCAAGCCATAAGGTTTTCATAATGATTTAAACATTTCTTTAGAGTTAAAGTGCACTAATAGTGTGAAATTTTGCTATCTTCCAACTAGAACTGGGCACTCCCACAGAATCTATTCCTGAATTGTTACCACATGCTGAACCACTACAGATAGAAGATATGTCCCCCAGGTCTTCAATCATCACATGAATGAATCTGCAATTTTTTTTTATCACCAAGTGCATTGATGTTTATATGTTTGTGTACAGGTGCTGGTCATAAAATTAGAATATCATGAAAAAGTAGATTGATTTCAGTAATTCCATTTAAAAAGTGAAACTTGTATATTATATTCATACATTACATACAAACTCATATATTTCAGATGTTTATTTTGTTTAATTTTGATGATTACAAATGACAACAAATGAAAATCTCAAATTCATCATATCAGAAAATTAGAATATTGTGAAAAGGTTCAAAATTGATGGCCCCTGGTACCACACTCTAATCAGCTAATTAACTCAAACCACCTGCAAAAGCCTTTAAATGGTCTTTCAGTCTAGTTCTATAGGCTACACAATCATGGGGAAGACTGCTGACTTGACAGTTGTCCAAAAGACGACCATCGACACCTTGCACAAGGAGGGCAAGACACAAAAGGTCATCGCTAAAGAGGCTGGCTGTTCACAGAGCTCAGTGTCCAAGCACATTAATAGAGAGGCGAAGGGAAGGAAAAGATGTGGTCGAAAAAAGTGTACAAGCAAGAGAGATAACCGCACCCTGGAGAGGATTGTGAAACAAAACCCCTTCAAAAATGTGGGGGAGATTCACAAAGAGTGGACTGCAGCTGGAGTGAGTGCTTCAAGAACCACCACACACAGACGTATGAAAGACATGGGTTTCTGCTGTCGCATTCCTTGTGTCAAGCCACTCTTGAACCACAGACAGCGTCAGAAGCGTCTAAAGAGAAACAGGACTGGACTGCTGGTGAGTGGTCCAAAGTCATGTTCTCTGATGAAAGTAAATTTTGCATTTCCTTTGGAAATCAAGGTCCCAGAGTCTGGAGGAAAAGAAGAGAGGCACTTCATCCACGTTGCTTGAAGTCCAGTGTAAAGTTTCCACAGTCAGTGATGGTTTGGGGTGCCATGTCATCTGCTGGTGTTGGTCCATTGTGTTTTCTGAGGTCCAGGGTCAACGCAGCCACATACCAGGAAGTTTTAGAGCACTTCATGCTTCCTGCAGCTGACCAACTTTTTGGAGATGCAGATTTCATTTTCCAACAGGACTTGGCACCTGCACACAGTGCCAAAGCTACCAGTACCTGGTTGAAGGACCATGGTATCCCTGTTCTTAATTGGCCAGCAAACTCTCCTGACCTTAACCCCATAGAAAATCTATGGGGTATTGTGAAGAAGAAGATGCAATACACCAGACCCAACAATTCAGAAGAGCTTAAAGCCACTATTAGAGCAACCTGGGCTATCATAACACCTGAGCAGTGCCACAGACTGATCGACTCCATGCCACGCCGCATTGCTGCAGTAATACAGGCCAAAGGAGGCCCAACTAAATACTGAGTGCTGTACATGCTCATACTTTTCAGTTGGCCAACATTTCTATAAATCCTTTGTTTTTATTGGTCTTCAGTAATATTCTAATTTTCTGATATGATGAATTTGAGATTTTCATTTGTTGTCATTTGTAATCATCAAAATTAAACAAAATAAACATCTGAAATATATGAGTTTGTATGTAATGTATGAATATAATATACAAGTTTCACTTTTTAAATGGAATTACTGAAATCAATCTACTTTTTCATGATATTCTAATTTTATGACCAGCACCTGTATGTGTGAGCATATATGTCAAAGACATTTTCTCAAACTGTGTCAAGCCAGTCTCGTCTCCCACCAAGCGCACATCCTTCCATCTCAAGGGCCGTCAAGAGCAGTCAAGTCATAGATCGTCTGATCAAAGGGCCTCGGACAGATCCGCGAAGGCCCTTTGAAAGGACATCCACAGCTACACAAGCTGACACGCTTTTTCTTGCTTGAACACAAACGCTCATCTAGCCATGCGCGCTCACAAGTGCGTGTACAGAGGGACCCACACAAACACAAGACTTCAAACGCAGCTTGGTCTCAGACTCCAAGTTCAAGCCATAATAAGCTCATCAGAAGGCATAGATAGGCTTTTCTTAAATCGTTATATAAAATACCCAAGAACATACAGCTGTAAAGTGAAAGGAGTAGAAATGTGGGGAGATAGGGAGATTTATGTCTAGATGGTGTAAACATATGACGTTTTCAAAAGAGAGAAGCGTAAAAGACCCAAATTCCCAGACATGAAGGGACTAAACAAGCAGTAAGGTTTATACTGCAGAAACATGAAGGGTCTGGAACTTTTTTCTACCTGTTGGTTGTGAGCTAAGATTTCTCCTTACACTTGAATGGCTTTTAATTATTAACTGGGAAATGTGCTATTAACTTATTCAGAGTAGAACTTAAAAGAGAAAAGGACTTGAGTTGTCATTAGTCCAAAACAATTAGAGAGGGAGTACCTAATGCATAGCTTAAGGGTTTAATAGAGATTTGCATAGATCAAGCCTAAAAATGAAAAGCTGAAAGGGAATTAAAAAATACCATGCAAAATGTCAGGGAATCATACCATTAAAATAGCATTTGCAGATACTCTGAAGATATCATTTACATTTTTCCAACATTTTGTTCCTTCTTTTAAGTCTTTTCCATTTTCACTCTGCATTACTCATCCGATTCTACATCAGAGATGGACATCAAGACCACTGAAAGTCCATCTAGCAAGTGAAACAAAAAACGGACACAAAGCATGCAGATGCTTGACCACTGAAATGTGGCAAGCTAGCAAATATGTCATCAAAGCTATTTGTTTAACATAGATATTGGAATTACAACAAACCCTTTATGTTGTGCTGCTTCACCCAAAGTACAGATTATAAATACGTCAAAAATATAGCTTAACACCCAACCACAAACAATGATTTAGTAAGTAGCTTGTTAAGAGAGTAAATTGCTAAGATAAAGAAACTGATATTGCTGTTAAGCCAATAAAAATTGGTTAAAACCAACACTAATGATGTTTAATGGTGATCTGATTCTTTTTTAAGCTAGGCATACAGTTCATATCATTCCAACCAAAATCCAGAAGATGTATGGAGAAGAAAAAAAAAATTAGGATAGAGATTGACCGATACAGGTCTTTAAAGACTGATGTCGAAGATGATTATTCTGACTTCAGTCCAACTAGTCCCCGATATTTTATGCCAAATTTCCAAGGCTGATGCTATGTTCACACCAGACGCAGCAGGAGCAGCAAAATCGCGTCTGCTGCTTCCTTTTTGCTGCTTGTACCAGTTAGTTCTGACGCGTGGCTGAAGCAGCTTTGCTGCTCTGGCTGTGCGGTGCAAAAGTGTGTCTGACGCGTGTTGGGCTGAGCTTCACTATCCTTTCTCTGCCTTGCAGCTATATTTGCTGTGATCAGTGGGATAAGTGAGAAAATACACCTGAAAACTTAATCAGTGCAGTCAGTTCATCCAGATTATCATCCTGCCTTCCAATGTTATTTCTGTCAGAGCTGATCAGACCCCCACATACCAGCGGTGCGCCGACAGTAGGAATCCCTTCAACAGCAGCCTCTGGCCGGGCTCCTCCTCGCAGTTTACCCCGGTGGCTGGTAAGTGTTTTTCATCTAAATAATCTAAACTGCAGGCACCAGGATAATAAAAGCGAACATATTCTGTCGGCAGGTTTCAGCATTTTAAGTTAATTTATGCGTTAATAAACTGTTTCAGAGGAGTGATCACAGCGCTCTGTGTCATCAGCGATGTGTCTGTCTCCCCGCCAGCTCCCAGATCAGCTTCTCTGATTGGTTGATGCGGCGCTTCGAGCAGCAAAAGTTAAATTTTTCCATCTCGAGCAGCAGCGCGTTTGCGGCGCGTCACACGCATCAGATGCTTAAACGCTCCCGACGCACTGCTTCAGCTGCTCAGACTCGCTGCGCCTGCTGCTCAAAACGGCCTGCGTTACCTTTTGCTGCGTCTTGACGCGCGTCAACCATTGACTTTGCATGTAAACTCGTTGATTCTGCCGTGCCTGCTGCGTCCAGTGTGAACGTAGCATGATTCTTTAGTAACTGCTTTTTTTACCCAACAATACCAAATTCTACATGACTCTTAAAATAAGTACATTAATAACACACAGAGGATATTAATAATGAGTAGCAAATAGAGGGAGCAGCAATACATTTGCCTTAAGTGATTGCAAGGCATGGCTTTGAAGTGCACATATCAGCCAAAACCGATGCCTGCCGATGTACCAGTCTATGTCTAATTCAAGGTGGGGAAGTAGTGTTTCATTTACCTAGTTTTATTAAAATGTAGGATCATTGCTAATATAAAATGCATTATGTCAAATACAGGAAACAAAGTAAACCAGCCATGCTCAAACATAAATAAACATTATTTTTCCTCCTCTAAGGACGTGATGTTTTCATCGGCGTTAGTTTGTATGTCTGTTTTCAAAATAACTAATAAAAGTTTTTTTTTTCAGGGAAGGTGCGTATTGTGACCAGCAACACATTATTAAATGTTGGTAATGATCCGAATCCTCATCTGGATCCATTTTGTTTTTTTTTGGTTTTTTTGGAAAGATTCTGTGAATAAAGTTATGAACTTAAGGTGTAAGTCAGAATATGTTCTACTTAGGTTTGTGGCTGCGACAAGGCAAAATAAAATAAATCAAGATGTTTGAATACATTAGTAGGCTGCTGTGTGTGGAATGTGTGTGTGGACATGCCTCAGTGTTGGTTTGTGGGCGAAACCTCTCTACTCTGTGAGACACAGTTTTTTATTCATAAGTCACACTATATATCATGTGACCACATATCTCAAATCCCTTCGCTTTGCTGTTTCTGGCTCCTAATTATTACTCACTAGTCATTCAGGGGAAAGTTTGTGTAAATTTGCAGTGGCTTAATTACTGAATAATTTAGACCATGCTCCAAATTAATGTAGACATTTCCATATTAATGTGTTTGCCTTCTGATTCAACATTTATTTGTACTGTGGACAGGAGAGTAGCAATTACCATGGCATATCATAGAGGTTGTTCTATTACTTCAGACATCATTATGCTTCTTGTCCACCGCAGTGTGACTGAAAACCTGTCTGCAGGACACAGCTTGAGACGTTCCTCAGATATGCTTACTGTTGCTCTGTGGCGACGATCGCAGGAGGAGAAGAGTGAGAGGGCACTGCTCGTGTTTGACAGGGTAAGGTCCAATTTAGAACAGCTGCTGCTTTTGGTCACATTTTTTTATATGCAGGAAAAATGAGGACAACAGCAAGTATCCAAACACCTGCCAAGTCCACACACTTTCTCCCGCCCAGTGCAGCAACAGAGACGCTGAGGTTTCTGTCCCAGTGGGTTGACAGATCTTTGTTCTTTTTATCCTCCATCCTGACCCACCTCTCCCTCCACCTTGCCTCTTTCTTTGCTTTCCTCAGAGTCTCGCAACTGTTTGGCTCTTGTTAGGAGCTCGGCTTAACAGGTTGGCATCTTTCACTGAAACAGCACCTCCTGTAGAAGTTGTGGCACTGAGAACTGTGGGTATGTGTAGGTACTTCTGTGCACGTTTGTGTGTGAGAGAGATACAGAGAGAGAAAGATCTTTCTTTCTTGAGCTACAGTAAATAATTACAGAAAGCCCCTTCTATAGGAAAGCCAACATGCTCTGTTGTGTCCTGTGTTTCAATGTCTGACACCACTTCCAAAATCCCATCCACAAGTGGAAAAACAAATACTTCCATCAGAAAACACAAATCATCATTATAATATTCTTTTTATATGGCTGCAAGCATTTTGCCCAAATAAAACAAGGTTAAAAAGGATGAATTTTGGTAAATGTTTCTGGATATATGTCCTCATTATCCCTGGCTACATACTTCATGGGTCATCTCTAAAATGTAAATCCTTTTTTAAAAAGCTGTAAAAGAAATTCAAATATGCGTGTGATATTAGTTAGGTTCTAAGTCAGGGAATTCACATTACAGACACAAACTACCAAAGAACATTTCCTCCCATACAGGCAAAGGAATGGGGAACAGACGAGAAACTGGGCAAGATAATGACTAATAAGGAGAAATGTTAAAAAATCTAAATCTTCCCAAAGCTAGAAAAATTGAAATACATATATTTATCTAGAGAACACAAACACATGCAAAAGGAGACATAAAACGCCCTGCAATGGACATGGGTTTTTCTCTACTACAGTTCCAGTGGATGATTTAGAATATACCTTCATTTAAAAAAGAAAATAAAAAAAAATCCATTTTTAATGTGAAACATAGTGTATTCAATAAAGAAATGCATATTTTTTGCAAAAACAAAAAGTCTTTATTAAATTTGCATCTACTGCAGGAACATAACCCTTATGTTCCAATCTTTTTGCGTTGTTATAACTCTGATTGTTCAGACATAAAATGTCAGCTGCTCTAGGTGGATTTAGATGAAGCCATAGTCTGCATGGTATAGAATAAGGATCTTTTTAAGAAATAAACACCATGAGAAATGAAGACAGGCATCAAAAAATAAAAGACAACAGTGGGTGAGAGAGAAAATACAAACAGTGGATAATTATTCAAAATTGATGAACAGATAAGGCAGAAACTTATCACTGAGACTAAAAAGATGCCAGCAAAACACTGAAGGAGCTCCACTAGACATACAGTGTTCTAAATGTGACAAAAATAGTTTTAGATACATCTAGATCAGTGGTGTGAAACTCCAGTTATCTTGGGTCCTGCAGCTTTCAGATGTGACTCAAGTAATTGCTCATTAGCTGAGCTCTGTAGAGTTTGACTGCATGCTAGTGAGGGAGCATGGACATATGATTCAGGTCTGTAAGGTCAGGGACACATCTACATTTTTATTTTTTATAGAGGCCATTGAGGAATTTCAGTTCAAAGCTACTAGTCTAGAATAGTGTGTCTGGTGTTTGACAGAGGGCTTTTATTTTAAAGAAAGGGTTTAGGCTGAATTTAACGAGTCCCTGTAATAGAATGCGTTACGACCTAATCCAACTAAATGTAGTTTTTGGGGCCACAACAGCGGGAAAAATAATAATAACAATTTAGAAAAAACATCAACATTATGATGGTACCAGCATAATTTTTGATGACTTTTGTCTAGCTGGATGAAATTATATAAAGAATCAGTTCTGACAAAGCAATATTTGGTGTCTTCTGAATATAATTGGGATCTGACTTTGCAGCATTACAATAAGTCTATTTATACATCTAAATCCACAATGCTACCACTTCATTAGAAGAAAATTACTCTTTTATATGGCCCAGCCAAAGTCCAGAAGGAATTTCTGGACTTTGGAGAGAATGTGCCAGAGTGTCCTCAATATCTTTTACATTTTGACAAGTTCTGCACACTAGAGCAGAGTGATATAAAAAAAGAACTTCTCTTAAAGAAGACTGAATCATGTCATATAATCAGAATATTTTGTAACAAAGTAACAGCTTAAAGCCATAGACACAGATCGAACTTCAGGGTAGATATGTCACACAAAAAAAACAAGCTTTATAACAAGGATCCAGACATCTTTTTTTTCCCCATCAATTGAAGATGCTTTGTAACCTCACAGTTAGGAGGTTACCTCCAGGTTGGTCACCTTTCCTCCAATCATCAGCCGTCCTCTAAGGTCCCTGTGAAACTCCCCCTTTTCACCTCTGTTCCCACCAGGTGATCTGTACATCCACAGGTTTCTTTAAAGAACAAATCTGAAAGCCTGCCAGAACACACAACCTGCCTTCGTGCCTTCTGTCTGTATTTGGGTCTCCTGCTTTAAACTTTGTCACCAAATGCATAAAATATAACCCATGAATTAATGAACAAAGACGATGCAGATAGTCTTTAGATATTTGCCCTCCTCACACACACAAGCGCAAACACCGAGAACAAGAATTCCCTCATCCAAGCTCCCCACTGAACAGCCTACAGAAGGGGGGAAAAGTTATTTGTTGTTACTTCACCTCAGTGTGCTAGCAGGAAATAATCTATGACTTATTCAAGACTTTCTCTTTGTCATTTGTGCATATTTCAAATGGAAACTCGGCTAAAGAGTGGTGAGGCTTGAGAAGCTGCAAAAGTGACAAAACTTAAGTTTTTGAGCTTAGCTATCTATAGTTTCCAAGCCGCTACAAATAAAGTTCCCATTTCAGCATTTTTTTTTACTCTAAAAAATAGTGTGTCTGCTTATTCTAGTAAGTTGTTTGTGTGGTTGATTATACTTTCATATAGAAACACTGATCTTTTGTTTAAATGATAACTGACTACGGCAGTTGAGGAATAGAAATAAATATTTTCAGTTTTCTAAAAAGTTCAATAAATTTTTTAATCAGAAATGGATTCCGAAAAACATGCAAGACGTTTAAACATGAAGATGACTTGGCACTTTTTCTAAAACTGTTGATCTTCTGGACACAACTTTTTCTTAGGTCTACAGACCATGATCAAAGAAAGAAAAAATAAAATAAGTGCCAAATGATAAAGGTCATAGTAGCTCAGAAAACAACTATTACAACCAAGTGTAAAAGTACATAATTTCAGGCCTGAAGCAGGGGGGTTAACGCAGAAACAGCCAACAGAACTGGCTGGAAAGCACCGATTTGAAAAACCTTGCCTGGGTAAATTAGATTTTATTTCAGCTGCTAAATTCGGATGTTAGGGGGACAATTTAGAGCCAAAAAATAAATAAATAAATCCACACTGCCTTGTAACAACAGCTCATGCTGATATTCATTTAATCACCAAGGCAGTATTGTTGCCGATCAGGTCCACCTCTGTATAACCACAGCGTACTCATCTGCAAGTGGCTACTTCCAGCAGCATAATCCACCATTTCACTTAAAACATCTAACACCTTCCTCTCAAATGTGGCAATAAGTTACTAAGTGGCAATTACTAGAATAAACACCAGGGCTATAACCACAGGAGAGTGAAATGTTAATCAGCGTAGGACCAAATTTGGCCAAATGGTTGCGTCCATCAGAGGAGCACAGTTATGGAACACACTGCCAGCTCCTGTTAGGGGCTGTATAACCTACATAAGTTTTAAAATCTCCTTGAAACATTGGTTGAAAACTAACCAGACATGTGTTCAAAGGTGAATTGATCTGTTTCCTTGGGCCTGTTAACCTTATATTATTGTGATTTTATGTTATTGGCATCTTATCTGCTTGTGTCCACTCTGTTCTCTCCTGTAGTGTCTTGTTTAATGTTCACTATTCTTACCTGCCTTAGGACAGTGGATGCAAATTAGCGCTTGTGCTAATTCTGGCATAAATGTGCATTGTCCTAATTCAAGTAAATAAATATATAAAATAAGTTCACTTTAATGAAGATGGGCAGATGAAAAATCCATTTGAAACTTTAAGAAGATATGTCTAAATTGAACAAAAATGACACCAAGTTGAAAACATACCAGTGACTATTAAGGTTTTTCCAAAGCTGAAATGGGTCCAGTCCTGTTGTAAAATATGAGTTCTTGTAGGTGTAATATGAATTTACCGTAATATTGTACTGTTCTCTGCATGCCTTTTTAAGGTTTGGCTGAAGTAAATCTAGCCATTGATTCTGCTGGCGGCAGCACATTACTTATTAGCCCTGAATACAGCAGACTAGTGTTAGTTTTTGTTCAAAAGCAAATTCTGCCAAGCAATTCCTAAGCAACTATTTTTATATTAGCAAACACAACGTATCTGCATCACTTACAGGCACCAGTTGGCCATACTGTAAATGTAAGTGTAAAGGCTCCATTCATAATGACATTATTAGCTATGACTCCTGTGGTTTTACTGTTGCCTGGGCCTGCAATGAACTGATTATTCCATGTGGAAATGATATTACCTTATTGTGTGTGTGTGTGAGTGTTTGGGTGTGTGTTGCATATGACTGGAGGTGCTCTGTTATTGTCTATCAGATCAGGGCCTTGTTCTTTTACCATTTCAAACAGTTCATTTTCTACCATGCTAATGGCATTTTTAGGGGGTTAAGGAGATAAATAAATCCGTGCTGTCAACTCATTTAAAATCAAATGCCACTTAATTATAGCTGTATGTGTTTTCAAACACTTTGCATAATTTATTGTTCAGCTCCATCCTAATCTCCCGATCCTTATCATGTCCGCCCTATTTTACCTCCACCGTCCTTATAATAAAACGATAATGCACCCTCTTTCAGTTTTTCTTTCTGCTCTTTGCTGCCAACAGCAGTGTGAAAGAGATAAGAGGGGCGATGCAAAGATTTTTTTTTTTTTTAAGTTACGCCTCACCTTGTAGGGATTTGATGTAAAGGTCTATTGTCAGCTCAGGAGAGCACAGTGTGCCTGCTCTCTTACACACAGCCCCCTGGCAGTTTTCAATTTCTTACAAAACAAAATACAAACAGTGACAAAGTCTATGAAAGGAGGAGCGCAACATCATGACTCATGATCCGCTCATAGGCATGCCTATCACAAGAATACAATAAATATAAACAGTAACATCCAGATCAGGTTTTGTTTTGCCTTAATCCACATGTTTGTCATGAATTTTCTACTGTTTAATATTTTCCCTGTACAGGTATTCCCTTTTGGTTCCAAAAAAAAGACTCAAAGAGTGTGCAATTAAACAGTTGAATAGAGTATATGACATTGCTCAAGAAAATCCTGATTTGGATTGATCTTTTCAGAAAAATTTAATTGTATGTTAACATATGGAAAACTGTCAGAAATATGAAAGTTGCTAGTACATTAACAAATGTGAATAAAGTTTATCCAAGAAACACATTGTCCTGTGTAATTAACACAATGTAATGCAAAGCTTTGAAAAAGAGGGGAAGCGAAAAATGACTTTAAAATTCTTTGACAATCTGCAACTTTGCTTAGTCAGTATGTAAAGCCACACTTTGTTATATTTACAGTTAAAAAAAAACTTTTGCGGTATCTTTTTTTGCGTTGTTTTAAATCAGCTTAAGCTCAGTATTGTGATGAGACATTTTCAAGCCTCATTGCAGATTCTCAACTGGTTTCAGCTCTAGACTTTGACTAGGTCACATAAACACATTTTATGAGAAAATTATAATTTACTTCTGACTGTTTAAAAGTTTTGTCTTGCAAGGAAGTGAGGCCCCACCTTAGCATTAAGTATTTTAAAGCCTCTAAAAAATAACATTTTGCTTTAATTTGTTATGTGTTTAAATCTATGCTGTCATGATATTGACGCTGGTGTCTGGTATATTTACTAATTCCATTCACCTGTCTAACTCTGCCCGGTTTCTAGTCATTGCTCATCTGATCCACCTGCTCCTACCTCTATTGAAGGCGCTTGCATCCTGTTATCAGTGCCAAATTATTCTGCCATGAATCAGACCAAAAGGACCCAGTATTTAGAGAAGACTGTCTCATGCCAGTGGTGAGAGGGTTTTTAGCGTACCTGAGTGATTCTGATTACCTGATCCTGACCTGTTCTGCCTTTCAATCACTGAGCCTGCCCATTCCTGTCTAACCTCTCCAAACCCTTCATCCATAAGTGTCCACAGATTAAGTGTTATGCAGCACATTCATGATAGAAACATTCCATAATAAGAAAATCACCACATAACATCAGTTTTTTTGACATCAGAAAAGTTAGCTGGTCATAGCTAATGCTTAGCATTTTGCTAATATTTACTTCCTAATGCTTATTTCCTCGGTTGTTAGCCTGCGATGTTTGGTATGTTTCTTTACATCGTCTTCTTACCTACAACCCAAAAGGGTTTGTATCTTTGTATGACTCGATTTGAGTCAGAGACAGTCACAGAAATCTCACAAGCGCTCCTTGCCTGTCAGCCAATGACGCACCGAGTAGAGCAATATTACGCCTCATAGAGTGCTGTTATTGGTTAAGACCATGTGGGCTTTTTGGCTTTGTAGCCAATGATATAAGGTTTCAAACAAGGCTAGACATGCTTGGTTTGCATAAAGCAGGGCAGTGTAACTGGCTTTCATTAGAGTAAAAAATTATCCTATGTATACACATGTTGATTTTATGTATACACATGCATATTTTTATCCTGTGCGGGCAGTGCTTTTATTTTCATTTATTTACTTTTATTTATTTTAGTTATTTTATCTTTTTTGTGCAGCACTTTGGAAACCTTGTGTTTATTTAAATCGTGCCATATAAATAAAGTGGATTGGATTGGATTAGATAAAAAACACAGCTGAGACTAGATCAATGCTTAGCTTTCAAATAATGTATCACACATGTAATTTGAGCTTACAGATCCTAAGTTATTTGCTTTTCTATTAGGGTATGCAAAATCGGCGAGGATTACTTCAAAATGAGGGGGATTTTTTAGAGGCTAAATGGTTTGCCTGAACTGTCTTTGGACTCCTGGGTCTCTGAGCCTGTCTGTTCCTGTTCTGGTCTGTTTGTCTGACCTGACTTCGAACTCCTGCAAGTTCTCTGGGGCTGAAGAATCTGGGAAACTCTGGGAAACACCCACTGGCTGGATCCTACCTCAATCTCAGGCTATGGATCGAACTTATAAACCAGAGTAGTGATTTATGTTCAGAATCTTCCTCAGTTAGATTTACGTGGTCACTAACCCGTGTTTCCTCCTTCCAGAGTTTCCTACCTCAGATGTCCAAACAGTCCTCAGACCTTTTTATTTAAATAAACACTTTTTGAGTAATCCCACTGTCTGTCTTGCCTGAATACTGGGTCCTTCTGTTCTGATTAATGACATATCCAGCTTCTTATCCATTCTGACTAGCTTCCCTGTCTTTACTGAAAAAAGGATTCTTCACAATAAGATGCCCCACTACAACATGTTTTGTGGGAAGCTAAAAAGATCAAATTTGGTTGTATCTGGGGGAAAAAAAACAACAACAACAAAAAAAAAACACCTGTTAGCTAATTCCCAGGGTGAGAACTTTTGCATTTTTGGCAAAAATTTGCCAAACCCTTTTTAGTATAGTATATTGACCTTTCTGGTTGTATAGTGAAAAATTCAAACAAGTTTAATGGAATTCAGACAAATTTAACAACTACTACAACCTTTGAGTTAACCTTACTAAAAGTAAAAAAAAAAATGAGAAGATTTCAATATATATCCATGCATTTGCAGCTCTAATTACTTTGCATTCAGAGGACATTCTGTGCTATATAGCTGCAGCTGCTGAAGGGGGAGGTACCGCAATTGGTCTGCAGAGACTAGATCAGAAGCCAGATGCAATCATTTAATCAGTGAATTTGGAAAGATTATTCTGCTAAGTACGGCATGCAACACTATAGTTTAAATGCGTAAACAAAACAGCATCTGAAACATTAGCTAAATGATGAACTTTTACTGATTTAAAAGCATTTCTTGTTTATTGTGTGTGTGACTTTATAGAGATTTCTGTAAAATCAAACAGCTGGAAGGACAATAAACTAGTTTGGGCGTTGATGTTACTGCAAAATATAAATATATTTAATTTCAAAGGGTCAAGCATTTTACCTTCAACAGAGCAGTTAGAGACCAGATGTAGCCCCCAGTCTCCAACAGAAATATCAATAAAATTAAACTAGGAGGAATTGCTTTGCCAACCTAACAAACTATGAAACAACCATTTCTTTTATGTTCTGTTGTTGTTGTTTTTTTTACAAAAGCCGTAGCTTTTGTGGCAGCGCGGTAACCACCAGATAATGGATTGGAGGAGCATGCAGTTGTGCATCCTCTCTTCTGCCCTTCCATCCTGGGCCAGTCAATGGACCAGACAGAATGAGGCTTAGTATATCACTGAGGTTCACAGCAGACAGATACAAGTCAATAGAGGGGTGCTGCTTCTGAATATTCACTCTAGTGTTCAGCGGTGGGCTGAATGTGAATTAGCACTAATAAGTTTAGTCAAAACTTTCATGGGGGTTTTATAAGAATTCTTAGAAGAAGTGAGAAGGGGGATGAAATAGTCCTGCTGGTCAAAGAATTACTAAAAGTCTGTTAGAGCAACTTCCTTGCTAGGTCATATTTAATGAAACAACTAGCACAGCACAGTCAGTCGGGGGTTTGTAACAGAAATTCACAGCAAAGAAACTAATTTAGTTTACAATACAAACTTCAGATGGACACTTCAATAGATAATTACAATAAGTATATTGTTTAGCCTTAGAAAACCATCCATCATATATAGTGCAGCCTTTCCAAACATGCTCCCCATGGAGAAGCATAAAGATATTGCTATCGAGTTTTCAAAATGTCAGGGCTATGGAAACCATTGTGCAATTACATAATGATTATTGCAAAAAACTTTCTCGCCCTCACTCAGCGTGGCTGTAATATGCAATGGATGGCCATGGGGGTTCATTAGTGAGAACAGGCTGCTGTTGAAAAGCTCCGCTTTCACCTCTGATCCCGCCTAATGTGATTTGGACTCAAGATTGGTAGTGGAGAGATTAGATGCCGGCTCACCTCAGGGTGGGAACCGGAGAAGAAGACATACATCAATGTTGTTTGTCTTCAAAATCAAATGTCTTTGCACCTCTAATTTGCTCTGAAGTCTCTGCACACAAAAAAAGAAGAAAGAAAACTGTCTAGAAGGAATTTATAGTTTAATTTGTTTGGCGGCAAAGAAACATTGGTGGGTTGGACAGTTACTTTCTAACTTAGTACACACCATTTGGACAGCCTGATTTTGTTTTCCATTACAAGAAATCATTTGGTTTGTTTTGGAAGGGCAGTCTGGAAGAGTTAGCTACAGATGACAACTAGGTTAGCATTCACCTCTCACTACCTCATGGTTGACCCCATCAGCCCATGCTGCCAGTTGAAATGTCAACTCACTTCCTTTCTATTCATTTCCATTAGCCCTCCACTCTGTCCACCTTCATCCATAACCCCCCTTTTACCTTCTCCATCATGTCTCTTACCTCTACACTTTACCTCATCCTCCTTTCCCTGCTCATTAGGTCATATTGTGGTGATTTGTCAGAGTGGCTGTGTTGATTAATAGGCCGACAAAGCCCCTATATTAGGGGGCTGTCAGCAGGGCTCCAGAATGCCAGAGCAGTCTTGCTGAGCCCCCTCACCACCCAGGTGGCCCCATTTGGGCTAAATGAGCTGTGAAGGGTCCTGGCTATGCCTGCCCCACACTAAGACTTTATGCACAAACACACATGCAAGCACTGACACATAGAAGCACACAAACTCACACATGCATCTAAGTTGCAAGTGCACATGCAGGCCCACTCACATACTCAACACCCTGGCTCTCACTGCCACGCACCCCTGCGTTCCCACATGATTTGTCACACTCCATCAATAGACAATAAGTTACTGCCAGTCTAGCCTGTCAATGGGCCCTGTCTTCAGCAAACCCCACCTCTATGTTGTCTTCGACCCTAGAGGGTATGGGGGCAGGGTGGGGTAGGGAGAAAATGTTGAGCATGTACTGGTAATGTTTAAAGAAAGACTGAAATATAGAAAGAATAAAGTGAAAGTTTATGAATGGAAGAGGTATATGTGGGCAAAGGAGGAAGAGAGAGGTACAGTGGCAGCAAAGGAAAAGCAAATACAAGGAGAAAAAAGACAAATTGCTTTGTTGTGCATCCAACATCCCAGTGGAGGGTCTGTCTTGTTGCACACGTGCGTAGAGAGGTTTAAGAGAATAGCAGCCAGTGTCTGTATATTTCTTGTATGCATGGGATGAAATGGTTCAGCTGCTTCAAGCCAATGACTTGGCCTTGGACTCAGAGGCAGATTGTGCACATGAGCGCGCATCAATATGAACAGCCCTCTTTGCAAGATTATTTTATGTTTCCCCCTAAAGTAGGAGGAAGAGACCTTGGTGGATGAGATCATACTTGTAAGAACACATGAGCAGACACGCCTTCCTGATGATTCAATCGAATAAAGGGCGCTGGGCGGAAAACTGGAATCTATGAAGGTCAAAAAAAAGGTCTGAATGGTAACATCCACAACTGTAGGCAAGTGTTTCAGTTCCTACACTGTCATTACTGCGGCCCGGCTTGCTCTCATTATCAACTAACCTCATCAAATACACTTCATAATCAGGCTGTCCTTAACAGACAGATGGGCTGGACCCTTTGGTAAATGATAGAGCAACTGGTATGAAGTGATTCTTTTAAAACACTACTCAATGAACAGGTCATAACACAAACTGTTCCGCTATTACTTTATATGAGATGCACACTTGATTGGACATCTGCAGGGGAAAAAAAATCTTACAAAATACTATTTAATAGTTCTAATGATGATGCAAAATAATTATATCTGCAGTGATTATAGTCATTATGAAGTCGTTATTTCTGAGACTGTTGGATATCTGAAAGGCGGATGGATACCAGGTCTAAATAGGCAGCTGTTACTGAAGATGTAAGCAACAGACAGCCCTATCATGCTGGCAATATGGACGACCATGAAATTAAGACTCAACGTATAGTAATTACAATGACAATGAGCTTTGTCTGAAGTGTCAAGTATCAATCTAACACTTGCCAGGCAGCTTTCATATCATAGCTAATAGGCGGTTGGTGATCTAGGCCGCTGCCAACCACTGAACCAGGCTATTCACAAGCTAGCCCATGTCATTGTGCTTAGTGCTTGCTGTAACAGTAGCACACCCATCAGTACATGTACCCCCATGCAAATGAGTGCATTAGAGCAGACCTTAGAGAGCAGAGTGTGGCCAATAAATTCAGCTGTGGTGAGAAATGTAGCTTATACCATGCATGTCCAACCCCATCTATTTAACCTAATTACACACACCATACTAGGTAATAAAAGTCTGCATGCTATCAATTCTGACACCCCATTCAGGACACTGAAAGGAATGTCTATTAGGATCTATAAATCATCAGGATGGAGATATTGTCCAGGAGTAAGGTGTGCCAAGGTGTCTCTGTAGGCGGACCATATCTTCCCTCTAACTGTTGTGTTTCTTGGGTGGTTAAGTAGCAGAGACTCCCATTCAGTTATGGTGCATGTGAATGTGTATCTTTTAACTATACATGCTCATATCATTGTATTCTCTAAGGGAGTGACACCACTTCATTAAGTGTTCAAAGTCAGCTTTAGTGATCAGGAAAAAATGATAAAAAGTTGAAGAGATGCTCCAAGACAATGAATGTTGACTAAAATTAGAAAAATGTCAAGCATGATGGGCGTTAACCAATGGCTACGCAACTCCAAAACTCAAACAAAGGGATTGTTGCGTGTACTTTAGCACGTGAAATTGGGTCACTGTTACTAATGGATGAGGATGCAAAGTCAGTTTTTTATTCAAAATGTATTAAACTAAATAAAGATACATCTTTTTATGACCTGTCAAGAGTTGTTATATCGTGATATTTCACGATGAAAGATAAGTGAGAGAGCAAGAATGTCAAACTGCAGAAAGGCAAAACAAATGATAGCAAACATGCTCTGTTTTATTATCTTAATTCTGTCTGGTTACAAACACGTTGGATTGAAAACGGTGGCAAACCTTTCTAAATCTCTGTCTGAATTCCCTAAAGCGTACACATGGATTTAGCAGTTATTTGTAAGATGCTTTAAAAAGTGTAATTATCTTCTAATTCTGACTTCTCACTTCTCTAATCATTTGGGATGTGTTTCTAAATAAATCAAACCCTGTTTAATAGTTTATGCTCTCTTATATACATGGTTTTTAATATCTTATTGTTATTTGTTAAATTTGTTCATTGTTAAATAATAAATTGAAAGTAAAATTATAAAAAGAAATCAGCTCAAAGTTATGCAGAAAAACTCAGAAAAAGAAAAAATGAGCCAGCTGGTTATTACGTCACCTCCTCACACAAAGTGCATATTCACACTAGATATGTTTCACCATCCATTTTCTCTTTAAAGGCTCGATTCCAATGAGTAAAAAAAAATAAATGAATAAATAAAACGACTAATAATTAGATTCAAAAAGCAATAAAACGTGGACTGTCTTAGTTTTGGCTGGCCCGTCTTCCCACCCAGGTGCTTCATGTCACTCACTGACAAGCCCGTCACGCCTCAGACCAGGCAGAACATGGCTGCTGGTACTTTTCACTTTCACGCTTTGCAATGATGCAAACATCCACATTCGGTATTTTAGCCAAAGGTTGGATAAATAAATGGGGTCACAGTAACTTTACTTGCACTCAGTCTCAAACGCACCTGAATTTCTGAACAACCCCTACCTGTGGTTACAGACTCAAGAGGAAATATTAAGATGAAAGATGGCTGCCAGAAGAATAAGGAGTAAAAAAACAAATAGCTACAAAGTGATGTATCGTAAAGTCAATTGGGGAGAAGCGTTTAATAAATTAGAAAAATATATCTGAATGATAATTATAAGTAAATAATTGTTAAGGAATATAAATATCTGTGTAAAGTTATATGTCTGTGTCTCTCATGCATGGATCATTTTATGGTATGTTACCCACTCCGCTGCCAATTCCCAGGTCTAACAAAAACGGCAAAAAAGCAGTGGAAGGAAAAAAAAAAAAAGAAAGAAATAAAAGGAACTCCACACCTGGATTTCCTCTTCAGGATGTCATCCATGGAATTTAGCAGAAAAGCTAATCCATCAAACTCTCTTTTAAAAAGAGGAGTGTGGGTGTGTGAATTTTCTATTAAAAAGGATTACTCCATTACCAAAACAAACCTTAAAGCTGAGCTCGGAATACACGGATTGGTAAATTGATTTATGGCTGATTTATCTCGCACAAACCTGAGGCAGTGCCGGCTTTTGGAAAATACGGGCTTTGAGTCACAAACAATTACTGTTTCATAGAGCTGCCTAAGGAATGATGGTAAAGTCACAGCAGCTGTTGTCAGAACATCAAACCATTGTGGCCTGTATCAGTGTAGAAAAATGCTAATTGGTTGTGATTGATAGAGAGCTTAGTAGGGAGGGAGGGTTGAGTCTTATTTTGAAATAAGCCAAACATTGCTGAGGTGCAAAAATAAGTATGTTTTCATAGATCTTAGGATCTGAAAAAAGAAACACTCTCACACAAGCAGGAAGCCACACACAATGCCAGTTTAATGTTAATTCATGCTGTTGGTTTATGAGGATTATACCTTCTTTCTTTGTTGCATGTTTAGTGCATTGGACCCCATCTCAAGCTTGAAGCTTCAAAGCAACTACGGTGCAATTGTTGCCTCAGTCACCTATTACAAACAACACACTTTTGGAAAAAAGGCTGTAATTGTGCAAAAGTGTGTCAGAAATGGCTTTCTAACATTACTGTATGCCTTTCTTCAACGCCAACCCCTACACAAGACCCTGAAAGCTCTCCTCAATTGAAGTTTGGCTTTCATCCAGCATAAAAGCTATGCTTGCAATTGAGCTTTGGCGCTATACCTTTTCTCGCCTTTACCTCCACCCTGTATGCCTTGTTTTATAAGAGTCCACAGGAGCAATGGCTTGAGTAATGGCTCTAAAATGCCTTTTTTTTTTCTTCTCTGGGCAAAAATCACTGTTTTTGTGGGTCAGGTAAGAGGTAAGTTTGGGACGCATACAACTCATACATGGTACTGCTTTTTTCTAATTCTCCTGTCTCCAGTGCTTTTTTTTTGTATGTCTATTATTATACTGAAACCGTTCTACAATACTACACAGCCCCCATTATTTTGCCTAGATCACAGCAAAAGGTGAAGTAAGAAAAAAGAAGCAGAAAAACACATTGGAGGACAGAGAGAGAACAAAGGTCAAGCACTGATTTTTTTTTTCTGTTTTGAAATGTTAAAATCAAACACATGCTTGTTGCTGTAAGAGGTTTTGCTGTTGGGCGGTGGGTTTTCCCTTGCTGCAGCATAAATTGGGGTCCTGGGGAAACTTTAGTGCAGTTTAAGAAGCCTGATGACTGCTTATGATCTTATACATGTTAAAACGGTAAACTTAACAGGTCTCGTTTGCTGCTATGAACATTGCAATAGCTATAGCTTTGGTAAGATTATTTTTATTCAACAAATATATATGTAATATAGTAGTTATTAAAATAAAAACAGTGCATCATCAGATTTAACTGATTCATTATTCTATTTAACTCTTGGACTCCTTTTAAATGGACACGGGAAGCTGCCATCAGGTTGGACCCCCATCGTCTCACCTACTTCTGACGTAATGTCCTGTGACACGTATCTTCTCTCACACATTAGGCACGCTGAGGGTGCGTGCATGCAGTTCCTGTGCATGTGTGTGTGTGTGTGCGTGTGAGCTGGTGAGTGGTAAGAAGTGCGAGCAGGCTGCAGACAGTGGCCGCTGGGAAATCAAGGAGCACTTTGTCATGCATCCTTAAATGTGTGACACTGCGTCTCGTGAGACAGAGCCTGATTGGTCTACGAGGCATCAAAGAATGACGGGTGAGTGATGGCCTCAAGGGGATACAACTCGCATGTGTGTTGTGTTTTGTGTGCATGTGCGTGTGTGTGTGTATTAGTTGGGGTTAGAGACACAGGACAGCGCTGTGATGTCTGGGTGGCACCCTGTCAAAGCCAGCTGGCAACATGTCGTAATTCTGCCATTGGGGAGTCATACGGCACAAGAATCTCAGGCTTCATGATTCACATTGTTTTAACCCAATCCTAGGGCAAATAAAGAGAGGGAAAACGAACAAGCCTTTACCCTCCAACGTCTCTTTAAGAAGTGATTTGTAAAACAGATAAAATACTGGGCAAAAACTATAAAACATATATGCAGACTTAGAAAAAAGTAACAGTGGCTCGAAGGAAAGGATATCAAATGATCACATTTTATGTTTTTAAAAATAGACATAACATTATAATAAGTAATAGTTTTTCCAAGTTTGCTGAGAAGAGGTTTTTTCTGTGAACTTTTGTAATTTGTAGATTTGTCATTTAGTCAATGTTCTTACTGTTGTAAAATGTTACATTTATCCTCTTATATGCTTATCAATCTGAGTATAACTGACAAATACCATACAAATTACAACTATAGTTGTTTTTTTTATTGTTATGATTATTTGGCTGATAACCAATAGTTATAGATAATCATCTTATTTTATTGATTTTTTTTTTTTTCTTTCATTATTTTATGTTGCCCCTCTGCCACTGGAATGTAGTTTTCCTTTTCTTTATTTCTCATTAACAGCACTTGGAATTCTCTTGCAACTGAACTCTGTTATTTAAATAATCTTCCTCGCCCTGATTGCTGTAACAATTGAAAAACAGTTCAAAGAATGTATAAAATATGAGGATGCATGAGGGATTTTAAGTATATTTATTTCTGTCTGGTGTGTTTTTGCTGCATTTCTTATTTTGCTTGTGCAGTGTTGTGCCATATCAAAGTGAACAACCCACCCACCTACCTATCTAACTACCTACTTGCCCTCCACATTCCGAGTCTTTTAACTAAGAAAGTCTTTAAAGTTCATTAAAAAGCTTTAAATTTAAATTTAATTATCATACATTATGTGAAACCATAATTTTTAATTTTCTTCAGCCTTATCCACACTCCACCTCTTTCTCTTCTCACTCTATATCTCAGGCAGGTTTAAAAGACTCAAAACTGTTTTCAAATCAACTCTTTGTCCTTCCAACACAACATCAAGGAGTGAAAAAAACAACACTATCAACTATCTCCAAAATACAATATGTCAATTGAAGCAGGGTATAAGAAATTAGTAGAGAAATTCACCAATGTCAATGCCTCCCTTCTTTTCTATTGTTTTTTAAAAGATCTTTCAGATCTTTATTTTGTTTGATTTTTTCTTTTTTCCACAGTTTTTTTCTCTTTGGAAGCAACTAAAATCTTCTTTAACTCTTGCTTACATAAAACAGGTGTTAGGATGCAGTCATCACACCAAAGTTGGTTGTAAAGCAGAAAGTAACTACTATAGAACAGCTCCTAATGGAATCCTAGTTATTATTTTTTATGCAAAACTTAAATCATATTTTTCCACACAATATTTATTGATCACGACTTCAAAACATTGTAATAACACAGTTTTATTTTATTTAACAAATAACAATAGTGAATTGCTTATTGAACTGCTTTGAGTTAAATGAAAATAAACACACACAGCATTACCTCCCTATAAAGTCAACAGATCCCTGTGGATTATTTGATCCTGTGTGGCTGCAATTGAATTTTTTTTACAAACTATAAAAGCCTTACATGTTCACTGCTAACCGAGCATTTCGAAAAATCATATTAACATTTTGCAAATACGTCATTTGAGATGACTCACCTCAGGATGCCAAATGCTTGTAGCCTCAAGCAAAACTAACAGTATGCTGCCACCATGTCACAACATGGAAAGTTTTACTTTCTGATTAATCTGGCTCATAAATATCTTAATAACTTTAGCCACTTCTAGATTTTTGAAAAATACAACAATTTTGAATAAAGAACAAATGAGTAATAATATTATTCATTGTTCCATTCTGTTGCTTTTAGTTAAATATTTCCAATCCCGTTTTGGCTATCCAAAAGCTTAAAATAATAAATTATTTTCGAAGAACTTGTGTCATTTTAAAATTAGATGGGAGTATTTTAGATTTATAGTTAAAATCTACAAAATAAAATCTATCTATAGTTAAAATGAAAACATTCCTCTATTAATCCATTTTCAAAACAAAAGCTTAACCCTTTCAGGACTGCAGGCAATAGGTGAAAGGCCTAAAAAGGTTGTAAGTCCACCATTCCTTAATCACTATAATTGTATTCTTTAAACATAATTTATGAGGAAAAATATGCATTTACAAAGGCTATATCAGCTTCACTCTCAACTATACAAATTAAGAGCGGTTTTTCAATGGAAGGACTGAAATCCTAAACCAACAAGGGGCAGACATAATTATCAGCATGTCCCTGATATTTACAGTGCCCTAATAAGCTGCTGACATAGCTTAAACAATAGCCTGTCAGCTTTATGTTGAGCATATTTTTATTCTATTTAACTGCTGCCTTTTCATCAGCAGATAAGAACTAGGATGGTGTGAGGGTGACTGTTTAGCTTTGTCTTCCTGGTTTCTGGTTCTGATCGATGGAACCACAGCGTACCACTGGCTAGGTGGAGGGAATGAGAGAGACAGAGGGAGGATTTACGCTGGCACCGCATGTTTTTTTGTCCAATTAATGTATTGCCAGTGTGTTGCATATTCTGCATGACAAAGGAGGGTAATATTAAACTGCCATTTGTAATGAAAATGCACTTTGCAAATTAAAAAGTGCAGAAACCCAATTTTTCCCAGCTCTTTAGGAAATAAACAGTCCTTAACCAATTAAAGTGCATTGTAATAATTCTGTGATTTATTGCAGGTTGTTTAACTTTCAAAACTCAGCTAACCTATATTAAGGTCACAATCCATCATGTCTTGGATGGAGTGCTGCGAAGTAATGGCTGTTGTATTAGCTGCTTTTGATGATAGTATGAAAGAAGTATTAGCACTTGTCAACAAAACTGCTTACAACATAACATTAGCATGCATGAGCTGCGTCGCCTATTCATTATCTTGGCAGCTCCACACACGCCGCTGCAGCAACATTTCGCCAGGCCCGGAGCACATGCACGCTGTTTGGTTTTAAGATAGAGCAGCTACATGCAAACTAAGGGGCACGTTCTGGTTGCAATGCAAGCAGACAGAGGAGAGATGAAACTGTGGCCATTATGCTATAGACAGAAGAAGTGAGGGAGGAACAGATGGAATTAGGGATGAGAGGGATAAATGAGATTCCTCTCTCTGTTTGCATTGATCAATTATGTACAGCCTGGAATAAGGCGCCATAAACTCTGAAAAAAATGACCACGTCCACATGAGGGAAATGTTTAAGACGGAAGATGAAATAGATAACTACACTGACAAGGAAATCAGCTTCATATAACAGATCAGCTGAGGATGAAGGATGACTGGCAAGAGAAAAGGTTGAGCCGTCAGGAAGAAATGTAGAGACGTGGGCACAGACATAGAACGACCACGGGGGCCACGGGGGTAACATTCAGAGGGGTGTTGAGGGAGATACAATGTGGGGAAAAAAGCAGACTGCTTCTGTTTGAGTAGCAAGTGATTCAAAAGACACAAGAGATAGACATGATGACGGGGTTGAGAGTGAGAGAGAAAGCAGAAACAGATGTAAACAGAGAGCAAGTTACAGCTGAACAGCGCTGAAGGGCACGGCAGGGTACCAGCCAAGGAGAGAAAGATGCAGAGATGCGGGGCGGTGTGACATGGTGACATTTGCCTCCGTAAATGGGCTCTCTGGCTTTAGCCGCGCAGTCTGGTGCGATGCCCCCCGACTGTGAGCCAAGAATGCACTTAGCTCAACAAGAGCAAATGAATGGCCCTGTTTTGACTTCTATCATTACACTCCTTCTCCCTGATAGCTGGTACTGGGCAGAGTGGGTCTTTGTTGGAGCACGGGGTTCCCTGCATGTTTAAACACCCTTGCACTGTGGTCTAATTACTGTGTTAAATCATTGCTTGGATAATTTGTGGATTAAGTAGACAGGTCTCAATTCTGTAGTTGTAACTCATTTGATTTACTGAGCTTTTTTAGAGACTCAATCTACCAATCATTGATAGAAATAGCTTTATATTCTAAGTTGAATGCCTTGCAAAGATATTTACATTATATTAACATTTTGTCGTATTACAGACAGTAAAACGATTCATTATTCTTTATGTATATTGAATGCATGGACCATCATAAACTACTACATAACCTTATTAATCTGCTTTCTTTTAATTGATATATCTATTTCTTACTTTCTTTTTGTAATTTTTCAATACAGGTGTGTTTTTTATTTTTATTGACCATATTTAAATTCTTTCTTTCTTTTTTAGATTCAGGAACCTGTACTGTACTTTGGTCACTTTGACTTTATGCTGGTCTATACATTTTTACTCAGCCTCTTTACTCTGTTGCTGTTAAATGAATATTATAGCGACCAACAGAATAAAAGTTCACAAATTTTAAACAGAGTAACCCAAATAGAGGAAAACTTTTTAGCAGTTGCAAAAGTTCCATCAAACTTAAAGTAGGGCAGTCATCTTGAACTCACAGCCAAAGCTGCAACGTTTTTTATTTTTTATTAGTTACATACTTAAATAACTCAAAGTACTAAATAAAAATAAGTTTCTGTAGCAAATTTTTAAAATTCTGTGTTGGTTAGACGATATTTTTCCTAGATATCGACAAAAGCTATATTATTTACTCCTATGCATTTTTCCAACACAAGCCACCTGAATACATAACAGATCAATGACAAATTCGTCATAGCAGCTATTCAACTAAGCTAATTATAACCACTTCCAATTCTCCCTATCATCAGGAAACAAGGCTGAACATCAAGCTTAGATTCTTTAAAAGCGCAAAAACTTTGATGATACAGAGGAGCTCATTTATTCTTTTTTATACTTAATCTGAATCATTTTTCATGTATTGCTTAATTAGTTATTAGTGTCATACGGATTTGAAATAATAATACAGCCATTTTTCACGTTAAATATACAATCCAAATGCAGAGTGGGTTTCAATGTAAAAAAAAAACAGTATTTGACCTGTCATGTCATAACTATGACTTAGTTTGCCTCTGAACGTTCAGTCTTCTAAGTCACACTGCATGTGTTGTTATTTAAATCTTTTCCACTCTGCTTTTCCTCTGTAGCTCCAGCTCAGATGATTATTCATGTGCATTTAACTCTCAAACAGCCCCTCATTAACTCTGGCATGCTGGGCCATACGTTGGGCCAAATTACGCAGTTCTGACATACACAAACCAGCAGGAGGGGGGAGGAGGACAGGGGGGAGCAGAGCCATTGGGATAAAAGGCCTGGCTCTCTCCTTGGTCCTTCTCTAACCACAGATAATGGCTGCCAACGTGTCTGTATGGCCTTTTAAAGTAATTTTGCTTTTTGCAGGGGTTGGAGTTGAGGGTGAGAAAAAGGGAGAGAGAGGGGGGTGAGGAGCTGGAGGAAAAAGGTCGGTGAGGAGGTAAACACAGAATCATGATTGGACTCCTAACATCAAACAGGTGGGAATGAGGCAATATGGAGAAGTTGGATGAGGGACTTTTTATTTCTTCTTTTTTCTCCATTCTTTGGTATAAGCTTTTTTAAAAAGCTCAGTTAAAAAAAAAGTCTTTGTTGATTAAAAAAGAATGTTTCTTGATTAAAGTTAGTATTTTAAGAAAAAAAAATCAATAAAATAGCCCTGTAATATATCAAATATTTTCCAAGAGTAAGGCCAAAATGAAAATATCTTTGAAAAATTGAAGGTCATATCATTTTTTTTATCACAATCATGAACTCTTCTCACCTACAGACTGGGAAGGGTTCATCTCGTAAAGATCACCTCTGATTTTAACTACATTCAAGTAGCATTTTATCACTTCTGTTTTTTCCTGATTGGTATAAAAGCTTTTTTTTGCACCGCTCTTGGTTGCTTTTCCATGTGGGTGCTTTAAATGTGAAATAATATAGTTACAAAAAGATAAAAGTGACTAAAGGTGCCATTAAAAGCTTTAAGCAAGTCCACCAGATAAGCCCTCCTTGCTCAACTTGCCTGTTTGTTTGACAGTCGTGTTTTGGTAGCTTAACAGGTGTGCTCATTGTCCTTCGACAGTTAAACTTTCCTTTGAAATTTTCAAAACTTGGGACAATTTTTTTTTATTTTTTATAAAAATTCCCGTTATAGAGCAATGCATTGCAACTTTGTAATTTAATGTTCAAAATAAGGAAAAAAGTGTTCCTTCTGGATGAAAAAAAAAAAACTTTGCAGCTATATATATAACATGATATATATCCAAATCTTTATATGCAATGTTGTGGGAAAGCTGTAATTGAAGCTGCACACTTCACTTGCTGATCTCTGCATCTATTGTGAATAAATCATTTTCATGAAGTCCTTCATTAGTGCAGCAAACAAGGCAAAATAGTCTAAACAAAAAGGGGGAAATAGCTGCCCAATTAAATTGCATCGTATGTATGAAGCTATTTAAGTGATGATGGCAAAAATTATTTTTCTTGCTAATGCAGCACTCGAAGACCACAGCACAATCAGAAGCCTTTATTATTCATTATCAGCTGAAGTCCCAAGAACGATGATCACCAATAAGTGGTGGGAAAGTGTAACAATGGATCTCAGTAACAGACAAATCAACCCTTAACAGAGAAATTAACCTTCAATCATCACAACACCAAGGTGATTAGTCTCAGCCTGACAGTATGCATAGCCTGGGTGCTATCTCTCCCTCTCTCTCTCTGTATTTCTGCCTAGCTCTCTCTCACACACAAACACACACATGCAATGGCAATCACATCATATTTACATGATACTAAGAGGGAGGCAAAGAGAGGTTCTAAAACTTTTGCTGGATATAATTCACATTTGCCTCATCCAAAAACCAATGGCTTTCACAGTGCCTCACAAAGGCCATCGAATCCATCCATCCATCCATCCATCCATCCATCCATCCATCCATCCATCCATCCATCCCAGTGAGGCCAGTGCCTATCTCCGATAGTTTGAGGGGGAAATGTAGGGTACACCTTGGACAGGCCACCTCTCTGTTTCAAGGCAACACAGACGAAAGCGAAGACATAGAACCACGCACACACACACTCACACCTAAGGAATATTTTAGAGAAGCCAATTAACCCAACAGTCATATTTTTGGACTGTGGGAGGAAGACAGTAGCCTGGGTGCCAGTCAGAACTTAGTCCCGCCCACAAGGTTTGAGTTCGGGTAAGTTCGGTCTGGCTCTGCTCCATAGTAGCGCGAGTATTATCGCCCACTGTCAGGCGATCCAATCAAATTGTCAGGGCGGGCTTTATACGATGATGGACAGATGATCAAGAGTAACGTAATCAACCACGTGACCAAAGCGTGCTAGGGTGACAACAATAATGGCTGCCGCTGGAGAGTTTGGGTGAGTAGATTTTGCTATTAGGTCTGTTCTAGAAGATATCGACAGCAAATTAATTTTAAAAGAGGAACAGAGAAACGCGATCAAGTCTCATCTTCTTATTCTAGGCGTGAAACTGCACGCTTTGATTTTTGTGGACAACAACTATGCCTCGCTTAACATACATCACGCACTCCGTTGCTCTTATTGGTTGTAGGTCTATCCAATTGAGTGCAGAGGCATTTTTTTTCCTGGTTCGTTCGAAACATGCCCCATAATCACAGCTCCATGGAGCAGTATCAGACTCATATTCTGACTAGAATTGAGTCGGACTACGTCAGGCTAGGAAGACAGAGTACCCGGAGAGAATCCACACATGCACGAGGAAAATATGCAAGGAAGTGAACCTGTAACCTTCTTTCTGGAAGTCAACAGTGCTGCAAAATGTATATGTAACTAATGTAAATATACAATTGTTTTATTTATTCTTTCATTTAACTTGCAAATGTTGCTGTGCAGCTACACTATATTGCCAAAAGTATTTGCTCACCCATCCAAATTATTGGAATCAGGTGTTCCAATCACTTCCATGGCCACAGGTGTATAAATTCAAGCACCTAGGCATGCAGACTGTTTTTACAAACATTTGTGAAAGAATGGGTCGCTCTCAGGAGCTCAGTGAATTCCAGCGTGGAACTGTGATAGGATGCCACCTGTGCAACAAATCCAGTCGTGAAATTTCCTCGCTCCTAAATATTCCACAGTCAACTGTCAGCTGTATTATAAGAAAATGGAAGTGTTTGGGAACGACAGCAACTCAGCCACGAAGTGGTAGGCCACGTAAACTGACGGAGCGGGGTCAGCGGATGCTGACGCGCATAGTGCGAAGAGGTCGCCAACTTTCTGCAGAGTCAATCACTACAGACCTCCAAACTTCATGTGGCCTTCAGATTAGCTCAAGAACAGTGCGCAGAGAGCTTCATGGAATGGGTTTCCATGGTCGAGCAGCTGCATCCAAGCCATACATCACCAAGTGCAATGCAAAGCGTCGGATGCGGTGGTGTAAAGCACGCCGCCACTGGACTCTAGAGCAGTGGAGACGCGTTCTCTGGAGTGACGAATCGCGCTTCTCCATCTGGCAATCTGATGGACGGGTCTGGGTTTGGCGGTTGCCAGGAGAACGGTACTTGTCTGACTGCATTGTGCCAAGTGTAAAGTTTGGTGGAGGGGGGATTATGCTGTGGGGTTGTTTTTCAGGAGCTGGGCTTGGCCCCTTAGTTCCAGTGAAAGGAACTCTGAATGCTTCAGCATACCAAGACATTTTGGACAATTCCATGCTCCCAACTTTGTGGGAACAGTTTGGAGCTGGCCCCTTCCTCTTCCAACATGACTGTGCACCAGTGCACAAAGCAAGGTCCATAAAGACATGGATGACAGAGTCTGGTGTGGATGAACTTGACTGGCCTGCACAGAGTCCTGACCTCAACCCGATAGAACACCTTTGGGATGAATTAGAGCGGAGACTGAGAGCCAGGCCTTCTCGTCCAACATCAGTGTGCGACCTCACAAATGCGCTTCTGGAAGAATGGTCAAAAATTCCCATAAACACACTCCTAAACCTTGTGGACAGCCTTCCCAGAAGAGTTGAAGCTGTTCTAGCTGCAAAGGGTGGACCGACGTCATATTGAACCCTATGGATTAGGAACGGGATGTCACTTAAGCTCATATGTGAGTCAAGGCAGGTGAGCAAATACTTTTGGCAATATAGCGTATATTCAGCCCTGTAACCTGCCCCATATTAAAACATAACCCCACCCCATATACATTTTGAAAAAGTGCCACTTGGGGCATCACTGAGATGGTTTAATGCAGAATATTGCAGAACTAAACCAGCTCCACAGAAATTTCATAAAATGCACTGTAACATTAAAATTGCACACAGTTAATCTGCAAAAAGGTTATTTGTGAATGAGTTACACTGCAGATAAAATAGTGAAACCAAAGACTTTATGTGACCATTGCATGGATAAAAACAAAGGTTTCTTAGGCTGAAATGAGAAATACTTTGTGTGGTGAAAAACTGTTTTCAACACCCAAATCACGCAATCCACACTGTAAAAACATGGAGAGGCAGATCATGATGCAGGGATGCTTTTCTTTACCTGGGACCCGCAAGGAGGTTACAGTTAATGGGTGGATCTAAATACAGGGTGATCCTGGGAAAAATCCTGGGAATAACCTGTACATATCAGAGCTAAGGTAGAATGGTCCAACTGTGGTTAAACATTAAAGTGAACATAGCAGGATGTGGGTTAGCTACGTAGTGAATTTAGTCAGATTGTTCTATATGTTGTTAAATTCTAAAGAAGAAAAGCCTGTTTAACAGGCTGATGAACGGTGTAAAGCCCTGATCCTTTTATAAATTCATAACATATATTCTTGTGGTATGTAGAGTGTGTAGGGTTTATCCCTGTCAGTCACTGATCTTAAAATAATCAGTTAGAGCCTGCTGTGTTTTAACACATCAGCTACTGAAGCTCCATAATAACAGTGAGCGTGGGAAAAGCAAGGTTTGACTGACCGTAGCCATCAACTAAACAACGTAAACATCACAAATCAGTCTTTACTGAAAAGCAGACGTAAAATTACTCATCACTGCATCTCCCGCTTATATTTGGGTAATCAAATGAAAATGCGCCGTAATTTGATAGCTGCTGGGAGAGCGACCTCAACATAATGCGAATAAATTCCCTTTACAGCAAAGCAGAATTGAGACTAATTCTACATAGCTTGTCACATCTGACGTTGGACCTTAAGGTTTCTGTGGGGGGAGGAAGGGTTAGTGCCATATGCTCAGTATATGACAGCTACATAACAGCAGTGTGACAACACAGAAGTGCATACTTCTCATGGGATGGCGAGTGTGTGTATGTGTGAGAATCACAGATGTTGCAGTCTGAGGTCTGGTGCAGATGGCACTGAGCACACTTGTCACTGAGCTCCTTCCTGTAAGAGCAGCAACCTTACACAAGCTAATGCTTATATTCTGCTTAGAGGAGGATAAATGCATTCTATGCCCATTCAGGCACATACGTATAGGGTGGGGCTGTTAATTAGTTAAGTCAATTAATTGCACCACGACTTGATTGAGACAATTTTATACAAATGAAGTATCTTGCCTCCCAGATCAGAAAAGCTGTGGAAAGTAGCTGTTTTGGTTGTTTTGGAGCACTTTGAGTCCACTAAGCACCAGCCAAGAGAGGTGTGTAAATACAGGAAAATACAATTCATTGATTTTAACATCATCCATATAATATCTACAAAACTCTACATGCAGTGTTGTATATTATTAAATGTTCCTTGTTACTTCATGGGCAGAAACGGTTCTTGGATAAATGGTTCCCTCCTTCTGTTAACCAACATGATACAAAACCAACTACACACCAAGTCCACTAATGAAGCCAATTCAGACTCAATATATAAAATAGACTATATACAAAATAAATGATATAATCCACTTTAGATATAGATACAAATATCCATGAAAAAAAGAATAGAATAGTGGTTTCACAAATGACATTTTTAAAAAGTATTTACAAGCATTGGAGAACAATAGAATAGATTTATAGGGCAGGTCACCATTTTTGATCACTTGTGCACCCCTTACTAACAGAGTCCCATCCATCCATCGGTGAGGTCTAGAGGCGCAGAATTTATATCCAGTCATTCGGCAAAGATGCTGCTATGTGGCTGTACATTTTGGCAGTTGACCAATTAGAGGAGCCCTAATGATACATTACCTACTGTAAATTAAGTTGGGAGAAAAAAGTTAAGAAAAAAAGGTAAAAAAGTAGGTGAAAAAGTTAAAAAGTAAATTAAAAAAGTAAAAAAAATGTAATCGCCTGTATAAACATTAATGCTGTAAGGTCATGTTGTAGCACAAAATATGTTTTCTTTCTCTCTGTAAGCATTAGTCATGAGTTTCTTTTGTTATTATTCTTAATATATTAGGGCAAGTGGCTATAATTTTGTGTTATTATATTGATTTTAAATTTTCCATCAAAATACTAATATATTTTCAATGGAACAAAAGTAATAAGCTCTTGTTCTCTCCTCCAAAAACACTCTTGGCTTGAAATAATTTCACTGAATGTCTTATAAAGGGTTAAGGAAACCAACCTAAGGCTGTCTTCATACAAAGAACACTTTCAAAAGGCCTTTTTTTTCTTTTGAAATAGAATAAAGGATTAATAGATTCTAGATAAAATAATCTCTGTTCAATTTATACAATTTTAGTTTATATATGATCTGTATTAATCAGTAGGATATTCAACTAGAGAGCACCAATGAAGGTCCAAACTTCAAATAAGGTACAATACTAGTCTTTTAATTATGTGCTGGACCTTGAATTTGGGGTTTGGAGTCATTTGCTCTGTAGTGTGTAACAATATTTTATGAAAGGGAGAGTTATTATTGAATAACCATGTACAAAGCAACCTGGACAGAGAGCCATAATCAGCATAAAAAAACATCAATTGTTCATGGGCCAGAAGTTTTTATTAATAAAGCTGCAAAAGTAAAACTAATACAGATATTCTATTAGTTAAAGTCTTAAGTAAATCATTATTTCAAATTCTGCAATAAAAAAAAAAAAAAAAAATTTTAAGGCATCTTTGTTTTCTTTTAAGGCAAATTTCATCTGTTGTAATTAAAGAAAGAAATTAGGATTTTGGTTATAAAAATTCTTAGAGGTTGAAAGTTAGAACTTTAACAAAAATAAATTAAATTAGAGGGGGGTTAAAAATGCAAGCTTTATCAATTGAAATGCAAGAAGTGTTGTAATTCGATATCTTTTACAATTAATGTGTGCACAAGTAAAATAATAAAAAAAAATTATCCAAATCATCATCTTAGAGGTCCTTAAAACTTAAAGAAGTAATTCAAAGTTGTTTTTTAATAATCTTTAAAACAGAAGCAACACTACATCTATGACTAGGTTCAGTCACAAACGGAGAAAACCACCAGCACACAAACCAAACTATTTAACTTTATGGCATTTTATAGAAATGCTTTATAATCTTCTGAGGAGAATCATTCTTTTAAAAGCTCCAACATTTAAAAGGCATTTACTGCAAAATGCCAGATTTAATTATGTTGTTTCTGCCCTCAACCAAACACAATCATTTTGACATTTTGTTCTAAAAGATGTTAAAAGTTCAGACACAAAAGTTATTTCACTAAACATAAGTGAGACTTTTGTCAACACTGAAAATCCAAAGTTAAATATCCTCAGAATCAACAACTTGAATCCTATTGCGTGTATCGCACTATATCATAAATTACGTGGACATGGATGCCTGCAAATCTGTAAGATCGGACTTGTGCAACAAGTAGAGAGTGGAGGGGAAGACCTCACAAGTCAAGAAGTCAGTTTGACAGCCGAACACACCACAGTCAGATGCAGCATAAATACACTGCCGAACACAGGGTAAAGGTGTCCTCTTGGGGGTTAAAAAAGCCTCGGGGATTTGCCTTAGTGCAGAGTGCCACCTTGTTGTCAAGAGTGCAATGACATGTTTTTTTGTTGTTGTTTTTTTTTACTTCAAACCTATTTCTGACAGATAATACAAGAAGAACAGTTATTCTCTCTATTCTAACAATAAAAAGGTTACAGAAATATATAACTGCCATTACTATAAGGAGGAAATGAGAGGAACATACAGTAGGTGAGGACATTATACCATGAACTCTGTAGGTCATTTGCATCCTTATGACCTGTGAAAACTAACAGCTGGCTGACTAAATTAATATAAATAAATCGAGATCCATATAGCTTACTAAAAACATGGATTTCCAAGTTTCCTCTGAGTATTATTCAAGGTTTAAACTCAACATAGCATTAATAAATTAATCACCACCTACTTCTACGGATTTGAGGGTTTTAATAAAGCATTTGACTTTGTGCCGAATCTTAATTTAAGTCCTCAAAGAGCAACTCTATTCCAAGTTTTGATAAAAAAAAGGCAGTTTGTCTAAACTAACAGCATGAGTACAGAGATAAATAATTAACAGGAGAGGTAGCCAAGTGTCCATAGCAACTCTGGAAGAGCTGCAGAGATTCATAGCTTAGATGGGAGAGTCTATTTCCTGTTTAACTATTAGCACTGCACTTCACTGACTTGTCCATTATAGAAAAGTGGCTGGAAGAGATTTGCAACAAGCCATACAGCGACACTACATGTGAAAGAAGGTCCTCTGAACTTTGGGAAGTACGTGCTTGTATGTGAGAAAACTAACACTCTACCACTAAACATGGCGATGGCAGCCTTACGCTGTGGGAATGCTTTTCTTTAACATGGAGCTGGTCAGAGCTAATCGGAATAATGCAAATAAATCTACTCTTGGAAAAAACCAACAAACAAAAACAAGTAGAAGTTGCAAAGGGCTTGAGACTGGAAACAAGAGTCTCCATAAACAGGACAATCAGTCTAAAACGCTTCTGACTATGGAATGACTTAGATCACAGTCTAATCATTTGCACCTTTTTTGCCAGGAATTATAAAAATCAATGGTCACAGGTGCTCTTTATGTATTTTTGGTTAGCCTGGACTACTGTCAGAGGATGACTTTAAAATCGAATATAATTTCTCATTCTGTTTTTACTATAAAGTGTGTTGCACTATTACAAAGACGAATCCTGCCCTGTAACTTTATTGTGAGATTTGAATGATCAATAAATTCTAAAAGATACCATTAAAGTATTTAAAATGATAGGATTCACTTGTTTAAATCTTTAGACCTGATTCAAAGTGGAGTCTAGATCAGTCAAATATAACCTAACCATATGTTCAATCATTTTTAGCAGCACAAGTGCAAAAATGTGTTGTTAAAAAGACAGTGGCATCAAAATCATGTTTGGAACTGAAGTGAAAAAACTAAAACACTGAAATGATAGCCTGTTTTATGGCAGGCAATACTAGGCAATTAACTGAGGTTCTTAATGAGGAGAGAAGGAAGGAAGGACTGAAGGGTCATTTTTAACAAGACATCTGGTTTAAGCTTATTCCTCTCTGGGGGGGAGGCATAAGGAAAGAGCAGATAGCAGGGAAAGGTGCTTGACCTTGGACATGTTTGACTGGCTGGCTCTCACATGCAAAATCAAACTCTACCAAATGCTGATATGCTGAACACTACGAGGTATAGTTTGCTGTTTTCTGTATGGGAGCTGGTCCCCACCGAGCAAATAGAAACAGTGTGAAGGTAAACAACATGGCCGGCAGGGTGCTGACACATTAGAGGTGGAGACCAGAGGACAAGAATGCTATGTATCTGTGTACTGTAATTGTGATAGGATTGTTTTCTTTTTTGCATGCATATGCCAAAAAAGACGTATAACTAAGAGCTTCAAAGCTTAAACTGGTCAGTATGCACCACCTTCACAAACACACTCACACTGTACTCTCTTTTGTATGCACACAAGATATCTAACACACAGTCTTCCTGTGCCTCTTGAAGTATGCAGTGTGTGTCTGTGTCTGCTGCATATGTGGCCCCATGCATAAACAATGCGCCCTGAGAGACAGTGGAGTGTGATACTATGGCCCTTAGCACAGCTCCCATGAGCCTCTCTGTCCTCACTATAACCACTTTCACACTCTGTCTCATACGCACACATAGACAGAGGAAAAATAAGAAAGAGGACAGAAAAGTAAAAAAAATAAAAACACCAACTGAAAAAAAACAAAACAAAGGAATATGTACAAAATGCAGACACAAAAAAAGAAAAAAAAAGTATTTACTGGCAAACACGCTCAGGCATATAGGTTCTGCTCAGTGTATCCATGCAGGTGGGCATTCAACCCTATACATAGCAGCATTAAATGTGCAAAGAAAAAAACCTTTAGGAGCAAAAGCAAAATCAGTCTGTTAGCTCCAGTATTCACAGTTTCTTGGAAATTAAAGATTTTTCTTCTTTTTTTGCTTTTTTCCCCACAAAGCTTTTTGATCATCTGCTAAAATTTACTATTAAACAAGGGCAGGCAGAGTAAATCCAGGACGTAATGTGGAATTTCATGTAGTTTTAGGGCAATAAAGCTATACCACCAACCTGGTCCTTAGAGATACTATAATTTTGTGGTTCAGTTTCATATATATATATATATATATATATATATATATATATATATATATATATATATATATATATGTAAACCCCAAGCTGACATAATGCTTCCTTTATTAAAGTTCTTTTTTTCCCCAATAACCTCAGTAAATTGATTTAGCTTAAATCACTACATTAGAAAAAAAAAAAAAGCCAAACAAGTTGTTGGTTGTGTGATAGTTTATGACCATGTGGCCTGCAGTTAAATCTAAATGAGATGCTGATGTTAAGGGTTGGTAACTCTTTACATAGATGCAGACGGGTTTAGGTGTAGTTGGTCCTCTAATACAGGAAATCCTCATTTAAAAAAAGCTTTGTTTTAATCTTTGCATCTCATCTTTGTCTTATATTAAGCTCTAAAACATTTAAGAGTGGCAAATCACACAAAAGACACCATATGTTAAGGAGCAAATACATTTTCACTGCTTTGTAAAATTGAATTTTCTCCCATTCCAAGCTGATATAATATTTTGAGAGTAAGTATTTTGGTCACTTTGTTTTCTCTACATTTGTTTTAATCTAACTGCTGTAAACTGGTTGTGTCAGGTTGGTCTTTTATGGGAGAAATGATTTTGGTGAACAGGAAAAGAAGCGATTACATTTTTTTTGCAGCAACATTACATGCACCTGCACGTTGATAAGAATAAAAATTAGGAGGAAATGAAGGGTTGAATTTGCACCAAGGTTTTAAAAGTTGGATGTACAATCGTAAAACCCTCATATTCTGATTAGTGGGCAATCATTTCCTGAAAGTCTAAACCAAAAACACAAAGTCTTGCTGGTTCCACTGATGATAGACAGACATACTACTGTATATGGACTCTTCTCTCATACTTCCAAAATTCTTAAAAGGCATTTCATTTGAGGTATCTGGAGGTCAATAAGTATATGAAAATGAATATCTGGGTCTCTGAGCAAGACCCTTAACCCTGGGTGCCTCACGATGGAAGCCCACTGCTCCCCAAGGGGATGGGTTAAATGCTGAGGTAAATTTCTCCAATGTGAGATCAATAAAGTTCAAGTATTTAGATAGATTATTTTATTTATTTAATATTTATTATAAAAGGATGTTGGCGGAAAAACATTTTGATTTAGAAAAGTTTGATCTCAAATTTCGATGACCCAACATTACTAAACCTAAGTTTGAATCAACCATCACTCAAACAACTATTTACTATGATAACCTCTAATAAAAATGCAGAGGTTGCACAACATGATGAGGATTAAACTGTGTGTGCCTCAGGCTTTGTTTTCCCATAGCATTAGGTCTTCCAATGCAATTAAAACAAAATGCAACTATGCAATAGTGTGACTCGATGTAAGGGGCCCCAGCTGATTGAATGGAAACATTTACTTAACTTTTAATGTGCAGCAACAGGTGGGGGAGGAAGAGTGAAGTCTAAAGCTACGCAGGTGGGGTAGAAGTGGTAGAAAATTCATGAAAATGTGTGTGTTTTTGAAAGCTTAGCAAGGCAAAAACCTGTTGCAGCCTGATAACATAAGGGACTGCATGTCTACAGATGATTTATGTTTATCTTTGCAGCATTCAGAAAACTGCACAGAACTCTGTGAGTCATCTCTTTACTACAGGAAAAAAAAAAAAAAAAAAACATGAACAAGCGTACTGCAGAAGTCTTTTTCACTGGCTTCCTGGTACGTTCCTGCATTAATTTTAAAACTTCATTGCTTATTTTTAAAATTTTAAAAAACTGTCTGGCACCTTTTTCCATTTCTAAAAATCTTAAGCTTATTTCTGCTTACACACTCTGTTTAAAGTATACTATAAATTCATTAAATGCACGTTATACCCACATCCCATTTATTTTGCTTTCAAATTAATAGGAATGTGAGCCACTAGATATCACCAACTGACATATTTTACTGCATTTCATTATTTCCTTCCTGTTATTCATTCATTCAAATTGAGGCAATTCTATAAAGTTCTCTTTTTTAATCACTTTAAATATAAATGTAGCATTTTCCCCCTGCAAACTGAACCCAGTTTGCTATGAATGAATGTGTTCATCTGTAAAATTCTTCATTTTAGAAGTAAACAAATCACATTTTGTTTCCATGTTCTTTGTTTTGACAGTTTTAACCCTTCTTACACAGCATTGCCATGTATAAACATTTTTTGTGTCCATCCTTATTTTCAAGTCAGAAACTCAATAAATCAAGACCATAAAGATGATTTGCTGAAGTTTAAGCCAAACATCCGAATGAGAAAGTAGTTGGATTTTAGTTGTTTTAAATGGGACATGGTTGTTGATGCCAGAAAAGCTGCTCTGAGTATTTTATAATGTGTTGATCTGACAGGATATTTGCGCTCAAACTTCTCAGGGAAAAGTCTGAATTTGAAAAAAATAAATCAAGTGAACATGACCATCAATAAGAAGTCCTTAAATATGTAAACGAAGAATGTGCAGACTGGTTTGAGATTATAAAAAGGCAATAATGACTCAAATATGAAAAACCATCTTTGCACAACCTTGTTGCAGTTTTGCACCGGCAACACGTGCCATCTAGGAATTTGAAACTGAGACAAACACTAAAACAGACTCATGAAAATTGTACCACAGCAGAGTGGAAAACTGTTGCTTGAATTAAATATGAAACTTAGATCCATCCAGCCTTTAATCAATAGTTCAGGCTGGTCACGCTAGCCTAATGGTATAGTGGTATGGTTTCTCTACACTTTTTAGGCCCCTTAGTAACATATTAGCTTTTTTTTTTAAACAGCCTATTTGAGCATTGTTGCTGACGACATCCAGCCATTTATGACCACAGTCTGCTCATCAGCTGCTGTTCACCTCTGACAGGATAGCATGCCATGTCATTCTTATCAACTTAAATGGGTCTCTTGAACATGACTTTTGTTTTCCACTAAATTTACCAGATCTATAGCTAATAGAGCATCTTTGAGGTTAACCTAGAGATTTCTATATAGATATGCAGAAGACTACTCTGCAGCAATTGGCTAATGTCATGTCAACATGGTCATAATCTCTATATCACTAAGAATGAAGGTTGTTCACAAAGGTTAAATGGAGTCCAACTCAGTACTAGCAAGGTGGACCAAACAAAGTGAATCCTGAGTGAATGTTTGTACATTCTAGCACTTCTCGAAATGCACTTTAATGAATTAGCAAACCAAGATTTGGGAAAATAAAACCCCTCTATAAGAGAACTACGTCTGTTTCAGGATGGATCTTCCTACATGAATAAATTATAAGAAGCTGCTCTCAACATTACTTTGTGTTATATAGCTTGTTTTTCCCTTTCACCTGTTAGTGATATCTTTGGGAGTTAGGCAGCGCAAATACATGTATACAAACTAGGACACTATAAATGTACGTTTAAAGGTGATAGGGTCTGGAAGTGTGGATAAAGATATATATATGTTTTATCACAAATGATATTAAAAACAAGCAGCCGAGGTTAAATTAGGATAAAAGACTTTAGAACTAGAATGGAAATTTAGGAGGTGAGCGGGAAAAGCTAGTCTGCTCATACTGGGAAAGGGAAGAAGAAGAAAGAGTTGTTTAATGAAATAAAACAGAATGTACTCAGCATTACGATAGCGATAATTGAGATATCCAACTCCTGACAAAGTGTGCTATTTCAGTGGTGCTGAAGAAAAACACAGCCAAGGGAGGGGGGGTAGAAAAGAGGGATGGGGAGAGATGAGGAGAGAAACGAGGAAGTCTAGAGGGAGGTGACAGTGGTGTATGTGGCTGTGCTGTCTGTCTGACCTGATTGCAAATAAGCGAAGGAGCTCCGCTGTGGCCCAAAAGCACTTCCTCATGCACACATCTCCTCTCTCCCACAAACACAGACAGCTTTTTCCTTTAATAAGACTGCTTAATGGTGCCTATATACACACACACACACACACACACACGCACACAAAAAAACACAACAGTAAAATATGCATGTGCATGTGTGTATTTGTGGGCATGCACCGATACATGTATCTAGTGAGGACATGGACAAGGAGGAAGATGGAAAGAGGAGAGAGCGGGTTGCTGTAGTGAGACAGCAAGGAGAAAAGGGGGGGGTAACGGAGGAGGGGCAACGGTGAATTTCCGAGATGCATTTGCAATTTAAAATACGGTTTGGTATAATGAAAATGTAAAGCAGTGGTTTTATTTTATTCAGTGTGGCAGGTTCAGATTCCCAGTGAAGCTCCACTCGAGCAATCAGTCCATTCATAATTGAATTTTGTTCAGGGGCCGTGCCTGTTTGTGTACGCGAGTAGATGAGTGCGAGCACATTCGCAAGGCTCCTGTACACACAAACAGGGTTTTTTCTTATGAGTGTGTCAAAGTGCACACCGAAATAAAAAGTCTCTTCTTTTTTTTTCCCAGCTGCTGACCCTAATATGAAGCAGCCAATTAGAGATCTTTATTTAATTGCTCGGGTACTTGTTCGTTCTACACACTGCTACGCTCTGCCAAGGACTGGCACTGTGGCACCAGGGCAGGGGCCAGGGACTCACAGTTGCACGTTTATTCATTTGAAAAAATATACTTAATACATTTCTCTGATATTTCCCAAGCAAATAAAACCAAAGGGTTTAAAGTTTTGTAAAAAAGGACACTATATCATTTTGATGATGTACACCAAAATAAATTGCATAAAATATTTAGACTGCACATGAAACAAATGCAGGTTCACCAGTGTAAACTTGGCCAAAAAAGCAATAGAGCTACGATGAAGTCCAACCTTTTTATTTATTTTATATAACTATTTTTTTTAACTGCAAGTTTTATGCACCCAAAATATAAATTGGTGGAATTTTTACTAGTTTTTATAGTCACGATATGAGAAAATAACTTAGTGTTGCTTGAAAATATCTGTTTATACTACAGTACGCATTTTTACACTAAACTTTGTTGTAAATCAACAGAAGACATCTATACACTTAACAGGGATAACATTTTAACCACCTGAGAGGTAGTTCCCTTTTTGGTACTAAAACAACCTCAACATGTCAAAGTATGGACTCTATCAAACACCAAAAAACCTACTGTTGTGTCTGGTTCCAAACTGCTGGCAGTGCTAAACATTGAAGAGACAGACTGTTTCGGAAAATTCCAGAGATGCTTTATTGAATTGAGATAGAAGGGAATTAGGAGGCTTGTTCAATTCTTCCAACCTGATATTACTGTACTTACTTCCCAAACCATTGCTTAAACTTAATAGTATAGCCCGGTTTCCCAAGCTGGACACCAAAAGTCATCAGTGATTATCAATTCTATTTAGAGTGCACATAGTGTGCAACAGGTAGATGGTAAGTAGCAATGTGTAGGCCAAATTCATGGTTTCATTCTGTAGCTGGAGAATAAATAACCAATATACAGCTATGGACATTTTTACAGTAATGGATAGTTGAAAAAAAGCAGCAACATCAGAGATGTGCAAAATGACAGTAGCATGTTCTTTAACTGACTAAGTTAGAAACTGTGCAAAATCAGCCTGAATGTAACAACTTATTTAGGGTGTTGGGAACAGTGGTTATAAAGTCTTACAGCTGCCTGGAGGAAGGATCTGTGATAAACTCAACATATCTGAAACAGCAGCGTCTTGGGCAGGCGTCTGGAGGGAGTGAGAATGTAAACTACCGCTATGTTTAAGCTCTAATGGACGAGGGAGGCATTGCTATAATGCATCTTGGTTTCTCAGGTAAGAAGGACACATATGTGGCCATCCATGTTAAGTAAAACAAGCAGAGGAGTTATGTAACCAGAATACCTTCTATTGCTCTGTGGTTAAGTTTTGGTAGAACTTTAGGTGGGGAACATTAGTCAGCATCAGCAACCTGAATGGTCTGGGCTGTAGGGGTCCAGTAAACAATGGGATGTTCTCTGTGTTTTCAAATCTTTGTATCAGAAGGTCACTGACTAGTACAGACTAGAAATAAAACAAGTTTTAGAAATTCTTCATCTAAGTCTTCTAGCTGCTAAAAAATACTGTTTTCAATACCCTCCTTTTTACACCTTTAACACATTATTTTTGAGGAAGCAATGCCCAGTTCATGCCTCTTATAGTCTGCCTACTAACAGATGTAATTACAGATGTGTAGAGAGCTGGCAACACCATATTTCTTTAGCCCCACCTTGTTTTAACACCTTCCCTAACTGACTTTTCCTCCTGGGCTCAAAACTTCATGCCATCCCTCCCTCACTTGCCTAAATCTGGCCTCGCTTATCTCTCTCCTCCTTTAAATCTCTGTCTCTTCTTCTCCTGGGCTGTCAGAGAGGATCAGATCGGTAGTTAGATCCATGGCTGAGGCCAAGCTGGCCTCTTCGCTCTCAGCACTCTACCACAACACATCATTACAGCTGACAGCAGGACTTCACATTGCATCAAATATGAACACACACGCAACCGTGCAACAAATGCAGCTTATTTGGTCTCATTCTATCCAACAAATACAAGGCATCTGATTTCTGCTTACCTTTAACTAATCACCTTATCTGTGTTTTTAATGTAAGTATTTTTTTCTTAACACAAGGATTGGTTTTATTGCACAAAACAGATCTAAAATGAAGAGAAGAAAAAAGGTTGAGGTTGGAGTAGTGGTTCAAAACTAACAGCAGCACTGGCGGGTAGCGTTAGCCTCTCTATGACACTTCCAGAGAGAGGAATAGACCCTCTTCTAAGCCTTAAGAGCCTGTGGATGCTTGAATCTGTATGTGTGGACGAGTTTTAAGGCAAGCCATGGATTTTAAAGCTTCTGTTAAAGTGGGTTTTACATTCACTCCCAAGAATATAATTCACCCTTGCTTTGACAGCACACCTGAGAACACACTCAGCCAACAGGTAGAATAACAAATCTAACACTTTGCCCACTTTGATCGGGTAGCTGAAAACAAGTCATTTGTGGTGTTGCTGGGTGGTGCTGTTATGGTGTAAGAGGGTTGGGCTCAGTAGAGGAGGGGGGAGTGGATGGAGGAGGAGAGATGCCGAAAAGATCTGAGAAATGATGCCCAGAAAAAGTGCCCACTTCCCTCCCCTCCGGGTAAGATGAAAAGGAGGAGAGTGAAGGCAGAAAGAAAACCCACTAATCTCTGTGGCTTCACTGGAAGCCACAAAGCATCGTTTACACAGCGGCGTTAACAGGAGAGCACCAGGTTCCCCGATTTGCAAAGAGCAGCCTTGTTCTAGATAGAGATATTCAGACTGTCAGTATAAACTGCTTCTGTTTTCGTTTTGCATTTATTTCAATGCCAGACCCAGGGCATACATTTTTCATCACCTGCTAAGCTATGAATAAAATATTAAAAAAAGGAACTGAGAGAAGAGAAGAGCGAAGGGGAGGGAGGGACTTAGAAAGAAAAAGAGGGAGAGTGAGAAAGAAATATAAAAAAAAACTGTAACAGATGTGGCGCACGCAGTGTAACCTGCAAGTACTGTGTGCATAGTGAGGAGGTCTCCCATGTCTCTTTGCCCCCAACTTTCCCACTCCCCCCACCTCCATTCTCCACCGTCCCACTGTACCAATAGCAGCAGAGCAGTGGATACAGTGCAGGGTAAAGATGAGATAATGAGCAGAAGGCAGAAGAGCCCCTCACCTTGGCTTTTTATAGGATTACCTGCGAGGTGAACTTTCTGCACTGTGAGAGGATTCATCAGTACATCCCCTGCTCTCTTTCTCTCACTGCCCTCAGCGGTCTTTGACAGGCAGGGCGAGAGTGAGATGTTGAAACGTTGCCTGAAAATTCTCCGCAACCCAGAGCTGACAGGTTCAGGTTTGGGTTAAAGAAGGGAGAAAGAAAAAGACGGAGGTGAAGAATGAGGGAGTGCCTTAATAGGAAAGGAGTCCACCTCACGTTCTAGTTCTTTAATTCCTCCTCTCTCTGTTGAGCTAGGTTTATGAAGCATTACATCCCAACACACGAGGTCTATGAGTGTTAAATCTGTATGTAACCCACACCATTACCTCCATTCCACCCAGTCAACTCGTACCTGACAGGATGGCACCTTCATTATGTGGAGTTTTGGTGTCACTTGCACGTTAAATGAGAACCTTCGGCTTTAGTTTCAGTCAAAGTTTAATGGGCATGCCATCTTTTGGTATGTCAAACAGTTTTTTTTTTTTTTTATAAAATATGTTAAAAAAAAGAGATCTATTTCTATTTAAACAGAAATGTAATAGAAAAACATATGAGGTAAATGTTGATAATGTATATAACGTCAAGATTTAGAAAAATCCATTCAAATTCATTGCCAGAGAATGTTTTTATAGTGGCTGTAAATCATTAGATATAAAGAAATATTCTAGGCAAGACCAATATTTGAAACCACTTGAGATACCACTATATTTAACAACCAAAATGGCTCATGACAAAAAATGTTAAGAGAGGATGGGATCCTGCATAAAATGTGCTGTACATGCTGACTGGGGGTAGTACAGGATAGAGCCATAGACTCAAGGTCTAACTTCACAGCAAGAGAGGTGCCAAGGTTAACAAAAAAAAATCACGCATTCAAGGATTTTGTTTTTGTTGAAAAGGCTGGAATCAATAAAACTGTTAAAAATGTAGTCAATATTAGAATCACATCAAAGTGTTTAAATGGTCTACCAATGGTTAAACGGTCGGTTTCCCATCTACTTTAAAAACACATGGATTTAATGGTCTCCTCGTTTTTGGATAATGTGTCCGAATTATGTTCAGTTCAGTCCGAATGTAATTTATTAAAGTTTATTGGTGTTAAATGACAATCATCTGTAAAAAATTAAACAAAAGTATTTTAGAATTATTGTATTTGTGGTGTATTTATGGCAGGAGGGCAGGGGGTTTGGGAGGATACCAAAATTAAGCTGATATCTGAACTTAGCTTTTCATTTTTTAAGCTATCAGTCTTTATTTCACTGGCTAGACATTGAATTCAGAAATCACTAATATTGTAGAAGCTTTATGATGACTACAAGTACAAGATTTAACCAACACCTCATCCTCTGATCTAAGACAAACTATTGCATCTATTAGCATATAAAGGGTTAAACAGTCAGGAATCAAGCCAACCACCCACAGTGCCATTACCCACAAATTAAGAGAACATAAAACAGTGGTTAACTTCTAAGTGTGGACAGCCAACCAAAGTTACTCCAGGAGTACATCAATAACTTATCCAGGAGGTTTAAAAAAAAAAACACCTTTGAGGTCAGTGTTCATCATTTAGCTATAGAATAGAAACAGCATATGTGACCCAAAACCACTGCTGACCTAAAAGATAACTACATCCGTTTTAAGAATTGCCAAAACAATCATCTTGTCATAATGCACTCTGTTAGAACTGGTGTAAAATATGACACAGCGTCTCAGAGAAACTGTATCCTTCAAACAGTCAGACATGATTGTGGTAAGGTGATGATTTGGGGCTGCTTAACTTCTTCAGAAACTGCATGATTTTCCGTAATTAGAGAAACAAAATCTAAAAAAAGAAAAAAACAACAGAAATCACAATATATGATTTTCTTCTCTGAATTTCCCTAAAAAGCAAAGTCAAAGATGGGATATAAGTCCAAATAAGAAGTGGTGGCATGACTTTTAATGAGCCATTCAATTTGGAAAGTCCTTCACTGTGTGTAAATACATTTCATTAGATGATTTAAGTATGCCAAAAAAAAAGGGAGTCGAAAATACTTTTACCCGGCAATTATAAACACACTCTTATCTAAACTTAAAGAAGCATAAGGTAACTACCAACTTAACGAGATAAGCAGCCAGAGTGTGTTACCATAAGGCAGCATCCTCACATTTTAAAATGTATACTGAACATACATAAACAAATAGATGTAGTCATATGACCTTGTCTCCATATCAATATTCCCCTGGACACTATCCGTTACCCTAGCCAGAACAAATTAGATCTTACTACCATATGTGTGTATTTCAGACAGAGTTTCCTCTATGTGTATCTGAGCAGTGTGGGTCACAAACACATGCATTCACCTGCACATATATATTTCATATACACGTATAAAAAGCAAGAGGGTGGTAGTGTGCATAGGTGCTAGACTACGAGTAATGTATCCCACCAGGACTTGTGTTCTTCTTTGCAATTTAAAATAATTATTATGAGACCGGATGCTAGATGCCAGCCATAAGCTTCTCCATATAAATGAGGCTGTAAGTACATGTGGATGTGTGTATTTGGATAGATTTTACTGTTTCTTGCTGAAATACAAGTTAGGAACTGAATAATCTTGCAGGTTTCTTGAACTCGTGCCGAGTTTATGTTTTATGCTTTCCAGGGAAGAGGAAGGCTGATATTTTTACAGCGTTGGTCCTAAAATACTCATACAAATATGTAGATAACAGAAAAGTTAGTTTAATCGAAACAAATCTTAGTCATAACTAAGGCTAAAAAAAACTTGTGACATTATTAAAATACTGCATAGAAGTAGCATATTGAAATGCTTATATGGGATCTGTCTGTCTACCCACTTGCTGGTATGCATGTATGTTGTCATAATGAGCATTTCAGAGGAGATTTTCTGAAATCATTTATACATTTTAACCAGGCTGAGAACTTTCAATGCACACTGAATATGTGTTTATAGGTATAAAAAATGATGCAGAGATAAGGATGGTTAGATGAGGCCTAACACAAGCTGACAATATTGTAATGGTGAGCTAGCAAGCTGCAACCAGCTGTTTTACATACACAGTATTCATCGCTTGTAAACTGTAACTTTAAAACTTTGTTTTCTTTACGAACTATGGGAACATTCTTTCCCAACTCAATATTATCCCTATTTTTGCTTCCTAAAAGGTTTCAATAAGCGGAATTTTTCTTTTCTTTCTATTAAATATTACAAAAATTAAGAAGTAACAGGTATGGAGGTACAGTCCTTAATTCAAGGCTTCTATAAGCGTTGGTAAACTAAACTGAATTCTTTTTTAGATAATTTCAACACTGCTATGGTTTAACTTTAAAAACCAACCTAGCATACATTTTGACAGTATATCATGTATGTTATCTTGATATATTGCAACTTTTGCAAACTGTTTTTCAGATGTAACTCCGATTCAAGTTACCAAATGGGGACGACTTCAATAAACAGTTACAGAAAGAATAAAATTACGACCCTTGCTGTCTTCAATTTCTTCTTCTATAGCCTCTAAATGTGTTCGAGCCAGAGGTAAAAGTAACCTGGAGCGGAACTGCATACCAATAAAAGATTTAGAGGCAGTACAGAGTTCCTGGAAGACCTGCTGCCTGCTATTGTTCCACCAGAGCATAGTTAATAATCTGAGCACACAGTGAGACAGGTGTGCAGAGTTTAAGTCTCACACGTCCTGCTCAATCCATTTCTGGTGTGTGTTAAATTCTGACAAATTCCTCTCTTCCAGCTGTGCTTGCACACTAAACCACCTTTGCAAATGCTAAGCTCCGTGTCTGTGTCCTCTTGAAACTATGCTTCCAATTAGTATATAAATGATTCCTTGTATAGTAATGAAAATGTTTTCTGCATTTGCTTTGAAAAATTAAATATTTTAGTTTGAATATTTCTCAAATAAAGCTCTGGATAGTCATGTCATTATAACATTAGTTTTGGACGCACTCTAAAAATTATATGATCAAGCCCAAATAAGGTGACTAAAAATATAAGTGGATGTAATTGGTGAAACTGTTAAAATGATAAGTATAGTTTTTGTTCATCAAGAGTTAAAATACCTGCTAATCTTTTCCACATCTTTCATTCGACAGAGTTCTGTAGGCTTTTGAATCAGCCTGAGCATAGCTAAAGAAATGATTATCCCTGTTAAGATTTTATATACATTTTTTTTTCTTGAATAATCAAATTGAAGGGCTAAAGTCTGAGAATCTTAAATAAAAAAGTGTAGTTAAGCTGTTATAGATAGGTTATATTGGTCTATAGCTGGAAAAAAAAATCTAATGGTTTAAAATGAATGCTGGCTGTAAGGAAACAAAAGGAGCCAATTCTTTTTTTTTTTTTTGTCATATAGTGGTACAAGAATTTAAATCTACTTTCTTACTGATACCTCCTGAAGAGTACAATGGATGAAAAAAGAAAAGAAAAATAGCAAAGGGATTTACAGTTTATTTTTTCATTTGTCTTATAATAAAACTAATAATTTCTGATGCTTTTTGTAACTTTTCTTAAACTGCTTTATAGGAGCAACTCTGATGAAGGCTGCATACAAAATGACTTGGTTAATAAAAAGGGAAAATAGAGCTGTGGAAAAACTGCTGCAGCCAGTTGTTGCTCTTTTCCATCATATGGTCCTCTTCATGACACATGAAAAAACTACAAAGGGAGAGTGATGAATTATAAAATCCTAATAAAACCTTGGTGTTATGTAAAGGCAGCAATGTAAAAGTAGGTTTTAAACTCTGAATGTTGTCTGTTGTAGAATTGTTTTAAATCCTTATGTTCTAAAACACACTTTAGACACCATTTGCATTTGATCCCGTCTGTTCATGAAATACACCTACACAAGCTGTCTGCTTCTTACTCTTCTTTGCTGTGACCTTCTTCCCCGTGCCTTTTACTCCATCTCTTCCTAGTTTGGGTGAAGACCGTGCCAGAAGGATGCAACCTCAACCTGTCACACTACAACTGCCATTTCCTCCACCTGCCAGCCTGCTTAATCAAATTATCCCTCTCACACATGCACACACAATCCAATTTTTCTGGAAACTTCCCTCTAAACCCCCTTTCTTTCTCCCTGTTTATCTTCCTTGAATCTTGTTTCCTGTGCTCTTTCCTTTTGCCCTCACATAGATAGTGAAAAATTTGATGCCATATCTGTTGAAATGATAAACTTTTACAGAATTTGTGACTCTGGGTGACTTTGCCTGTGTCGGCATCTTTAGCCAGTTCTGAGCATACATTGCAACAATAGCTGAGGCCTGCAGTAGGTTTTTTTTTCTCCTAATATTATTAAACTTCACTCCTTTTCTGCTCCATTTTGTTTCCTTCCAATGTGCCCGTTTGCCTATGCTCCAAATGTCAACAGAATTTGGGCACATGGAGTGGCATCTGGTGCCACATCAACCCCAACGCACACGGATACAAAAAACCTCACAGCACGCGGAGTTAACCTGGAGTGCTGCCAAGCCAGCAGCCACTTGCTAGCTAAGTGCCACAGCGCCAGTCAAGTGCACGTTCGGCTGTGCGCCCACCCGCATCGCTGCACCGTTCACACACACGCGCTGGCACTTTCAACCCCCAGTGGCACTACAAGATGACAGGGAGACAGAAGGGCCTTGCCTTGCTGAGCCTCTCCCTGCCCCCCCACCCCCCGACATACACTGTGCAGCTCACTCCCTAACCCCAGAACCATACTGCATCTCCTTACAGCCACTGGCTTGTTGTCAGGATCTGCTACATGAAAAAAACGGTGTTGCTACATTGGTAAAGTTTCTTCAAAACACAGATCTGAATCATACATATACACACAACACATAATATTCACTTTTGCACACAGATAGCACTCACTTCACAGAAGAGTTTGGCCTTTTCTTTGGGTTATTACCGGCTTCCCAAACATTATCCATTATCCATTTCTCAGTAGAAAAGACACACAAGCCCGCTCAGACTGATCATATTGTTTGCTATGTGAGGTTTAAAACACAGCTGTGCTGTTAAAGCCCAAGGGCAGCAATGAGACACAAGTGGGCAAAAGAAAAAAGAGATTACAAGAAAATAAGCTTAAACAGAGATGAAGACGTGGTTGAAAACATTTGTTGATGATGTGACATTTTTCAGAGTAACAGAGAAAATCTAAATCTAGTAGTAATTAAAAATGTTCAGTTTGATACCCTCCTGCCAAAACATCAGAATTTTAAAATTTCATGATATATCAAGATTTACAACAGTAAAATAATAAAGAGCTTTCCCTGAGGTTAGCTTCTGAGGGATGAGGGGCACTTTTTAAGTTTCTATGCCATAACTGTGAATGTTTTACATAGAAATGCGTCCAAACAACTACATTTCTTAGAAAGTGATGTTTCAGGTAGATGAGTAAGTGCAAAGCAGCATGTGAGGGAGCGGTAGTGCTGTGTGTCCCTGTGATCCGTACAACTGGAGAAACTGCTTGCTTTAAATCATCCGTGGCACAGCACCATCAAATAAACCTTCATAATACTATGTAAATTGGTAATTATTTAAATATTTTTTAACATTTTAAGTCTCGTTATAAGTTGATCTGGAAGCCAGCCCATGCTTATCCTGCTACAGGCAAGAAATGTTTGGCCAATCGTATCCACATCCTGCTGAAAAAGATTTAGGTCTATCCTCACTGCTTTTCCTTCCTCTCAGACTCTTCTCAGCCTCTCACTATGCAGATTAGAGTTGACTCTCAATTACAGTCTATCTCCGAGTGCAGATGACAGTGTGAAGCAGACCCAAATAAAACACATTGGGCTTTTCAAATAGACTGTTCAGGACCACTGAGCAGCCACAAGTGCCAGCCACCCATCTAGCCCGCCAGTCAATTGCATGTACATCCATAACTGTGAAAAGGGCTTAAGGAAGCAAGGGAGCTAGCTATGCTGCCTGAGCCCAACATATGTTCTATTCCACTCTGTGTCACTCTTCATTTGCCTGTTCCTCTTCCCTGCTCTCAGTAGCTCTCTCAAGTTGCTCTTTATCGTGTCTGAATTGGTCCTAATGATGTGGCCTCTCTCTCTTCTTTTGCTATATCCTTTATTTTCTACAGTTTCTCAGATCTTAACTGGCACTTTACCAGCTTTAAAGATTAATTTGAATGACTAGATTTCTTCGCTATAATCCCCGGTTAAATATTAGCTATACTGCATGTTACCATTGACAAAGGCTGGGAAACTGCTAGCTAGGGGAAACAGAGGCAGAGGCCCAGATGGGAAATTAGACCTAGTAGATTTGGTTCAGCTGCAGTATAAAATGGGATTTTGAGGGGAATTAAATATTAGCTATTTAAAATTCTTAAAATTCCTTCTCCATCAAGCAATACAGTTTTTGAAAGTAATGCTCAATGGTCACATTTTTTTTTTTTTTTTTTTTTTTTTTTTCAATGGTCACATTTTAACTACATTAACTACACTTTTGGTATTGATCCTACCTAAAGATTGGAACTAGAACTGAACAGAAGATGCTGGTTAAATCAACCCATGTCATCACATTTTCTTGCAGTATTCAGAAGGGAAAACTGAGGCTGATACATGACATAAATTATGGCTGATAAACTAAGCAAGGCTTTTTAGTGTCCTTTAGTTTCCCAAACTGAGAAAACAGCATGTCATCCAACACCATGTTTCTTAAACACAAACACTGTTATAGTTTTTTTTTTTTTTCTGGTGTCTATTTTCATCACCCTTTGGGTACTTTTTGGAGAACCACAAAAATCTGGGCTACACGCAGACATCTGGACAGTCCTAAAAGAAGTGATGATGAAGTTAACTTTACACAGGCTTTGTGGTTGAATGGGCCGCCGGCCAGGAAGGGAGGTATGAATGAGGACATATTTATGGCTCTAATGCCATAAATAACCCTAGAAGTTATATCAGTTGTTAGGGAGGGAATCTCCTACATCCATTAAACGTGTTTGATTGCTCTAATGACTGTTAATACAAATCCATATTAAATGGATGAATTTGGTGTTTACTAGTTAAACAACTACAACTAGACTACTGGTTGTCATTACACCATCACAACTACAGAGCAATTAAATGAACCTTCTGCATTTAACCCATCCCCTTTGGGAGCAGTGGGCTGCCATTGTGCGGCATCCGGAGAGCAGTGTGGGGTTAAGGGTCTTTTTGCGCAGGGACCCAGGGTGGCAGTCTACGGGAGTGGGACTTGAATTCAGAACCTCTGAATTCCAAGCGTAATGCCCTGACCACTAGGCCGCCACTCCCACATTTACCTCTCAATTTAACCCATCCCCTGCTGCCATCATGGCGCACCCGGGGAGCAATTGGGTGTTAAGGGTCTTGGCCAGAGACCCAGAGTGGCAGTCATTGGGAGTGGGTTTCGAACTCACAATACAATTCCAAGCTCTATGCCCTAAACACTAGGCTGCCGCTCCCCCCGAAATGAACTCTCTGCATTTACCCATCCCCTGCCATTGTGCCCAAACCACTAGGCCGCCACTCCCACATTTACCTCTGCATTTAACCCATCCCCTTGGGAAGCAGTGGGCTGCCACCATGAGGTGCCCGGGGAGCAGTTGTGGGTTAAGGGTCCTGGCTAGAGACCCAGATTGGCACTCTTTGGGAGTGGGTTTCAAACTCACAACAGGATCCCAAGCTCTGTGCCCTAAACACTAGGCCACCACTACCCCCTAAATGAACTCGCTGCATTTAACTCGTCCCATTGGGAAGCAGTGGGCTGCTATTGTGCGGCGCCCGGGGAGCAGTGTGGGGTGAAGGGTCTGGCAGTCTGTAGGAATGGGGCTTAATCTCAGAACCTCTGGATTCCAAGAACAATTCCCTAATCACTAACCACTAGGCCGCCACTCCCCCTTATAAATAACTGTATTCTCCCTACAAATCTGATATTTATCTAATCAAGTAGAGCAAGTATGAAGGATATATGTACCAATTTACACATAGAAATAGTATCGTCACAGCTTTTTTGGCAACAAAATTGAGTGATGAATCAGTGTCAAGATTGTGTGGGAATTGTTGTTTTTGTGTAAGCCTGGTTTCCATGTGGTGGTGCAGCAACCAGATTTTAAATATGGGCATGTTTCAAGTGGGTCTGTTTGGATTTATGTAGCCACTTATACCCTGAACAGAAACTGTTGCTGTTTAATTCATGCTGAATACAAGAGAGGTAAAAGAGGGTTCAATAAGAGATTTTAAGGCACCTGAAGTTCATTTTCTTCCCTCAAGCATCAAAATTGGATGAGGACAAAGAGTAAGAGAAATGTCAGCAATGAGGTATTTGCTTTTTTGGGTTTAACAGTTCTCTCATTTTAATAGCAAAGTCCTTTTTATCCGTTTCTGCTGCAAATTCCAGTGTGAAAAACCCTTAAATGCTTTCCGGTTTCAAGGTTCATGCAGGGCAAGCTCATCTCAAACCACAAAGCTTTACAGATAAGAAAAATAAAATTACTTTTAAGACAGTATTTTTATTTACAACATTGGTCACAACCTTTCTACTTGTGATTAAGTACTTTATGTTCACCATCTTGTGGTTTGTAGACAATGTTGACTTTTTTTTTATTTTTTACATTACAACATTACTCTGCAGATAATTTACTGGCAGTTTCTTTGGTATCCTTGGTTTACCCAGTGTATCCCATATCTTAAGAGAGAAAGAGACATTTCCATCCAAACAAAAGCAAACTCCAATGGATACTTAAATTCAACAAAATAAAATTAAAGAAAATAATAATAAATAAAATAAAGGTAGGTATGTTTTTAGTAAAGTCTGTTTATTGATTTCTTCCCTCCCACTTTTGAATATTTACTGAATGTCTTAGGTGAAAATAATATTACCTGCTGGGATGTTGAACACATCCTGGAAAAAAAACTTTTATTTACTTTTAACCCATGTTTAACATGGAGGAAAATAATGAGCATGAAAAAAAAAGAAATAGTGTTTGTCCTGCCAAATGGGAAAAAGGTTGCCTTTTTAAAAGAAAAAAAAAAAAAGACATTAGAATGATAACTTCCAAAGGCAAATTTCATCCAACAATAAACGAAAAAGAAACTATACATTTGCCATTGATTCCTAAATATGCATTGAGCCACTGCATAATTGATAGGTTTTAACTGTCATTTAGCTTCTGTTTCTGGCTCTCTCTGCTAGCATACTTGCACTTGAACTCCTGTGGCTCCCAAGGCTAATAAATAAGCGCTTATAATCCTGCTGCTGGTGTCATCCAAGTGTCACTCCTGGACATACGGCAGGGTGACAGTGGGACGTCCGTTCAAGTGTGTGTATGAGTCTGTGCTTAATTTGACTTTGCATGAAAGGATGCATTGCTTTGTGGGTACAATTAAGGTGTTAATATGTTTTTTTTGTGTGTGTGAATGTCTTCCATGCACGTGTTTGTTATTCTGGTTAAAACACATTCTTCATTAGTGTAATAATACTCTACTAGTGGGATGACTGGCTTGTGTCCATGAGGGCAAAAGGCTAGGCAAAGAAAACGAGGCAGGAGGAGGCAGAAGGGACACAAGGGGAGCCACAGGCAGACACTGTTATTCACTTCCGCACCAAAGGACTTTTAATTTAGTCATGGTCAGATTAGATCCCCAATGCCACATGGCATAGGTGGGGTGAATCATTGCTGCCAGGCTATTAGATAACAGAGAGTGGGCAATGTGACAACACATAAATAGAGATACTGGCTGAACATACAGTCCATATATAGCTGAGGCCTATTTCACAGAACCGAGATAAGGGATTAAGCTGGGATTTTCTGAATATCCTGGCTTAATTAAGCCTCTCGGTTTTCAAGAATGTTACCATGGTGATTTGTTCTGTGCAGCTATCCAGTTCGAGACTGGGCTATAAGCCTGGTTTACTTATTCCTGTTTTCTTATCAGTTCAGTCAGCGGTCCCTCTGATCATAAAATCAAAACATTTTGTTAGTGATTCTGCTCATTCGTATTTGAGTTTTTTGGTATTTTCTTTTTTTATCACCCAACAATAAAAACCACTAATAGCTATTGTTATTTAGTCAAGTATTTTACTTTAACATTACCATGATAGCATATAATACCAATATTAACCTTTTTGGAGACGCCATTGTCATAGTTGTAAATGTGACAGAAGGGCTTTTAATAGACTATTGCACTATTCAATAAAAGGCTGATAAAGAAGCAAAGGTGCTGTCTAAAAAATTGGGCCAAACATGTGTGTCTTTCTTTACAATGCCATACTATTATTAAAACTTTGTGCTGTTATAGCTTTCTTGGAGGAATGACATCCATTACCTCTACAGACTGCTGGCTCCCAAAAATACAGAACCGCACAGAAGAGAGCCATGGCTTGTTAAACCAAAATTATCTGTGTTGGGCTCAGATTTTTCAGTATTACTATGTTCCTGATTGCAATTAAAGATGCAAAATTTTAGCCACTGTTTGCCACACCATCATTGTTTGGCATTAAAGAATATATGCATATCTTCATAATAATCCCCGATAACAGAAGGATCATTGCATCATTACAGGCAGCATAATTTAAACCACAAATCAAAAATAAGAAAAAAGAAAAAAATTTATTATTTGCATCAACTCTGTCTCAACGGTCAGGTAGGTGTGAGTTACGGTTAGGCCTGTCGAAGGTTCAGGATTCTCAAACCTATTCCTCCCCAGATCCCTTCTAAAGTTGGATTTTAAATTACAGATAAACAGAAAGTGATGTATAATTGTGAATTATTAAATTATATATGATTTATTAATTAGCTAGCAATAAAGTCTGAAAAGTGATTCAAGCATGTGTATTCTCTATTTCGAAACCCTTAATTAAAATCCAGTGAAACCAATTATGAAATTGTGTGTAATTTAATCTCAGCATTCAAACATAACTACTGTGAAAACCTTGGAGGATTTTTAGAACATATTAGTGGACAAACAGCCTCATGAAGAACAAGGAACAAAGTAGATAGGTAGAGGATATCACTGCAGAGCAGTTAGAACAGGGTTAGGTTTAAACACTATATCTCTAGTTGTATTTGAGACTATGTTTATAGGAAAAATACTAGTTCTGCACTCCACATATGATAGTAATAAAACCTGAAAATATAAGGCCATTTTTTGCTATTTGTTTTGTTTGTTTTTTTGTCTAAACCTGTAATACTATTTAAATTGTAAATCACCAATTATTAATTAATCCCTTTTCTACAGAAAACCACTTTGCTTGTTTTAATCAAATATTAAATTTTTAGTTTATAGCTAAGCAGGGGAAAATGTAAACAAAATGTGTGTCACTAGACCTGTTTATGCGTTTATAGACAATATTTCTAGGCAAATCCAAGGGCCAGAAGGGGTCTGGATTGGGGTCCAGCGGATTTTGCCCATGCCTTTTGCAGATTACGTGGATCTGCTGGGTACTTCTTGCCAAGACCTACAGCATGCACTGAGGCGGTTCAGAGCCAAGTGCGAAGCGGCTGGAATGGAGATCAGTTCTTCCCAGACCAAGGCCATAGTTCTTGACCAGCAAAAGGGGGGTTGCTCCTATTCTCCATGAGTGAGGGGAGAATAGAGCGGGAGATCTATAAACTTTGTGGACAATGTACAGTACCAGTCAGCTGAGGTAAAGAGAGGGTTTAGCCAAAAGGCAAAGCTCTAAATTTACCGGTTGGTCTATGTTCCTAGCCCCACATATTGTAATGAAGTATGGATCATATAAAAAAGAACAAGAGCCCAAATCCAAGCTGCAAAATCAGCCTTTTATGCAAGGTAGCCAAACACTCTCTTAGAAATTAGGTAAAAAGTTTGGTCATCTGTGACAGGTTCAGACTAGATCTGCTTCTTTTCCATATACATGCAGTTGACCCTGCTTGGTCATCTTTTTTGGATGGTGACCAGGAGGAATGCAGGGGATGATCAAGGAAACACTCGAAAGACCTCTCAGGTGGGCTGGAAACCCCCTTATGTTTCCACCAGCAGACCTGGAAGAGGTGTCTGGGGAGTCTGCTGAGACTGCTTTCCAGGGAGCCAGTCCCAGATAAGCAAAAGACAGTATGTTTTCTGTAACTGGTAATGGCAAAAAAAAGTTTAAAAGTTCAAGCGATGTTAATATTTTTGCGAGGCAATTTACATGAAAGAGAAGTGATCAGGCGCTTAAATCAATACGCTTTGTTATTGTTATTATTTCAAACTGAAATGAAATAAAACCTTTTTTACATTATTATTACAGCAAAAATATTGTAAAAATAATGTCAATTTTGTAAGGTTTTCTAAGGCAGCTAGAAGTTGTTCATCCCTGAAAAGGGAAAAGGTCTGTAAAGGACTAAAGTGTCATAACATATTAAGCAATGTCGTTACTTTCATCTGAAATTTACACACACACAGTGCCCATGTTAAAAAAAAAAACCCTGATGTAGCTTAAAAGTACATGGTAACAAAGCTACACAGCTACTGGCTGTTTTCTTGTTGTCTGCATAGACTCCCAGTAATTGCTGCATGTCTGTCATTGCCTCCGAAGGCGACAAAAATGTCTTCCTCAGCTCTCCTTGGCCTGTTTTGTTCAATGCACTTGTGTAAAGTGGGAGAAAATAAGTGTCATTCAATGAATGCAGCTATTCTTTCCTTGACAGCTTCATATCTGTTCACTGTGGCAGTGGGTGGGGGTACCCTCAAACCCCTCCTCTTCAGTAGCACCGCCTTAGACAGAGTGTTAAAAAGCAGACTCCACCTCTTTATCCCAGCGCACTTACACAAAGATACACACACACCCATATGCCTAGCATGCATATGTCTAGTTTTTTTTTATCCAAAAGCAAAAATCCCCACAATTGCATCCATCTTCACATACAGACATACAACCCTAACTCAGCAAACATTAATGTTAATAAAGCCGAGAAAATATTTAACAAAGCATTGGAGAAAAAAAGAACTGTGCTGATGGAGCGCTGACAGTTTAACAGAACCAATTCAAAATAGTGCTACAACTCCACCTATCTAGAGTTTAGACTATTTGACCCTGTCTCGCATTTATTCTCACCTTTACATGCAACAAGCAAATTTGTTTGGTTGCCATAGTAACGGCCGCAAGGCCAACGATCTTCCAGTCTATTAATGAGAAGTGAGAAAAAATAACTCACCTTCAACCTTATGAATGCACACTTTCCCATTCAGAAAGTACTGTGATTTAACAATGCTATGTCATGTAAGAAATGGCACAGATGGGCTTTTTAGAAGCAGAAATCCTAACTGTTCAAAGAGAAGATCATGACAAAGGCTGGTTGTAACTAATATCCCTGTTGTCGCTGATTGCTTAGCGAGCAACACCTGCACTTTTTAGCTCTTTATTTATGGTTATTTTAAAATAAAATCAGCCTTGTTCTTTCACTTTACTAGTTTTTACTAGTACACACTACTTTGAGTAAGCTTTGTTGAATTTAGCAATCAGATATAATGATAACTTTAAAAGGTGCAGATTCCTTGATACACTTTGTTGTATGAAACCAAAGGAATTAAGTACATTATTTCCCTTTATGCACGTAAGCTTCTATTCTTTTGCTGTTTTCACATAAAACGTATCAAATAATATGAAGCTTGTTGATGCATTACTTGTCATGCTCTCATGTGTGTTTTCTCTGGGCACTGCTCCCACATTCCAAACTATGCATGTTAGGTTAAGTAGACTTTGTAAATTGCCCTCAGATGTAAATATGTCTGTGGTGGTTTGTCTTGTTTATCTTCGTGTTGCCCTGTGATGGACTAGAAATGGTGCAGGGTGGATGCCACCTCTTGCTCAATGACTGTTGGAGACAGGCACCACTGGTTAAAAAGAAGAAAAAAAAAAAATCTACTTATAACAGCAAAAAGGATGACAACTAATCCTAACTACACTTCACCAATGGCTTTAAATCAGTTTAAGCTGATATCTTTGAAAGTCATAAATAAAAATACTCGCCTCTAAAAAAGAAGAGGCTGTTAAATTATAAAGAAAAATCCCTAACTCAGGGTTTCTCTAAATTCTAAATTCTCATAAATAATCTCAGCTTATTACTTTTGAGCTAGCATTTATTGGTAAAATGTTAAAATGATTTTTTTTTCTTTATATGTGGCTCCTTAGAATGTGACATCATGACCATACAGGCCATTTGAGCATAAAGCGCTACTAATAGTGAAATATATCAGAACATGCATTATAAAATTTTAAAATCTCTTTATAGGAAAGGATCATGATAGGTAGGATCCATTAAACAAAACACACAGCAGCAAGAGAAATGTTTTTTCAAAAAGTCATATCATAGTTGTTAATTTGGTTTTCGCAATTTACTAGAAAAATCTCCTCCTACGGATTTTTAACACACCATACAAATAAGGCTGAAACTTCATTGAAAACATCACCCCATCTAAAATTCACAATTGATTGCTGAAGCAGAGTCTGTCACATGAACACTTGCAAAGCTGCCTTGACTGGTCTTTGACATTACCTGATATCAGCGTACAGTATATTGAGTAAAGCTCAACTAAAGGAGAGAGCCAGACGAGGCGGGGGAGAACCCTGCGGCTTACACCATGATGCGTATGTTACACTCTATTAAATTAGCATGGCTCCAATATTAAAATAATAACATTTACCTTCACAATAAATGCTTTGGGTTCCAAAATCAATATTTCTCTCCTATAATGCCAAAGTATCATTACAAATAATAAGAGCAAAGTTGTTGCATTAGATTGAGCATTTAAAAACTCTGAGAAGGGCATGCACGTATTATAGATTAAATAATTTTATTTGAAATGTCACAGATTGCTACCATAAGTGTTAATGGAGTTACACGGTTAATACTTTTCAATTTTTTATTTTTTTTTACTTTTGGCTTTATGACAAAGAAAGCCAAAGGCAGTGGAGAGATAATGATAATATGATGGAGTAGGAAAAACAATGTTTATACCATTGGCAATATTGAACCGTTTGTTTTGAAAATTCAAACATTTGGTTTTCTTTAAGAAGCTTAAAGTAAATATAGTTGATGTTATTCTTAATAACAGTAGGCATTTATGAGCACAATAAGTGTAAATAAAGCAGCAGAGGTAATATATTTCCCTTTTCCAGGAAAAAAAAATCTTTAATAGTTCAAAGAATACTCTGTGCATCATGTCGGAAAAGGGCAGGACAAAAAAATCCTTGGTTGAGGTACATTGATGATATATGAATTAGCAGACCTTGAAAAACAGGACATAAAATCCTACATTATTGTATCATCTTTGAGATGATAGAGTCGAGTCTAAAGGTGAGAACAGAATGACAGGGAACCATACAGCTGAATTGTGAAGGGCCCTGTCATGCTGTCTATGGCCTTATTGGATGAGCCACTCTCAAGGTACCCAGTCTCCATTCAGAGCATGAATCAATGGCTCCTGATTAGATTTCAGGGGGTTACTATGCTGTTTTTGTTTGTTGTGACATCTTCCCTCGCTTTGTGAGGTCTCTGTGCTCCTGCTCGACAAAGGCGCCACCTCCTCTGATGGAGGAAGAGCGAAAAGATGGGGAGGCAGGAACTGGGGGATGGGGATCATTAAAAGAGCACGTTGAGGTTTTTTCTTCTCGTTTCTCGTTATGTTGCGTTCTATGTCGCTGCTCTGTATGGCCGTGAAAGCAAACATCGGGGTTATCATTTGCTGTTCTTTGGTCATGTAAAAAATAAAAATATTCAGAATTATCAGTTACATATCAGCTAAAGAAACTGGACACTGGATTATGTCCTTTTGTAATTATTATTTTGTTGGTTGTTCCTAACAGTTTTACTGTTCATCATGTTATTGCCCTTCTATCTAGTTTTAACAAAAAATGAAAAGATAGGAAAAATCTCTTCAATGTTGAAATGTCCATTATACTACAAAATGCAGGTCTCAGTGACACACTTGCCTATCTTGTTTTTGACAGCAAACCTGAAATTGCAAAAATGTTAGAAGTGGAAGCAAACTATTTTAAAATGGGTCAAACATAAACGTTCACTGTACTTTCCACAACTTGCAGAAGTACTTATATCCCTTAAACTTTGTCATGTTTCATCATGCCACAATCACAAACTTCAGAATGTTTTATATGGTTATTTTATTATAACATAGTAAAACATAATTCTGAGGAGGAAGGACAAGGATACAGGGTGTTTAATAAAGATCAAAAGATCTGGAAAGTCTGAATGCTCAGTAGTACAGCTTCACCTTGTCAGATGTTGATATTCCCACTTAATCTCAAATCGTCAACCAATCTGTTGGTAGGACATCTGTAAGTTATTCACTCTGACTTCCAAGGAAGAATGGCAAGAAAAAAGCCACTGAATGAAGACCCACAAAAAAATCTATTATCTAGTAATTCATCACGCAATCTATGATTAGAACACATTGAAGATGGTGTTCTGGTCAAGTCAGACCAAAGCTAAATTCAGAATAGTGTGGTATTAACACTAACACTGAAGATCAACCTCAGCCCACCTACCTGACCCTGACACCTGGTGATGGCAGCATCATGCTATAGGGGTGCTTTTCTTCAGAGACAAAACAGCTGGTTAGTTACTGAACATAGGGAAGCTAACTGCAAAAGACTTTAAGCCAATTTCAATTAATCAAAATCTAATTAATTAATCAAAATTGGCACATTTAATAGAAGACTTTGACTTCATTGGTCTTGTATTGCTTAACAGTTTAGTTATTTTCTGAAAAAAAGGTTGCCAAAATTTTGAGGCTTTAGATGACAAGACTTGATAAATGCTATTCTCAGATGGCCTCTATCCAATCAAACTAAGCAAGGTACTGCGATGTATTAAATCCTCTAGGACAGAAATGAATAGATGGAAATGTATATTTTTTTTCTTTACCAGATGCTGCATGAGGAAATTTACCAAACTACATTCCAGCCAAGGCAAGGCCAGCCCCGTTCAGCATCCAAAGCATTGGTGGCCGTGAAAAGCTGTGACAAGCACCTGAAAGAATGTGATAAGTTCTGGATGTAAACAAGGCCAATGCATCGGCCCTGAACTAATAACCAAAAGGTTACCCAAACTGCTGCATTCAAATTTAATTCATCCTTTTCCCAGGGAATGTAAGGGGCACTGGACAGTCCAGTCCTGTGAGATGCTGGCAGAGAAAGGGAAAACTGAGTATAGAAAAAATGGAGTGAGGGTATTAAAGGAGAGTTTTACCAAGCCACACCACAATCCCATGAAGTCTGACTACACAATACAGTCAGGGCATGATGTCATCTGCCACGTTATTGCCCTGGTAACCGGTCTGCATGAATGTGTTAGTGAGCAGAAGGGAATAAAGAGACTAACCTTTTCAATGAAAAGGTGTGAACATGGGTGAAAAAGGAGAGAGAATCAAAGCATTAGTAGATGATGTTGGTACTTTTGTTGTTGCGTCCTCTGTTTTTGACGTACAAAGCCAAAACAAGAGGGATGCTTAACATCTGCCTTTAATGTTTGCACCGGTTTGTCCCTCTCTAATTCCCTTCCTTTTCCCATTCATCTGTAGGTATTTCAGTTGGAGGAGTCTTCTTAGATCTATGCCTTTTAATGCTGACTGCCGCAAATCTTTTGAGGCCGACTACAAAAGCAAGCTGGCAGTAAACTTTTTTTCCCCCTGAAGGAGAAAAGAGGATTGCTGTTTGGGATAATTCCACTCTGGGGAGATTCTTCTTTCCCAAAAATGAGCCTCTGAATAGAAAATAACAAACACATAAATGCCACCACAAGGTAGCCATCATCTTATATTTGCTAAGCCAGATTTTTTTTTCAACAATGTAATACAGACAAGTGTTGTTTTTATGCGACATGTTTAAGATGCATTGCTGAACATGCTACATAAATACTCAGTCATATTATTACTATGAATACCCCCCTTGCTCACTAAGTAAGCCTGGAGATGCTCAGTTCGTCCACAGGTTAACTTCTCAGACAGAGCTCAGGGATGTTAGGTTTTATCCCATGTAGAGCCACAAACCCAAAAAAAAAAAGATACTTATTAATCCAAACTAAAACTACTGAACCAGAGAGGAAATGCTTGAGTCACCCCTCCCTAAAGCACAGACCGACGTTAACATTTTCCACCAGAATTACAAATCCAGTGTAAAGATGGTCGATGTATCCTCACTAGAATGACAAACACCAGGCTGGAGATCCTTGTTTTATTCCCACTGGTCCCACAGACATGAAATGATCAGCTGATATCAACTAGAAGCACAGACTTAATGCAGAGGATGCTCTATTTATCCCCACTTGAACCACTAGATAGCCTGTTTCATCCTCATCAACAGTATATACAATAATATTCTGCCCTATCAGCATAAGTTTACAAAATTTTGCATGGTTATAATAATTTCATTGCGACGGGGTTGTAATAGTCTTCTGTCCGAAGAGCAGCAGCATTAGCCTCTCCATTAGTTCCCTTGTCTGTTAGGCCAGCCCTCTCTGAATGTAAGGCAGTGCCTCACCATTGTCGATCTGACTCTGGGTTCTACATTGCTGAGGTGGCAGATTGTGGTGGAGAGATGCCTCTGTCAGAGTCGTGCTTATCCTCTGGTGCTACCACCCCTCTTATACATAAAATATCAAACATCAGAGGGACAATATGCTGACCTGCTCTGACCTCCGCACACAAAAAAGACACACTCACCCGTTTGCACATAGACAGACTTAAAGCACACGTATACACACAAATGAATGCTGGCATACAGTGATACACTCACACACAAGCGCTTGGAGAGCTCAAGTCAGCTCACATCCCCCACTCGTACGTGCCTTGACTTTTTTCCATCGCTGCCGTATGCCTCAGATGATGTATTTGCGACATCTGGCGGCACTTGCTATATTCATGGGTATTGAGATACAAGGGATGCAGCAGAGACAGAGAGAGAGAGGCGGAGAGAGCTAGAGGGGAAATAAAAAGGGGGCTGCCAGAGATGGTAGAACGACTGAGGGGAAAGCAGGCAAAACAAGTGGGGAAGACTGAGAGAAAGGAGCCCTAATGGAGGGAATGAAGCGGGGGCCAATTCACTGGCAAATAGACCATCCGTTACCAGTTGATAGAACTCCACTGCGAAAGGCTTGGGTACCCCCTAGTGGCAAACGAGCCCTAGTTTGGCATTTCGATAGGGGGGTGCTGCGTTGGGCCGCCATGAATCCATCAGGGTCAGAGGTCAGTCCTCTTGAGTTGCGGTGACATCATGACAATAGGACACTTTTAGAACCCCAGAAACACAAGCTGATCCCTTCTGCTGAGCTAAGGCTCCAGGCCCCCTTTTTCCCACACATTCACACCCTGCGTCACATAAGCAAAGAGGGAGGGAAGGAGAGAGCAGAGGGGTGAATGTAGGCCTCACCCCCAGAGCTTCCACCATCTCACCCCCATTGCTCTCTTTCTTCCTCTCCTTCTATTTCTTTTAGGAGCTAGATTAAAAGAGATGCCTTAATTCTGTCTAATTATCTACCCTTACTCTCCCACTGCCCCCTCCCCCTCGCTCCTCTCCCCATATCTCAGCATGTTATCCTAATTAGTTGATGTGGACTGTATCTGCTACATAAACAGTTTGAGCCAACCAAAAAATCTACTGTATATGTCCTTAAAATTCATACATATGCATGTTTGATGATCTTGAAGTTTTTTCTTTTGTGTTTTTAGCTAGAGTTGCTAAATCACTTCACTTACAACTTTGTTTCTTTTCCTCTAACAACTGATATGATTGACAAACATCAACCATAGCCTTTTTTTAAGATAACTATAAAGCCAAAGGGGAAACCCAGTCAAAAAACGTACAGTATTACAGCTAACCGTATTAGCTTAACAATGAACAACAAAGTTTACATGTTGAATTGCTTTATATAATTAGACTGTAATGTGTGTATGTAAGCAGGCACATCTGCATGCATGTTACATAAACAGAAATCACATTAACGAGATGATACACAAGTGCTGAAAGTGCTAATTAGCTGCCAGGATGAGTGTGAGGGAACTAGGCGAGGATCCTGGTGACTTAAACCATTGTACCCCAAACCCCCTCACACATTCATAATTCATTTCAGTGTGGACGGCAACAATGCTGTGCCATTTTTTTTCCCTCTTTTCCTGCCTCTCTTGCTGTGAAGATGATGATATTTCTTTTCTCCATTTCTTGTTTTTCCTTTCTCGCTGTGAGGTATCACTGTGATCATAACAAAAAACACAAACGAAGATGTTTGCCTTGGGATCGGCTGTCAGGGCCACTTTGACGCCTTTATTTGTGGTGTTGCACTTTGATCCGCATTGTCACTGATAACCAACCCCACTAAACAGATATTTGAAACTCTTTGACACAAATAAATACTTTAAACTACAGAACCAAACAAGGTTTAAAAACTGGTTAACTACATGTGCAGCAATTCACTCAACCCTCATCACCAACAGAATAAATCCCTTTGTGACATAATTTATATGCTGCTTTTTCAAGTCAGCCCTTTACACTGCATTCAGTCAATCACTCACACACTGATGGTGGCAAGCTACATCATAGCCACAGCTGCCCTGGGGCTCACTGACAGACTCTGGCCACAATCAGAAAGCAATGCGGGTAAAGCGTCTTGCCCAAGAACAAAACAAACTCTAAAAGCTGGAGCTGGAACTGACAAACCGTCGACTGAACTCCTGAGTCTGATGCCACAGCTGCCCCTCATTATATACAAATAACATGTCTGTCACAAATTCCTTCACACTGAAAAAAATAATGCATCAGTTTTTGGCATTTACTTAATCATATTTAGTTACTCGAACACAATTGTTGCATGTTCACCTGGCCCTCACTACATATAGGAAGAATGTGTGTTTGTGGGTTGGCTGTTTGGTTGGTCTCCTTTGCTTTTAGCATCACATGAGACCTAACCATGCTGTTCTTCCTGTTCTTGCCTCTTAACTACTGGGGACCAGTACAACAATCCTCAAGAACCTGCAAGGATTTGGAAGGTAAACAAAAATCTCCTTATCACTGCTTGGGATGACATTTTAAGGTAATTTTGCATGAAACCATTTGACAACTACTTGTCGCTATACTATACTGTTTTTAAATTCCTGTATGTACAGCCAAAAGTACAGTTTAAACCTACTCAAAACTCTGGGAATTTTGAATTTTTACCTACGAACTCCCCCCATGAATCTATGAGAAATGAGTTTCAGTCATTGGGAAGAAAAAAGAGGGGCTGTAAAATCTAACATTACATCTTTTTATCACTGCTGAAGGGACTAGTAAATTTGAAGAGCTCTAAAATTGCTTTCATAGACACCATAAAAAAGCACTATCAGGAACTTAGAAATATGCATAACAGCTGTAAGGCGCCAGGCCACAGATGAAATTCCAAAATTTAATCAAGAAGCAAAATCAACTTAAAGAAAATGGAAGAAAAACTCATGTGTGATTACAAGACACCTATAGGAACCCGAGGAAGGCTAATATAAGTGCTTTAGTGGGAACTCAAATATATATACATGGACATCATGGCATGAATCAAGAAGGAATTTACTATTGACCATGTTTAACGTTGAAATTTGGCCAAAATAAGCCAGGAGTTTGGATGAGCCTAGGGAGCTTCAGGAGACAGTTTTTGCGATTGACGAAACCAGTCAGAAACAGCTTGAAAATATGGACTAGAAGAAGGTTATAACCACAGCAAAGAAGCAAAATCAGCCAGTGGTGATGGGGAGCATTTGACTGTATACCTGACACCATGAATTCCCCAAAACATCAGGTCAGTTTAATGATAAATGTTATGCATTGTGTTGACTAAACAAACCTTGGTCATCATTTCAACCTCCAAGAAAATGAATACAAGCATGCCTTCAAGTCAATCAACACTTTATAGAGCAAAAGGCTCCAGGATGTTTTACCTTTTCCTTTATATTTAAATCAGAAGATACAGTAGAACTTAATCTGAGGCTTGCAAACTCTAACTGAAAATGTTCATAAGAGGTTAAAAAAGCTCTAGGATGCTACACAAAGTACTGCAGCTGAAGAAAGATCACAAAAAACAGAGGCTCTGTTGGCAGAGCAAACAATCCCAGATAAATAAATACCAATACCACTATATACCAGCTGGATGTGATGCATAGAAAAAAGAAGATAGCTGGAGGGAATGGCTGAAGGGAGTGCTGATTATAATCTTTGCTGTCAGATCTAAGATGCTGAGATGACAAGGATATCAAGTATATCTGCTCCCAGTGATACAGACATGCAAAGATGGATACCAGCCCACACTGATACCCCACTGCATTGTAAATATATAAAGGATATGCCATCAATATTAAATTCAGTGCTTAACTATATATAATTGTGGGTTTTAGCCAGCAAGGGGAAAAAAAAACCTGAGGTTTTTATATGTTATGATAGTTTTTGATTGTAGATGGTGCCAACTTATTCTTTTGTTTAAGGTGACTTTTTCATGTCACTTTGTGGTGATGATTGGAGCATAAAAAAAACACCCTTTCATCAACTTATTTTATTTTGTTGTTGCTTTAAATAGTAAATCCTATTAACTTTAAAAGACAGTCAAGACATGATTAGAATTATGAAATAAAAAAACAAATAATAAGTCTAATAAATGAGGATAAAACTTAGACTTAGACTTCTTTATTTGTCATTTTGTATGCACAGAGTGCATACAGAACGAAATTGTGTTACATACAGCTTACGAGCATTGCATTGATATTTCAAATGGCATGAGTTATTCAAAAAGTGCAGCAGTGATCAAAGTGTAAACAGTGCAGAGGATAAAGACAGGGTGCAAATTGCAATGGTTCAGTGCAGATAGGCATTTGTGCAAAAAATGCGTTATTGAGAATAAAAATTAGATGAACTTAAAGGGCTAAAAGTTAAACGTTCAGCAGAATTGATGCCCGAATGTGCAATAGGTGCAGAGTTCGGTTTGTGGATCAAAGGTTCAACAGTCTGATGGCAGTGGGGAAGAAGCTGTTGCAGAACCTGGTGGATCTGCAGCGGATGCTGCGGAACCTCTTCCCAGAGGGCAGCAGGGACAACAGTCCATGGTGGGGGTGTGAGGGGTCTTTGATGATATTACGGGCTCGGGACACACAGCGCTGTGATGAAATGTGATTCTGCTGTCCTCACCACCCTCCTCACGTTCTTCCAGTCGGAGGCTCTGCAGCCTCCACACCACAGAGAGAGACAGCTGGTCAGAACGCTCTCTATGGTGCTTCTGTAGAAGGTTGTGAGGATGGGCGGGGGCAGGCGGGCCCTCCTCATCCTCCGCAGGAAGTACAAGTGCTTCTGTGCCCTCTTCACTAGAGATGAAGTGTTTACAGTCCAGGTGAGGTTGTCCGTGATGTGCACCCCCAGGAACTTTGTGCTGCTGACCACCTCTACAGCTGAGCTGTTGATGAGCAGTGGAGCATGGTGGGGGCGGTTCTTCCTGAAGTCGACGATGATCTCCTTCGTCTTTTCCACGTTCAGGATCAGACTGTTTTCACTGCACCAGCCCACCAGCTGCTCCACCTCCTCTCTGTAGTCCGGGTCGTTGTCGTCCCTGATGAGGCCCACCACCGTTGTGTTGTCCGCAAACTTCACGATGTGATTGGTGGTGAACCTGGGGACGCAGTCGTCTGTCATCAGGGTGAACAGCAGGGGGCTCAAGACGCAGCCCTGAGGGGAGCCCGTGCTGAGGGGTGATGACGTCAGAGGTGTTCTGACCGACCCGGACCGACTGAGTATTGTAAGTTCAATACATTTTAAGTAAGTTCTGTACATTTGGTAGATTAGTGGTTTTGTTTATTGTTACTGTATTTGTAATATTAATGACATTTAAGGAAATAACACAACCACAAATGACCAACCACGTCTCACAGAAATGACATAAATAATTGTGTTTATAATGTTATGTTCAGAATAATTGATATACTGTAAGTGGTGCTACACTGTTCTTCTAATCATATACTAATGAAATCTAGTCAGTGGCATTTTGTGCTGATAATTACTGCTAAGGCTAGTTGACATATCTTTATTCCAATACATTTAATGCTTTTTCTATAGTATCATACTAACTATAGAATATATATATATATATATATATATATATATATATATATATATATATATATATATATATATATATATATATATATATATATATATATATATATATAAATTCGAATTCCAGTGAATATTTTGACTTCTTTAAACCCAGTCATTTTCTGAAGCATGAAGCAAGTGTTGGTATGTTTTGATCTTTTTATACAATCGAAAGATTACCTATTAAGGAAATGGAAAGAAAGTTTGAATACAAGCAGGGAGAGAACTACTCCACCTTAAAAATTCATCTTCTATATTGTGTTTTACAGAACCTCTCTAACTGATACAGCTGTGTTAAAGATATGAACCTTAATATATGTTACTGGGATTTCACTTAGTAAAAGGAAGGCGATACAATACAAATCTATTGCATAGATTTTTATTTGTAAATATTTTAAGAGCTATTTATCCTTTTCCTACCCCATCAAATTTAAGCACACATTTCTATTGATCTATAAGACATAATCTTAAAGAAATCTATAAGGTTGTGAAGGTTATGAAACAAGTTCAAAGGTAGAAATATTGTTTAGGACATGATGGATGGAGTTTAGATGAAATGTCAGTAGAAACCTTGAGAACAGCATGATGCAGTTTGAAGGTCTACCACACATGGAGGAAAAAGAGTTTAAAAAAAAAAAAGCCTTACTAAGATAGTAGAATGAGAATGACTGAGATATTAGAAGCTAAAGATCCTGTGAGTAACACTGAGACAATGGAAACTGATAGGCCATAATCAACCCTATTTAAACAAAATCTAAATTTTAATGTACACAAATATACACACATAAGGCTTCCTGTACTTTACTAAAAAGCTTTGGTCATAACAAGTCGAACTCCAAACCGATAGAAGGCAAATTACAAAACAGGCAGAGTGATGGGAGCCCAGATAGAAAGATATAATAAGCAGTAATCTAAATATCTTCCACCATGATTGTCATTGGCATTCTTATAGACTGGCATCAGGACAATATGTCAAATAATGCCCCTCAGTCTGTTGCAAAGGGTAGACCAGTTTACATAATGTCATAGAGGAGGGGACATCTTAAACTGGCTTCCAGAAAGCCAAAGCCCAGAGTTCAATCAATTAATCAGGATCACTAAATATCTACAGTGGCAAATTCAATCACAAAGACTGCTCTTAACAGTAATGACAAGCCAAAAAAGGCTTTTTAAAGAAAATGGATGAGGAAAACATTGATTTTTGCAAACCTAATTCATCACTGAAAAAAAGCCAGCTCTATATTTTATTCTTTACCTCTTTTCCTTTTTCTCTGTCGTCTGTCAAAAACAACTTAGGACAGCATCACAAGCTGTCATATCAGGGCCATCCCCTGCATCTTACAAAGAGGAGCATTCTGCAGTAGGATGTCAGAGAAAAGCTCAGAGACACTGAATACACACATGAAATGCAAAAACTAGGAGAAAAAAATCCTTTCTTTCCTGTTTGAACCAGAGTTTGTGCCCCGAGGACAGACCTATTATGACACAGTAAAGGAAGTTTTCCATCCTGTAAAAGAACAAACAAAACTACGCAGAATTTTCAAGACAGCAAGAGATGTAAAGTTGAACTTTACTTTACTAAACTATAAAAAAAAAAAACCTAAAAAAAACAGATAAGAACTTCACCAAACTGATCATATGATCATTATCAGGGAATCAGTATGTAAGGATGTTTCTCATACAAACCAGCTGGGAGTGTGGCTATAATGTAGTTTCAACTGATCCCAACCTAGAGCTGCGGGTCTTTTATCATGTCTGAGTGGACACACACACTCTCAAAAGTACACACACACACACCCACACACAAACATAGAAAGAAACAGACTCTTTTAAGATCAGCAAATGCTTTCAACCATCAACATCACAGAAGGCAGATAAGTGTGCCCCCTTTTTTAGCACCAACCACCGGGGAGGTGAGAGGCCTTGTAGTCAACATGCTGAAAGACTACTCAGTGATCAAAGACTCAAAAAACATGACCCATGATGGTTTCATGGAGAAGATAGCAGAGAGGGGAAGCAAGAGCAGGTAAAAGGAGACAGAGTTGAGACAAACATAGACTAAAGAGCAACAGAGGTGTAGAAGTGCGAGGGTGTAGCACATCATTGTCATTGGCCACACAAACAGCTGTGTGTTATTTACAGCATAAAAAGAGCTACACAGTTAAAAAGAAAGGAAAGCAACACTGGAGCAAAACTGGGGAAAAACAAATAATACTGGATACCCATACTGATATGGAATGAATAGTGTGTTATGAGCAGGAGGATTCAACCTTTGTGATAAAATGCAAACTAAGGGAGAAAGTGTAAAAGTCACATTTTCTAAAATGTTAGTGCAGCAGCTCAAAATGGACTTTAATGGACAGATGCATGTCTGACAACTTTGATAAATGTTAAATCTGAAATATTAGAAAAGTTCTTTGCTTTAACTTCCAATGAGTGTTTTTAGATCTTAACTCAGGCTGTGCAATAAAACAGAAATTATATAAGTAATAACAGAATAATAGAAATCTGGTCAACATCAATCAATTGTGTGTTCAATAGAATTCTCCATAATTTTAGTGAACTCTGATCTAGGACCACGTGGCATTTTGGGTAATGTGGGCAGAGGAAAGGATTTTGCCACTCTTCCATCCACGGTCAAGTAAAAGGTTAGTAGATATAAATAGATATAAATGGTGATACATTTTTCAGCCAAATTGCATAGGCCTAGCAGCCTAAAACCTTGCACTTTAAGCTACTAGAGCCCACCAGTAGGAAATTGATGGTTAACAGGTTGAACAAATATTTCTCACATATTTCAAGCTCTACTCAGACAGAACTTTGGTATCAGTCAGATTTTTTCACTTTAAGGCAAACCAGACCTCTGATGTAGCTGTAAATAGCACACATAGCCAGAATGAGGACTTGATTAATGACAAAATCCTTTGCTTTATCACAAACTGCACAAAAAACTGCCCCTTGAGGGTTATTATCATATGTGAGAGAGAGTTGGATCTACAGAGGAAAAAGTATTGGCAAAGTTCCTTGTTTTACCTTCTGTCGAAATTGTGTTTTTCTTTGTTTACCAGATTATGTGGACTGGCAATCTTTTATTTAGGGTAAGTTAAGCTTGCTAATTTCTGTATGAATGTAATGTTCTCAAACTTTTAAAGAAGACTTTTATATTTCGTTTGCAGAATGAGACTACTTGATTTATTAAAAGATTATGATGTTGATCAACTCATTTACATGAAATGCTCTGGCCCAGACACATACACGTTTATATCTCTTTGTGCAGTTTTTGAAAATGATGCAACCAAGATTACTAAATTACATAATAATAATTTTTTTAATTTGAGCCTCTCTGTTCCCGTTTATTATAATTCGCTCTAGAAAAGAGCATGAGTTAGAAGCTGAAAGCATTATGTCTGAGTGTGTGCCCTCCTCAGAGAGATGGTGAGGGTGTCTTCTGTTCTGATGCCGCATCACGAGATTTCATCCCATCGCCAGGCTCATTAGCCCATCGGCGGTGCCCAACCAGCCCCAGCCAATCGTCACTCTCGACTTGGCTTTTTCATTTGCATGTGGTCCAGGAAGAGATAATTAGAGGGATCTCTGCCTGTCACTGTTAATCTGGGACTTTGTGAAGGGCTGTGACGCCGACATGCTGATGGACTGGCACACGTGTCTATGCACACACGCTATAGTGTGGCATTGGTGGAATCCAATACAGACAAGGGGAAATACAGTACCTGTATGCACACACATGCAAAGCCTGTATGCACAGTCTATCACATGCAAACACTCTGTTATCCTCCCTTTCAATCTCTGAATGTCAGGCTTTATTGAGGCTCTTGACTCATGACCAGTGGAGTTTTCTTTTTGTCGGCCTTCTTATCTCTCATCCCACAGCACATAACACTAAAGTATATCAGTCTCCTCTCTATCGGTATGTGAATGATCGCATGTTGATTCAGTGGCTGTTTACACCAGTTGTACTACGCTGTTGACAGAGGTTTTAGATCCCCGCTCAGATAGACTGTGCGCTTGTTGCTTCCCAAACAGGCAGAATGTTCAATAAGCCTTTTGAACAAGCCCAGCTGTCAGCCCCGTATACAGTACTTTCACACACATTCACACATCCCAACAAACATGTACATGGACTTGTGCATTGGCACATCCCCAGACACACACAAGCGAAGGCAGAAAACGCACACATGGCTGATTGGCAGGCCTCCTGTTTCGTTATAATTCCGACTGATTTATCCAATCAATCTCACTTGGAGAGCTGCTAAAGCGTTGACTAATATTAAGAGTACAACATGCGACAATTAAAACATCCTTCAGGTAATTACAGAGCTGGTTTAGCAGCAAACAACTGAGGCATTTTATACATTCAGCCTGTTGCACATGTGCTTTATTTGTACCTGTTTGAAATTTAATCGGGGGAAATGAGCTACATCTGCGAAAGCTTCCACCGTTAATGCACTTGTCACGTATTATGTAAAATATCACATCATTAGCTAAATGTGTCTATGCAAATATTGACTCTCTTTGTCTAATTGAATATCATGGACGGTTTTATATCCTGAACAAGGAAAGTCTTGCAGGGGGGCTGGATAGATGTCCCTGTCATTGCCCGAACCCATTTCTAAGCAATGACAGCTAGTCCTTGTTTTTTTGCACTCTCGGGGATGGCTAAATGGTGCATGTTGAGAGAAGGGGTGAGTAGGATTGCCGACCTTATCTGTCCTGCTGTGTGACCTTGTGTCACCACTGATAGCACATAATGGTTGACACTTGACTTTTGGGGCTTTTTAAGTGCCAGGAGTGCCCAGTGCGCTGGATTCATATTCTAATGCAGTCATCTTTGCCTTCTGAGCCTCTGGCTTTTGTCCAGGAGAACCTCACTACACTTGCTTCTGTTCTTTTTGTCTACTTGTCATCATCATTCCAGTTAGACATGTTCCTCTTGTCTCATCAAATATATTAGGCAAACATCACTAAAAACATTTTCACTCATTTCTGCAGATCTAAAATAGTCTGCCCTCCTGCTTCCATCCTCATGCATCTTAACAGGTCATCTATGGCAGGCACAGAGGTTAACCTTTTACCTGCTTCACTTGTAACTCTTACAGATTTTGGGACAATTAAAGGAAAACTCCCTTCCCTACAAACTATATAAGAGGAAAAACATCATTTCAAACTGTTATGCAAAACTCAGACTTTATTTCATGTCATCTTGTCACAGTTACATCCAATTTACATGGTTTTAGAGTATGGGAGCATTGATTACTCACATCTGAAGTCAGAATCTCTAGCATTTATCTCTACCTCTGAACAATAAGTAGTTTAAGAGTTTTGCTATTCATGTAATAAAATCACATAAAAGTCAATTTAAAAGATATTACTCTATTAGGTTGTACATTTTAAGCCAAAGAAACAACAAGAAAACTACTCCTTTGAAGAAGTTTACCTTGAAGTATTTCCACTAACAAATGGTTAATCATAGTCATATTGTATGTACCGGTAATAATCTTTTTGAAGCAATAGTTTTGAGCCTTCAAGCTATTAAATTGTTAAATAAATATATTTATTAGATTTTTTTTAAATGGTTACTATAAATAGAACATTTATGATCAGTTAATGAACTCTGGAGTGAGTAAAGTTCTTCTTTTAGAATGGGGCTTGCATTTGTATAAGTTCTGTGCCTAAAACTTTAGTTTTTCTTCATCTAAGTGCATCTACATCCAAGTTGACTGTGTCCTCACATGGCCTGTGGACAACTGTTTATAGAACAGAAAAAAAGGAAATAGGAAATTACTATATTGTCCCACAGTCTTGAAATTAATAGGAATTCCTGATGTTTTTTTGTTTTTTTTTAACAATGGCTCTTTTTTGTGACTCCCTACCAGACTTACCATGGGCCTCCTGGCTGCTATTTGTGATAAATGCTCAGGCAGTATAGTGAGATAACCATGACCTGTCTGCTGTATTTCATAGTCTTCATGATGCTGGTTATTTACCTGTTTTCTCAGACATTATTCACAAAGTTATTTTACACGTTGAGATCTGTTTCAACAAAGGTGGACTTTAAAAGTCGTTGGTTAAACCCTTTTGTATTTGTGTAAAGGGGACAGCGTACGTATCCTTTTATTCTTCAGATATCTTTTTTTGCAAAAGTTCCTATATATTCACTGTACAATAATAATAGGGAAATAGTTTGTGATAGGCCATTTCTTATAAAATCTCTGCAATTAACAGAAAATAATGTGAGTTCAACAGAATATGTGAATCTATAGAAGAAAGATCTAGAAATAAGCAAAGATTTCTTAAATTAGGCATATTTACCCTCAATTATGAGTTGGTAAATGAGATGGAATGCATATTCTTTCTCTTAAAATAATAACAAAACAATATAATTAGATAATATGCACTTGAAATAAGACAATGCAATTGTTTTTTCTTATATTAAATATAAATTGTCTTGTTCCATTGCCAAATCGTTTCACTTTACTCCTGAATTCAAGAAAAGATTACTTATTTAGATTTAATTTCTTTTGCAGTGATACATATTCACATGAGATAAAGAAATCCCCTGGTTTTAAGCAATTTCCACCATTCCCACACATAAACCAGTAGATCTCTGCAGAGCAAGGTTAGGGAACAGAATGTGTTCTTCTGCTCTGCTGTTAGCACACTGAGCAGAGCCATGTGCAGTATTGACTGATGTCTAGTGCCTCCAAAAGGGTCTGACCATGACCACTCTCTAAGAAGATGGATTTTTCTTGACCCTCAAGATCGTTTTTAGAGGGACAAGACAAATATTTGAGATGTACTACGCAGCGACATTACGCTAGAGGTGAGAGGAGGTAAAGGGAGTGCAGGAGATAAATACAACAGGGGGTGGAAAAAAGAGCAAAGCGGGGAGGAAAGTGCAGCCTGCCTGCCTGGCTGACAGTTGACTCTGTTGGATGTGACTTTCACAGTCTGCTGGCGGTTTGTGTGGAAGCCATCACATCTGTGACTGGCCGTTTGATTAATGAGCCTTTCAGCTTGTCTGTGCAGTTTGAGGAGGGGCCATGGCCTTATCCCAGGCATCACTGATTTATTCGCCTTTGGAGCAAACCTCCAAGTATAACACACACTAAAATATAATTCTGAACACACATACACATGCAGACGGACACATTTACCTCTTTCACAATGTGCTTGCTTTAGACCAGTTGGCCCGGTGCAGAAACACGTGCATATGAGCATATGCCGAAGGCTGTTACTCGCCTACGCAACCTGCTTACGGCTAATGAAAACTTCAACGTGTCAGCGCCGTTCAAAGGTAGCGGCGACTAAACACAGCATGTATAACCAAGCAGACAAAAGATACATTCTGTCTGGACCAAGACAAACTCCCATCTCTAGCTGTCAGTCACAGGAGGGGACTCACAAGGGAAACAACGAGAGAAGAAAGCAGCCCTTCCTCAATGACACATCACACTCCCATGATTTTCAAAACTGGCAAGTCTTTTGAATTCATGGCCTTGCAAGACAGAGAGCCTGATGATGGCTCGAGAGCATCTCTTCTTGTTTCTCAGGCAGCAGCAGCCATGAAATGTCACTCTGACTAACCTTGAAGCCCCTTTTCTCTTGTTTGTGTTTTTAATGCCACTATAGGGTAACCAGCTGCTTGAAACCCAAATGATAACACCTTCCCCTTTAAGTCAGATAAATGATTCAGGAAACACAGGAACCGGCGCGTACATTAGCATGTACATGCCCTCACAAAGGATGCACATGTACAGTCATCACACACCTACACAGAGCCCCGGCAAACAGAAGCACAAACATTTCCTCATTCCCTGAAGCATAAAGTAAGACCATTAATCCAGACACACTGCGATCCAGCTTTTCCCCAGGTTGATCAGCGTCCGTGGAGGAAGACGAACATTCTGACATATTTGTTTTTATTTTATTCCCTGAGAAAAAAGCCCACCATATGGCAGCGCCCAGGAACAGATGGCGATTGCCCACTTTCTGAAAGCACCAGCGTCTATTGCTGCAATTTAAGGAGCTGCTCAAGCAAGAGAATGCCACAGACTGGCATTTTTCCACAAACTGCTATTGTTATGGACCTAAGGGGTAACAGAAACAATCAGAAAAATGCAGAGGAAACACTTTGTTGTTTGAATGTTACTTTATCGCTTACAATATTGAATTACTTAACCTATAGGGCACCTAGAAACCTGTTACTGTTATCTATTCACAAAACACTGAAAACCAGTGATTACAACAACAACAAAAAAACTGGTAAATGATCTGTTTTACAGGTGCACATTAATATAAACATAAATTAGAATATCAGAAAGTTTGTTTATTTCAGTACTTTTGTATAGCAAAATAAATACATATATTGATCATAAATTCCTAGGATCTATTTCAGTGGATTCTGATAATAGCTAACCAATCCTATAGTATAGCATCTTTGAAAAATGCAATTTAATGTACAAAAAAAATCAAGGAGAAAATCATTAAAAGGATATTTGTCTAGAATACTGTTAGCCTCTACAAAAATATGCTAAAGATGGAGGCTGTTCACAGTGTGTGGTACCTAATCATATTCATAGAAAGATATGTGGAAGGAAAAAGTATGGCACATAAAAGAATACAGGTAAAAGGCCTGACCAAGGCCTACTAATCAATTTGTAGCTTTTTAACAGGCTGGACTGAATCCCGGGTTCTACTGAAATTGACGCAGTTTCACAGGCTGCTCACCTTACTGCCACAATATGTTGATGCTATGGATACGCTAAATTCCCAAGTACTAAATGTACGTATATTCCAAAATGGGGATATATTTTTTCCTATGCTTACATTTATACCATTTAAAAAATATATATATTATTTTTTGAGATGCAAAATTGTGTGTACTTATCAGCTGTAAGCCATATATTAAAATAAATAAACCAGAGACATTACTCTAGTGCATCTTGAATCGATGCTATATGTGATTTTTACTTTTTCCTTATCGAGATAAATTGACCTTGAAAAACATACTAACTTCCTGAGTTGCACCTGAGTTGCAGTGTAAGACCATCACATTGTCCCATCTTTGAAGGGGTACCACTGGTGCATTACCACAAGCTCAAAGTAATAATGTCCTTGGATGATATGATGTCCATGTGATGGAGTGGAAGAGTGCCCTGTGACATACAGTATGAAGCTTCATCCCTCATAGCTAGCTGCCCCTTATCAACCAGGTCAGGGAACCTTTTCTGACATAAAGGCACACAGATATACCGGTAGTTTTACAAAGTCACCTTGATAGATGACAGTTACACTCTGACTTTTGTCTGTTGCAATAAACCATATTTTCTCTGTTTTATTTTCTATGTATGGTAAAGAAAAATGACACAAAAGACTTTGTTACAAAAAGGCCTTGCAGCACAATCGGAAGAAAGTATGAGGTCGCTAAAGCTCCTGTTAATGTCAGTCTATGAAGGTGTTGAGTTGCCTTTGACTGCTTTGCACAGAGATACAGAGAAACAGAGTTCTAAGCCCTCGCTATGGAAGAAATGCTCTTCAAAGGCTCACAAAGGACAAAGCGGATAGGTTATCCATTTTTATACCTCTAACTGAGGAGGAAATTACTTATTGTCTTTTGAAAGGTTTTATAATTTGACCTCCAGCATATATAAGGAGTAGCACAAGTTGGAACAATGGACACATTTCAATGATCAAATTGTGTTACCTAAATTAATCTATGTATTACTCATCCTTTGGTTTTCTGTTTCAAAATTAAACAAGAAAAAAAAAGATCTTAGAGAATGTGAAATTCTAAAAAAATGAATAGTAAATGGTTTAAACAAAGACATGCTTAAAGGTAACGCCTTGATTTTCTGTTATCATGACGTCATACATACTCCTCTTTGTTTTAAAAAAATATAAATATAAAAAATCTAACTGCGAATGTCTGGGGGACAGTGATTCGCCTACATGTTATGAATGCTGGCTTACCATAACAAATTATGAACAGTTTAGTTTGTGCCTTCAAGTTGTTTGCCCATAGGAAGACGTTACTTAGATATAACCTAACTGAATATCTTCAGGACAGCTCCAAATGACACAAAACTTATATGGCTGAGTAGAACATGATGTAATAACGTAAATTCAAAAGGCCAATGTAAAAAAACCGGTGTTCCCCTTTAATAAAGTCTAAAATTGAACATTACCTGAAATCATGGTCTGAATGAACATCCCACCATTGACAGAGGATGTTTTGATTAGCAGCTGTCTCAATGTTAAACTGGACATATTCAGTGCTATTAAATCAGTAAACACTTTGATCCTTTATTTACCAACAACATCCATTTCTAATATGTGCTCATCATGACAAGGTCAGTTGGTGGGGTTCTGTTTACTGCCCATAACTGGGCAATGAGCTGAGGCGTCAGTGTGGAAAAAGGGCAGCAGAGGCAAACAACATAAAGAACCAGGAATACACTTCTACCTAAAAGACCAATTAACCTGGCATGTATGTCTTTAGACTTTTGGAGGAAATTGGAAAGAACCCAGCCATGTAGAAAGATCCTAGCCAGGATTTAAATGTAGGATTTTTTTTTTTTTTTTTTTGCTGCAGTGCAGAAGTGCAGAAGTGTTATTGACCTGGGGAAGGTTTCACACCGTGCCTTCCAAGGCCTTTCGTGGGGGTCTCTGCTGAGTACAGGGGGCAGTGGATGTTATTAAGGCCAATGTAGTCCTTGTATACCAAAAACATAATTTTCTCTGTAGTATATATGAGCATGACTTTGTCAACGCTGTAACCAGTCAGTGATCCCGACAATGACATTTATGAATGGGATGTCAAAGCCAGTCAAGGACAGCCTCATCCTTACTCTTTGCGGATGGTGCGGCTCTGTTGCAGTCTTGGGGCTTTGACCTTCAACATGCACCTAAGCAGTCTTCACAAGGATAAACATAAAAAGGTCTACCTGCAGCAAATGTGCTTCAAATGTAAACATCTTGGTGCCTTGGTAGGATGGAATGTCTATCATCTGCTGCGCTGCAGCAGTCAGTCATTGATGAAGAAAGAGCTAAACTAAAAAATGAATAAATACATTCTGACCCTCACCTACAGTATTAAGATATATGGATCATGTCTGAAAGAATGAGATCCCACATCAAAGCGGCCTAAATTCCCTTTTTATTTTTTTTGTGGTTGGGATCTGCATTGAGGATAAAATGATGAACTAGCATCTCAAAGTAAAGTTGCAACATAGAGTTGGTTAGTGCATCTGATCAGGATGCCCTCAAGCTGCCTTCTTGTAGGGGTTATTGAAAATATAGGGCCCAGTGGTAGGAGACCATGGGATAGACACAACTTGCCAAAAGAACTATAATCTCTTATGGCCTGGAAACACTTGGATCCCAAGAATAAACTGGAAAGTGTTGCTATAGAGCACGGGTCACCAACCTTTTTAAGGCTTAGAGCTGCTTCATGGGTACTTAGTCATAGGAAGGGCTACCAATACTGACCAATGAACTGGAGGAGTCAGCTTTTTCCTAAATTTTATTCATAGTAAACATTTTTATTGTGTACTTTTAATTTCTAGTTTTATTTTAGATATTTTCATTTTGAAATCCCTATGAATGCTTATAGAGTATGCTCTAGGAGATTAATGTGATGAAATGCTCTATAAATTATTAAAATAGAAAAGCAATAGAATAAAACAAAATCTCAAACTCTGGTGAGTTTGTGGTGTTTTCAGAAGTTGCTGAGGGCACCCCATGTGGTCCATGAGGGCCCCTTGGTGCTTGCGGGTACCACGTTTGTGAACCCTCTTATAGAGCAAAAGGCAGAAAAAAAATGGATTTCTTTCCAAAATATATTTCTATTGATAATAATTTGACTTGCCATCACTAAAACTAAGTTAGTCAGCTTTCTGTTTTTCAGTTGATGTATAATTCAGCTCATTATCATTAATTTCTCCGACCACCAAGTCCCCATTTAAGGTAAACAACCCTCCATCTTCCTACACACACGCCTCAGAAGCCTGTGTGAAATGGAAGTCAGGTCATCCAGTCAGTTACTCAACCCTGGGGGTCCTGTGGTATTAATCAGTTGAGTTTCTGCTGAAAAGCTCAATCTGCAGATGATGGATGAGCCATCATGCTGAGGGAATGGAAATGACAGGTGACAAAGAAGGACACACACACCTGTATAAATTGACTATTCCTCCTGTCTGGCCCTGATGCTACACTGTCAAGGTAGCAGTGTGTAAGTGTATGTATATGCATGTGGGTGGGTGTGTGTATGTGTGTGTTTGGCTGGGATGGGTGTGCACATTTGTGTGCAAAGGATTGAATGTCTCAGCATGTGTCCGGCTGAGCTAATGAAGTCATCTGAACTGTGATTTAACAGCCCTGGTTTAAAAGCCCGGCGCCCTTAACTCATAGCCTTGCTCCATTAGAATGTGACATAAAACCTGGGCACAATAACTGTCCTGCCACTATGACAATATATGGGGGGGGCAGTGGGCCACTCTGCTAACTCACAAAAGCTGGAGAGGAAAAAATAACATCATCTGTGTAAAAAAAAAAAAAAAAAAGATACGTCATTCAAGGACACTCAAACTTTTAAGATGCAAAAAATAATGTAGATCCTGGAGGATCATAATGATTGATTCTACTTTATTCAACTCAAACATTTTATATCTTATCTTAACCTTTACAGTTAATACAATCGTACAGATGAAACTCAAGATATTTGTTTATCAGGAAAATTCTTAGTTATAAAACCACTTTCTTCACTGCAAAAACAATCCAGAAATAAGTAAAAAATGGCTTAGATTAAGTATATTTAGCCTTAATTTGAGCAGGTAAATAAGATGATCTGCCAATGGAATGAGTATTTTCACTCTTAAAATAAGATAGTTAGATAATATTTACTTGAAATAAGACGATAAAATAGTTTTTTCTTATTTTAAAAGGAAATTGTCTTGTTCCATTGGCAAAGTGTCTTACTTACCTCCTCAAGTCAAGGAAAAACGCACCTATTTTAAGAAAAAATAACTTATTGAGATTTCTATTTTTTGCAGTGTTCTGTTGACATCAGATTAAAAGATTATTTTTTTTTAGTAAATAAAAATAGTCCCAAAAGATAAAGCTCATTGTATAAATGTATTCAGCTAGCAAGGCAGACTCCAGACCTGACAACCACTCACTAAGCAGCTAAGTTAAGCTACAAAAGAACATTGCTAAAGAAGTTGGCTGTTCAGAATCATGTATGCAGGGATATGGATGGAAAAAGTGAGTACTTGCAAAAGATAGTTTGCAAAAGATCTGTGCTTCAAGAATCACTGCACAGATGTACGAAGGGGGCTGAAACAGACGCAACCTGCCTAATAATCTGCATATCTCTATAAATATAAATGTATTTATGATTGTAATTAAGGCTGAGTGAGTATGGCTTATTGGAAAAAAAAGGTTACAATGACTAAATATCAATACATTTACAGCTTACAGTACATGGTTTAACCAGTTCCACCCCAGAGAGAATCTGTGAAGTAATTTTAAGAGAAAGAAGGAGGACACCAGATTTTACAACGCTTAACACAACCTGGGCGTCTTTAACACTTCTGCATATCCTCCGGTTGATTAGTTTAAATGCCATGAGGCACTGATGCATATATTCACGCTAAAGGGACAATGACAGAGTATTGCATTTGTATATATTGTAAATCACGAGGCACATTTTTAGGCTGGCTGACTTTTTTGTATGAAATAAAATCTTGTTGCTCTCATGCAATATTTCAATATTCTGGGAAGCTTAATCTGAGAATTTTATGCTGTAATGAACTGTAACCACTTTAACTATCATCAATAAACACTCAAAATATTGCATATCACTATGTATTGAACAAATTTTTTCAAGTTTCTCTTTCTAAACTCGATCAAACTAGCTTTTTAGTGTTTTATTGAAATGCACTCGTGTAAGACTTCGTGTATGCTCAGACTTGTACAGAATCAAAGTGGCATAAGACTAATTGTTGTGTTTTTTAAAAACAGCAAAATAAATTTATTTTAATTTTCTTAAAAAAAAAAAAAAAAGAAAATAAAACTCAACGAATGACATATCCATGTCCCTATCTGTGAGTCAGGAACAATAGCTCAAGAGATATTTTTCAGCCACTCATGGATCTATGGAAAGGTTTGACGGATTACATGTCAGCAGTCATGGGAACCAACTTCATGCTTTCTTTGAGTGACTCAGGCAGAACTGAAGCCATTCTCCAAATCCTCCATGAAATCCACTCCTCTGGTTTAACAAACAGAGCTAATGAGGCAAATGACAGCATAAGACACTTTGATACCAGAAGATTAGGGTAAATTATATAACTTGTAACACCCCTCCATCCCTATTACTGTATTCCTCGTATTTTCTTTTAGCTCCTCATCAAAAGTGACTGTCGTCTCTTAACATGTCACTCAATATCTCAAACTGGTTCAATCTTTCTATTGCTCAGACCTTTTGCTATCTTACTTAATATCCACCATATACAGTTTCTATTCATGGATGCCCTAACCCTAATTTGGCTCAGTCAAGCTATGACAGCCTCTATTTTAACATGCAACAAAGCAGCAAGTAAGGAAGGAGAAGAATGGGTTATGCGTATGTGGGAAGATGAGGTAGAGTCATGAAGGCGACAATGCTCCTCACAGCACAGCACAGTAGTGCGTACTTCACCCTTATTAGGCCCGTGTCCTTGGCAGATGCAGAGCTTGCCCTTTGTTAGAAAGGTGTGTGTGTTACAATGGCAGTGATTTAGAATGGATTGGGCGTAGGCGTGGAGACAAGGTGCAGTAGCCCCATAGCTCCCTGATAGCTGGCAGTGTGACAGCTGTGAATGGAGAACAGGGAACAGCCTGAAGTACTGCAATCTAATATGTGTCACATACCTGCATAAATATTTATGTCTGTTGCAGAGCAGGAGGGGAAGAGAGGAATGGGAGGATGGGACAGAAGAGGTGGTCTTAGGTGAAAAACTTCAGTCAGGTGACACTGAGATCTGAGCCAGCCAGTCTTTATCCATCATCCAGCTAATTTTATAGTCCTGACATTTCCTACTATACAATCAGGTATAACACATGCATGTAATCCAATTTACAGTGTCTGAGATATTTAGAAACAAATGGAACAACGATGTAAAAACCTTTATTTGGAGATGAACACAGATGGACACTTGGAATTTAAAAAGTCCAAGTTTTGAATTCTTCTATTGAGTGGGGGAAAAGCCCAAGTTGGGTCAAATCTATATATCCCCAACGCCTACTTTAAAATAAATGTAACTGAAATTCTTCTCTTTACTTATTAGCTTCATTTCAAAAGATGCTTGACAGGAAGCAAAACAGAGAAAAGGGAGAAACAGGCAGTATACTGTAGGGACTCTGGTGAGGTAAAAAACCGAAGGGAGCTGCATCAAGCCCTACAGCCTCCGCCTATGTAGCAGCTGTTTTACCAGGGCACCTTTCTTACTTTTTTTAAGCTTTTTACAGTGTCTAGGAACTAGTAGCTAATAATGTTTTACTTTTTGTTTCCTTAGTTTTTATATATGACATAAAACAAAGGCCCATTTACCTTATCTACTGGCCACAAACCACTCAAAATTACTGTAATAACATCATAATAAACTAGCAAATATGACTCCAACATTCATTGTTGTCAATGGAAACGCTTTGGCTTTTATTGATCAGAAAAAGTTATGAATGAGCAAAAAACTGTTTCAGTGTTTTGTTTTATTCAGTTCAACCAAAACCAAGACAGAGAAGACATACTTTGAAAGCCAAACAACCAAAATAATATATTCAATTCAGGGCACACAGGGCTGAAGTTTACTGATCAGATTCCAGCTTTATAGTGCAAACTTAACCCTGTAATGCCAAATGTATCGTATTTGATACATACGGTTTCTGAAATGTTTTGCATCTGACACCTTTTGCATAATTTAATGGTAAAAATTTTGCTCAAAATCCTATTGTACACAATCAGATATACCTGATAACAGAGGGCAGAAGACTACACAAAAAATAATCTTCACTTATCGCATAGTAATAAGTTATTAATATAAAATATGTATTTCTGTTTTTTCTTTTTACATATTTTGTTAAAAGGCCAAATAAGGAATTCAAACCAAAAAAAGTTATTTTCTGTTTTGTTTTATTCTTGGATCAGGCTTTAAAGGGTTAATGAAGCCTCTGTTTGTGTCGGAGTACGAGCAAAAAAAATCATATTATAAATTTAAGGCACCTATTTGGAGCCGATTTTAAACTGCCTGAATCAGTGATGAATGAAACAGGATCATGGTCTTACCTTTGACCATAAATGAGAATATCATTTCATACAGACAACATGGACATCAGCTGAAATGGTTAATGGAATTTAAGTCTTTTTAGCTCAGACATCTGTATTTAGAGCCCACTTCAAAGATAAAAGCCAAAGAAAGGTGTATATATCTTAAAGAAAGAAACGTACCTGTTGGTTAAAAGGCTTTTGAAGGTGACCTGACTCATGCCCTCGTATGCTGGCAGCAGCCTCAGCCAGTCCCACGTCCAGTCAACCACTTCGCTCTGTTGATGTATGAGGAAAGCGTATTCTTAGTTATTAATCAGGGTTAATACTATCAGTGCATTACTGCTCCAGCTGGGACCCCACTAACAAAGGAGGAGGGGGGGTACTCCTGCGCAGGCCGCGACATTAGACGATCAATCATGTCCACACAAGAAGGTTTTTATTCCAATAAGACAGCAATTAATTTATAAAGCCATTTCGGGGGATGTAGCCATCATTTATAGAAAGATAAATCAATTTTTGGAGTGAGTCGTTACTCTTCATGCTTTTCTTTTTTCCTTCCAATCTTCAGTGGCAAACTGCCAACCCCCACTTTTTTGCCCTGTATATGTTTCTTTTGGGCACTGACAAAAACAGAGATACACATAAACAACCACACTCAGAAATGTGATCACGAGAAGGAAAACAACTCAGACAGCTTTTATTCATCCATGTTCAAGTTTTATTGAGAAATTAAGAAAAACTCCACATCCATCCGTTCTTCTATTCGTCCATCCATCCATCCATCCATCCATGCATCCATCCATCCATCCATCCATCCATCCATCCATCCATCCATCCATCCATCCATCCATCCATCCATCCATCCATCCATTTTAATTCTTCCTCTTGTGGTTGATTGATGGGTGTAACTGGTTTTCTCCTCCTTCCATTTTACTTGACAAACAACACTGGCACCTGAGGCAGCAAAGGCATTTTAATCATTCCCTTAATAGGGTGTTTCTATGCAAAGCTATGCAGCCTCTTGCGATAAGCCTAAAATGGGCCAAGTCTTAAGATTAAAGCATGCCTGGTCTTTAAAAACAAAAGCAATGAGAACAGCTAGGATATAAATAATAGCAGACTTTAAAAATATATTTAGCTGCATGATAACATCTGTTAGGGAAGCACCTCATTAATTGTTTTCTTTGGCTTTAACTGTATTTTTAGAGAGCTAAAACAGAAAAACAACCAATGTTACGTGTAGCTAGGACATATCGCCTTAAATAGGATCATACAGTAAGCTAAATAAAGTGGCTTAAAGAAAAGCTGTTATGCATGTTTTATAATTAAGCCTATATCTTATGTCATTTGCAATGGATTTTATGGAGTGTGTAAATCTGTAGGTCTTTTTTTCAACAAGCTTTTTAGATTTACCGATTGATATTTGGATCATTCCTTTTAGTAAAATAGTTGTAGCTTAGTCGGAATCAATGGTGAGTGTTTTGGTATAGCAATTACATAAGTCTGAACTTTCAAACCACAACAGGACATTATTGCAAATGAAAATTATTTGATATTATCCAGTTCAATATATTTATAAAACACAAATTCATGTCACCTCAAGGCACTTTATAAAGTCAATAAAATAATACAGAGAGATTGATTAAAAAGTGTCTTATAAAAGTAAACCTAGGAGATTGCATCAAGTCACTGAGTTATAACCTTGCCTACAAGCTGAATTCTTCTGTTTTTTTGTCTGTTCACAAACACACGAGAATCCATCTTTTTTCGCTACTGTTTCACCCGTTTAGACCATCCCAAAACAGGTGAGCTAATCACGCAGCAGAATCATGATTCAAGGCAGGACATATAGATGCCTTGCAGTGGATGTCCCAGACGTTCAAATCTAGCGGCGACCATAAAGTCTACTTGCTCTGGTCCCCTGAGCGTAAAAAAATGCCCTCCGTATGCTGTGCAGTCAGGCGCACAGCAAAAAAAATAAATCTAAATAAGTAATTTCTTCTTAAAATAAGTGCATTTTTTCTTGAATTAAGGATTTAAGTGAGACCCTTTGCCAATGGAACAAGACAATTTACACTTAAAATGAGAAAAAACAATTGCATTGTCTTATTTCAAGGGCATTTTATCTAGATACCTTATTTTACAAAAAAAAACTCATTCCATTGGCAAATCATCTTATTTACCTGCTCAAATTAAGGGTAAATACCCTTAATTTAAGACTTTTTTACTCATTTTGAGATAATTTTTGCAGTGTGTGGCAATAAAACAGGTTACCCAAATAATTATTATTGCCGCTTACCTAAAGAGAATGTACGTCATCGGAGTTGGCTGTCAGCGATCAGAATGGCTGACTGGATGGGGGCTGCAGTTAGCCGTCTGTCCAGTGTACATTTCATATCAGGCGAGTGTCAAAACAAGTTAGGAAAGCTAGCTTAGGCTGCTGGATTTAATGTGTTGAACAATTTTTTACGCTTTCCGCCAGAGTATGAGGACAGGTTTTAGTGGTTCGTTTTTTTGACAGAAGGCTGACAGAAAAGGGGTTATGAGAGAGGGGGAGAGACATGCGGGAAAGGACCACAGGCCAGATTCGAACCCTTTGTATGGACTGTGTCAAATAACGCTGATTTTCTCTGTGTGTTGTTTAAGCTCACTGGGATTTAAATGAGAATAATCCATTCTGGTCAGAGGGGAAGCGCCTCAGAGCTAAGCAAAGTGTTTGGATCTCAACATGGAGTTCATAAGGTAGAATGGTTATGACGTCATGCTTTTGAAATGCATCAGTAGATGAAAGGAAGCAATTTCTGCCGAGCCCACAGCTGAAGCAAAATAAACATGGCAGCACAGGAAGACACACGCATATCTGCTGATATAACATCTGTTTTGTCAGAAACCACAATGTTATCTCTAAATCATGAGCAGGGAGGAGGGTGTTAGAAGTTTAAGTTGTGGTTGTTTCTATTGTGCCTGCTGCTAACGACATTTTAATTTGTTGCTGTGATCGTTAAAATTAAATCTCAGTAGGCGGGGACTAGGTGTTGCTTAACCTAATCAGTTTAGAAAGTTCTGCTGAATGTCTCCCCTTTCCCCTAAACAGATTTGACTGAAATAGTCCCAGATTAATGATGTGTGGAACTAAACCAAGAGTTCTACACAGTCAGTCTGGTTTCCCAGGTTAACTGACTTACTGAAGTCTCTCTTCCTGGATGAGCACAGAGGACATTTTCTTACATTGTTTCTTTGACCTGACCTGGCAGCAATTACTCATAGCAAACATGCACATTGCAACAGTGGGGAGGAAAAACTCCCTGTTATTAGATAGAAAAAGAACCAGTCTCACTGTGATTGGTCTTCTGTCAAGGCTGACTGGGGGGTTTAAGACGACAGAACAGGAACAGAAAAGGAAAACAGAACCATGGATCCAGATATTCAATCAATTTTGAAAATGAAGCTTCTCCAATCTCTTGAAGCCTCCAACAGGTTTTCCTGTTGATGCCCCCCCCCCCCCTTATTTTGTAGGTAAAATCACAAAGACCAGAGGCTGAATTGAATGCACTGGGGAGTATCAGAGTAAAGGGGATTGAAAATGTGCTACAATGTAGTTTACATTGTTATCTTTGGAAAATATATAACTTTTCATCCTTTTTAAAGATTTTTTCCAGCTTTAGCTGAAGTGTTTTGTAATAATTTGTTACATTATGCTGATTATGGCATAAAATAATCTCATTACATTGCATCGTAGTCTGTGGGGGTAAAAGGACAAAATGTAGAAAAAGGGGTTTAAAAACGGAAACTGAACATCATGTTGGCACCACTGAGGATGGATTTCCAAATATACTGTAGAACAAATTTCAAAGCTCAAACAAATTGCTCCGTTAGATAGAAATCCACCTTTACTATTTTTATGAAAAGAAAAAAACCTCCATATTTCCAACTTTTTCAGCTTTCTTTTCTTTCTGTCAGCAAAAAGGGCCATGCCAGTAAAAGGCAGCAACCTTTGGGAAATATGAATGAGCTAAAAAGCTCAGAGAGTGCTATAGCTCAATAAGCAATGAACAGATCCTAACCTTCAACATTAAGCATCTGTCCTTGGTTAAAGTTAAATGACTGATGCAATGACAAAGGAGTGAAATGTTGAAGCTGACTTGAATAGTGAAATAATTCATAAAAGAAATAAAGAGAAAAACATATTATGAAGTGTTTTAGTGCTACAAAAAATTATTAAAAAGCTTAAGCTGCCAAACAAACCTGATCCAGCTTCTTCTTGCCAATATGGTCGTACTGCAGGAGCGGGTTGAAGGAGGCAGTGGAATCAACACACTCTGGACTGACATCAAAATTCACTGTGAGAAATGAGGATTCCGAGCTTCCAGTGAGTTTGGACATCAGAAGTTCCTGCATCCAGGATATGAGCCGAAACAACAACACAGAGGAAGGACAAATTATCAATTGACAACACTAGTTAGCCAAAAGAGTCGGTTTGGACATGGACATAAGACACTATTGATATTATAAGTTTTCTGATGGCATTTTAGCAGAAGGGTTTTTATCAAAAATATAATTATTCTGCACAAATAAGTAATAGCTGTAATAACCATACATGTAAAAGGAGTTTCATGGGGCCCCCCAGGAACTTGGGGCCCAAGGCAATTGCCTAGTTTTGCCTAATGTTAAATCAACCCCTGCCATATATAACATAGAGATTATTATTGAAATGTATTTTAATACTTATTAAGTATGGATGGCCAATGAAACAATTCATATTTACATTAATACTCCTCTCAGAAGCATAAACAGTCATAAAAGCCTCAAAGTCATAATTTTTTTCAATTTAACTTCTCCTTAAAACTGATTCCCCTTATTTCTTCAGGTGTCTCAGAAGAAATAGAGTTGACATTGTTGGGAACAGGCTGCCCTGCTGTTTTATGCAAACCAAGACACCAAGTTCAACTTGATAAAGCCTCCAAGGCTTCTACCCCTGCAACTTACGATCTGAACAACACATTTCTATACCAATCAGGTTACTCATTTGAACTCAAAAAATCAACAATGTCCAAGGTAAGATAAGGTGAGGCAATCAACATAACAACACACTGTTTTATGTTTCATGAAACAATCAGGCTAATTTGTACTCCATTTGTTTTATACGTAGAAAATCAGGGAACTAGATGTCAAATTACTTCAGACTGTTTGAGACTGTAAAAAACCTAGTAAAGCTTCAAATTATATAAAACAAGATTACAAAAACTGTATTGTTGAATCCTGTTTATTGGATGGATGGATGGATGGATGGATGGATGGATGGATGGATGGATGGATGGATGGATGGATGGATGGATGGATGGATGGATGGATGGATGGATGGATGGATGGATGGATTGATGGATGGATTTTTTTAATGTGCCATTGAATTTTTACTATGGAAATTTCAATCAGTTTTATTTAGACCATATAAGTACATTTTGCATGTATTATTTTTATTGCTTTCATTTCAAAAATAGTTTTTTTTCCCTATAAACATCATACTTCTTAATCATCCATCTCATGTGACTGAACATCCTGCCCAAAGAGAACCCCCAGATGGTTTGCACTACTGAGGTCACCTGCACATGATGACATCAAAGCATAGAGACTACACACAAGCAGGAACACGTTTTTTTTCACCCCTTCCTGAACAGCCTGCGGCCTCAGGCCAGCAGCCACCTAATTGCTGGGGAGCATAGGCGCTTCCCTACCTCATTGCCTTGGATGATGTGATAGATCTGCCTCAGGTAGAGGCAGCCACCTGCTTTGTGGCAGACCTCCAGCAGCATCAGGCCTATTTTCTGCTCAGTCAGTTCAGCTGCAGCAGCTCCCCTCTCTGCTCCCTGCTCAAAGATGCTAAGAGAGAAACAGAAGAAGACGAGGTGAAGGAAAACAACAAGGACCACTAAAACGTGCAATTTCACACTTCTGAGCTGAGAAAGTATTTTCCAGATAGGTGGAGAATCTGGAAATTTGTGACTTTGGTGTAAAATCCCTATAGTCAGTGTAATTTGACTGACTATAGGGTTGTCTGTATTACTGTTATAAAAGTCTATTCACAAGAGAGAGTTGGAAACTTTAACTCAGTTTTCATCAAATAAGGACAAATAAATACATCCCAAATCTTTTAAACAACTTGGCTTTGTGTCAACTGTTTTAGTGGACCATCTGTTCTATAGAATAACTTAGTGCATCTCCTGTGGCCTACGAAAAAATCTGTATGCAATTCTACAAACACATTTCAACTACAAAACAAAGAAGGGAATATTAAGGAGCAAGGGTGAAAAAAAAATCCCTAAGTTTGCAGAAGATTTAGGAAATGTTGCATGAACATGTGCTATATCCATCCATCTATCTTCTCCTGCTTATTCCATCAGGGTAGTGGTGGCGCTGGTGCCTTTCTCCGGCAGTCTATGGGCCAGTCTATCACAGGGCAAGATAAGAAAAAAAACACACCAACTCACAACTAAGGACAATTTAGAGATGCCAGGTAACCTAACAGTCATGTTTTTGGACTGTGGGAGGAAGCAGGAGTCCCTGGAGAGAACCTATACAGAAACTGGGAGAACATGCAAACTTAATGCAAATGTGGTTTATCTGATAGACCATACAAAGTATTTTTTTAGCCATGACATGGCAGGACTACGATCAAGTTTTTTTTCTGAAGTTTCACAATAAAAATTCTGTAAAATAATGGTGAGCATAAAGTTACTTTTGATGAGGTTACATAAATGTAATCCTTGAAGAAAAGTATTGGAGGATACAAAAGACCAGGATGGAGATTCACCTTCCACCAGGACAACTATCCTCAACATAAAGTTAAAAACTACAGAACTAGATAAGTTCCTCCGTAGATTATGAACCTATGAAGCCCATTAATGAGCTGGGGCTAAAACTGCAGCAAAAAAGATGGTTCTTTGCTTCAGGGGGGTTAAAATATACACACACCATACTTTTCAAATTTGTGTTAATAAAATGTTTTAAGAACCACCAGTGGATTCAGCGATGTACTACATCTGTTAAGTACTATGAGCAACAGTCAGTAACATCTTTTATAAAAGTCTGGAAGCAGTTGATCTTAATTTCAGCTTTATTTTACCTATACACAAGTGAATACATAAAAACAAATTATAAAGTATTTAACAACAAATATTTCCTTGAGATACTAAAAGAAAACCGCACCAGATGATCCCACTGCACTAAAAGAATCAGTTTGTGTGTGTTTTATTTAGGACCTGAATGCGTAATTGTATGTCAAGGTCCTCAAGTATATACAGTTCCCAACCCTGGCATACGCCCACTTCATTTCTTGCCCTTTCTGTATGGATGGCTATCACACCTCCGTCCGTCAAGTCTTCTCTTTCACACACACTTCCTGTCATTGTTTCCTTTCTCGTCCTCTTTCCCCTCTTCCTCTTTGTAATTATAATATGGCAGAAGCTGTGTCGCCTGTCAGCCAGCCATTGGCTGTTTGACATTGAGGGTGGCAAAAAGAAGAGGAGTCCCGTCTTGTCCATATACATCGCCTCATTCTTCTGCCTGGCGGCCCGACTGGTGGTGTTGTCGGCGGTGGCGGCTGTGCATCCGTGTCAGCACCTGCGCTGTATCCTTTCCTGTCCATCACTGTGCAGGTGAAGCAGATGATTGGATTCAGTCAGCGGGGTGATTAATGAGGGCCCCTCCGGATTTGGGACAGCCTATCAATCATGTCATTAGGGCCAATGTGCCCTGAAAGAGGCAGACCTCCGCCAAGGAATAACTGCATTCATCTTCATCTGTGTATGCATCCCGTCAGCCCAGCCAGGGTCACCATGATGGAGAACAATAATCTTCTCCTCTACAAATTACTTTGCAAAGACAACGTGGGTGGTGCAGTAAGTGGGAAGGGGGGATTACAGTGGGCAAAGGGAAAGAGGAAAGTGAGATGAGAAAAGGGGAAAGGGGCTTTTACAGGGGGCAAACGTCCGTTTATGGGGGTTTCAGTCCAAATATGATGCTAGCAGAAAAGGGGCTGCATCCTGTGGAGTTATTAAACACAACGGCTCGCTCTCTGCCTAACAGTGTTCTCTGATTGTTTACAAGTCAGGCGTCACTTTCCTGTGAAGGTTAGTTTAATGAATAGTAATGATCTCACTGAATGCCTCCGACAGGTGATACATAATCACTCTTCTTTCACTTTTACACTCATCCCCCCTCGCTCTGACGCTCTATGCTGCCCCATCTGTTCCCTCTCTTTTTTTCCTCCACCTCTCACCCCCTCTTCATCTTACTGTAACAGGAGGGCCTTTTACTAGGACCGCTTGCAGCCTTACTAAATGTTTTCATCTGTTCATTTACTCAAAGTTGTTATGCCACTAAATCGCCTTTTCATGAGGACAGATGCATCCCGAGCTTGTTATGATGAAGTGACCAGTCAGAGACCGTGTTTCTGGGAACGAGCTACAAAACGGAGAGCCAAAGGTCACCGATTGACCCAAAATGAAAGCTGGATTCCCATCATCCTACACTGGAGTTCTCGTAGGCCAAATGGTACGTCCACCACATCACTCAGCAAAGCAAACACATCTGAGATGCATTGATTTTACTCAAAGCTTTTAAATGACAAATTAGCCCGATGATGCAATTCATCAACCTTTGAATGCTCAATTAAAAGAAAAAGTAAATTTATTTTTTTCGTCTTTAATGTCAAGTCCCTAAAAACGTCATCAGTCAGATGGATCAGTTTGACCCTCCTAGTGTCAGCCCTCAGCCTCCATCTCAGTGATAATCAATCAAAACTCTTAGATCGGCAAACTTAATGTATAAAGAGGCTTTTCATTTTTTCTTTTACAAAAAGACCTTTAAATAAAATTCATAGCATAATTTTGTTATCGAAATAATCATTAGTACACATGTTATCATTAAAGTGCAATCAGTACTTCTCTGAAATCCTTTCAGATGGCCTCTCACCTCTCTGCACAGAGCCTTCGCGCTTTCTGCAGCTGCAGGTTTATCCACTTTGGTCTCTTTTCCTCCAAAGCCTGCAATACTTTGTGCACTGTAGGTTTAGGAATACCCTGTCAAAGATCATTCACACAAGTTGTATTAGTTGTAACAAATAAGCTTGAAGCAAAGTGCAAATAGATCAAATATGCATGAATAACTTATTGATCACAAGCAATATACATATAATTATGTCAAACAGCAGGTTCTGATTCTGCAGGTCTGACCTGCAGAATCAGTCAAAGGAAAACTGTTTGATTTTGATCTTCTATGAGTTAAAATCAAACTATTATTTTATTGACATAGATAAATCGTTTACCTTTTGTTGGATGCTCATTGTAGCTTGCAGGCACTCTCTGAACAGAGACAGGCAGTCTTTTGCAACACAGTCCAGATCCAGACCACTGGTCTGTTCAAGCACATCATGGTCCTCCAGACCCTGGATCAAACACCCCAGCAAGGCCCAGAGCAACAGGCCCATTGAACGCAGCTGCCGGGCATGCTGGGATAGGTACTTTTCTGCCATTTGAAAGAGGAAGCGGACAGAGAGAGGTAATGATGCTACGGCCGATGGCAGGTTGGTAAAAATGTAGGATAATGATTGGATTGCTAAGGATACGACAGCTGAAAGGAGAAAGACATAAAAAGAATATTAAAAAAGGATCGTTTTAGATTATTTCTCAATGTGACCCTGGCTTTGTTCCTACATTTAGACACAGCATCCTTCCCTCCTCCATCAGGTGCTTCATAGTTCCAGTCCTTGGGTATTTTAGCCAGGACACTCTCTGGCACCTTTCTTTTAAACAGGGGTGCTTTACATTCCTCTGCTCCCTGCCAAGTCAGCACCATGGAAACCAGATGTACCAATATGCTGTTGGTGGACTTTGTCACCAAATCTCGAACACAGTTAATAACCACAGGTGTCGCCTGTGTGACATCTGTTAAAAATACAGAAGCAAGGCAGCAAGTGAGAAAAGTGAAATCATATGCAACAAAACACCTAAGAAAGTAGACATTAGAAATCCAACTACAGATCTAGTTACTAAAAAGAAAATAACAAAAATATCACAATGTACAGGGTTAGTTATTTTTGAACAAAATAAAAAAAAAACTCAGTTTTGTTAATATTTTAACAGAAACTGGAGGGTCAGACAGGTGCATACAACTTATTCAATGGAAAAGCTTAAAAGCATAATTGCTAAGCAGGTTCTAGATGGTTTTTCTGATAAATTATGACAATTTATCTGATCAAGTCGTTGAGATCAGAAAACCTCCTTGCCATCACTCTAATCCTAGTCTAAACTACTTCCAACAGTTGTTAGATACAATGCAGGACAGATAGCAAGCCACTCCCAAATGTAAAATATTACTTTCAGTTTGTAGAAACATTTTAGTAAAAATAAATGAATACGTCAAACCTAAAAAGAGCTAATGGCTGCAGGTATAAATAAATATTTGCTGTTGTGTGTAGAATTAAGACTGAGTTGATGAGAGGAAATATGCAATATGTGTAATTTTGTGCTGCAAATTCTTTTTCTAAAAACTCTTGAAGTTGTATTTTACTTCATAGAAAAAAAAATTAGAGCATTTTCATTATTAAAAGCCCAAAATCATTGTATAAAAATAACCAGTAACTGTTGCCTGTAAACTTGTTTTTGCAACTGTCTTAACATATGTCATTGAAATAAATGACACGTGTACACTCGGTCACCAGGGAGGCATATTTTCAATTAAATCCTCACAATGCAGCAAGTAATTCTGTGTCAAAATAACTGGTCTTTTCAGATAAGATAAAAGCACATTTAATTCAAATATGCTGCATATTTCCTTAAACATAGAAAAAGGATTACTAAACAGCAAGCCGATGTTATTAATCAGATGTTCTTTACTGAACCCAGATGTTCCAATGGCAGCATTTTTTCTATCTTCACCAGGTGCAGCTTGGCTTATATCCCTTTCCCCTTTCATAACATGTTATTACTGATAACAGAGCTTCTAGAGAGGTTGCATGGCATCTATAAACTTCCCACAGCTCTGGCTGGAACACTACAAGCTACAAATTACAGTGTTGGCACAGGAGTATCTAGAAACACAGAGAAGATGGGTACACTCAGAGCCTCAGATAAAAAAAAATAAGAGAAGTGAAATGAAAAATTATATGACTCCTTGAAAGAAAAGAAGTCTCTGGCAACTGTAGTCTGAATCTACTCTTTAAAGTAACTTTATTTTCAGGCTTTAAAGTGAATTTTCTTTATCGACCTGTGTATTGATTTGAAACAACCTTTAAAGTCCTGTGTGGTAAAACATCAGAATAAAAGGGGAAACTGTCAAAACTCTCAGCGTGAACTATGAGAGTTAATTCAGCAAACAGTTTAAATAGAAATGGGGGCACTGGGGGTATCCTGTAACCAAAATTATAACATAAAGATTTGGAACAGTCCAATAATTAAACTAATTACCCTTTGAGGATAAGTGATGATTGGATGACATTGAGAACTTCTTTCTGGCACACTCTATCTCACTTTCGTTCATTTGCTTTTCGACCCCTCCCGTGCTTTGTCTCTATCCAAATACTCTTCTCCAGTCACCCTAATTTATGCTGCAATAATTACCACTCAGCCAGGATGTAAGAATCCCTCCTAAAATGAGCTCTCTTCACTACAGGAGTTCCGATTAAGCTCTGCTATAAAAGCTTGCATCTGAGGCAAGACAAAAGAATTCAGTTAAAAGTCGTATGATAGTAATACCTTTGATCATTTGCACTCAATGTCAACACTGTCCTTTAAAGAGTAAAACTAAAGAACTGTTGATAGGTTTACTTTAGAATCATTTTTGCTGTTTTCTTATAATGTAGTAGTGCGAAAAGTTTGGATGTCTCTTAGTTTTTCATGGACTAGTTTCTTAGAGATGCACTCATCAAGTGATTGGAATGGGATTTTTTTTTTTTTTTTGACCAGCCCCAACTGCTGATTGGCCAGTTGGTAACCATATCTCTAATGTGTATCCAATCTGTGAGTGCACCATGAATAACAACAATGGAATTGTGTTTTATCTGTATAGTTATGCTACTATAGGCTTAGACTGTTGGGGGACAAAGGAACCCCTTTTCATCATTCAGCTTCATTCTATCTCTATTCTCCCATTCTGCAGTATTGTTAGTTAAATCTCTAATTTTAAGCCTCTCTGCTTTTTCTCATCATATTAGCTTCATCTCATTGTATCTCTTCTTCTTTCTGTATATCTGCTTCTGTCTCCTTGAACCCCAGTTGTCCTTGGCAGATGGCGGCTCACACTGAGTCTCGTCCTGCTTGAGGTTTCTTCTTGTTAAAAAGGAGTTTTTCTCTCCACCGTCGCAACAAGCTTCCTTGGTGTGAGGGACTGTCTTCGAGTCAATTCAATCAGCTGGTTTTCCTTAGATAGAAAATTTTGAACCAACCTGACTGTATAATCTGGTTGAATAGTCTCTGTAAAGTGCCTTAAGATGATGTGTTGTGAATTGGTGTTATATACATAAACTGAATTGAATTGAATTGCACTTTCAAGAACACTCTTCTGTGAGGATGTTTTAGAAAAGACTCAGCAATTTTCAAAAGCAGGACCTCGTCTTCCGTCAGTTGTATATCAAAATTTTACATCTATGTATACAAATATGATTTAGACAACTTTTATTGTCATTTTGTATACACAGAGTGTATATAAATATATATATATATATATATATATATATATATATATACATATACATATATATACATATATATATATATATATACATATACATATATATACATGTGTCATCCTCAAGCTCGGGTCCTCTACCAGAGGCCTGGGAGTTTGAGGGTTCTGCGCAGTATCTTAGCTGTTCCTAGGACTGCGCTCTTCTGGACAGAGACCTCTGATGTTTTACCTGGAATCTGCTGTAGCCACTCTCCCAGTTTGGGGGTCACAGCCCCCAGTGCTCCATTTACCACTGGCACCACTGCTGCTCTTACTTTCCACATCTTTTCTAGCTCCTCCTTCAGTCCTTGGTATTTCTCAAGCTTCTCGTGTTCTTTCTTCTTGATGTTGCTGTCGCTTGGGATTGCCACATCTATCACTACTGCCTTCTTCTGCTGTTTGTTGATCAACACGATGTCTGGTTGGTTAGCCATCACCTGTTTGTCAGTCTGGATCTTGAAGTCCCATAGGATCTTAGCTCGGTCATTCTCAACTACCTTAGGAGGTGTCTTCCATTTTGACCTTGGGACTTCCAGCCCATACTCATGGCAGATGTTCCTGTACACTATGACAGCTACCTGGTTGTGGCGTTCCATGTATGCACTTCCTGCCTGCATTTTACACCCCGCTGTTATGTGCTGTATTGTTTCAGAGGCATCTTTGCACAGTCTGCATCGGGGGTCCTGCCTGGTGTGGTAGACCCTGGCCTGTATTGATCTTGTACTGAGTGCCTGTTCTTGTGCTGCCATGATTAGTGCCTCTGTGCTGTCCTTCAGTCCAGCCTTTTCCAGCCACTGGTAGGATTTTTTGATATCAGCCACTTCTTCTATTTGTCTGTGGTATACGCCGTGCAGCGGCTTGTCCCTCCATGATGGTTCTCCTTCCTCTTTCTTGTCCTCACTTTCGGTTTTCTCCTGCCTGAGGTACTCACCAAGCCATTTGTCTTTGGGGGCCATCTTTCTGATGTACTCCTGGATCTTAGTTGTTTCATCCTGGACAGTGGTCTTGACACTCACTGACTCAAGTCCCATAGGATCTTAGCTCGGTCATTCTCAACTACTACTACACATACATATATATATATATATATATATATATATATATATATATATATATATATATATATATATATATATATATATATATATATATATATATATATATATATATATATATATATATATATATATATATATATACATACATATATACATACACACTAAAACAAATTCCAATGAGGGTCTTATGAAAATGACACTTTCATCTAATTTACAACAGACACAAATACGTATTGTGCCTTTTAAGGACAAAAGAGCACATATCTCTATAATATTATCCCACACTCCCCTGAACATGTGTCTTACAGTTTGATATTAAAGATCACAGGTGTCAGTAACTATTTGTACAGTTTTTTTTTTGCTGCTCTGAACATGTTTGCTTTTCACAATCGTGTCTATTGCACAGCTGTTCACATTGTCCTGTTACCTGGCTTCTGTTTGCCTTTTTCTATTTCACCAAAATATTTCCCAGTCTTAGAGGTACCTATTTTTCTTCTTGTGTACGTCTTCACTTTCAAACATTTATCTTTTCATATTATTTATGTCTTCTTTGCATGTTTTTATGTCCTGTCTGATTGTTTTACAACTGTCATGTTGTCAATGTTCTCACTTTGGTAAATAAAAAAAAAGACATTTTGTATCTTAATTAAAATTTAACTATGCAATGTATGTTTAATTTATATAGTTTTTTTTTTATGTTTGTATTAGATATGACATGTTGCTTGTATCCAAGATCTCTACCTTTTAGACCAATGATCAAATTGGATTTTATTTGAATTTTAAAGGTTAATTTAATGTGACTGTTTTAGTAATTCCTCCTTTGATGCCAGGACACTAATTTGATTGATTTACATTTACAAAAATAAACAAAAAGATACATAAATATGTAGGAATCAATTTCATGGGCTTTGCTAGACCTTTAATATAAAATTCACCTTTAAACATAATGTGCTTTTTTAAAAAGTGGGCTGCTCTAGTGGCCTTTATTTAAATGTCTTTCTGAAAGGAAATGGGGCTGATAGAGAGAAGGAAAACATGCAGTGAAGATCCGAAGGCCGGAACTGGAATCCAGGTCAGCTACCTTGAGGACTGAGACTACTGGTGCACCCACATATGCAATAGTTGACCCCAATACAGTACTTAAGAACCTGAATGTTTGAAGGAAAGATATATTACCACTGTTTTTTAACCAAGCTATTTTACCTGCCAGTGTGTAGAAATATTTCCAAATGTGTGCTCCCTCCAGGTATGGCTGGAGAGCCTGAGTCAAGGCTTTGGGAACATTATTGAGGCAGGAGAAGAAGTTGAACAAAGCAACTATGAAGTCATCTCCTGCTTTGCAATTCCCCGTGGACATCTCTGAGTCAGATTCCTGGCAAAAATCTGAAAAAACAAAAACAGCACAAGTAAACCTGATCACACACGTCTGCAACAAATCATAAATGTGTGGATATTGAAACGGACTTTGAGCTGATGAGATGCTGAAATTCTGGAGAACTTTACAAATAATAAAATCCACATAAAACATACACATAAACACCCAAACAGTAGACCATGCTGAGTTGTTTAAATTTTCATTCAACAAAATATCGAATCTATGCAGGTATGCCTAGAAGGACAGAGAGAGAAACATAAAGCTTCTTAATTTCTTTGAACAAAACGCCATCATCCACTAGGAAAATGTCAAGGCAGCCTTGCCTGACACATGTTAACAGAAAGAGTGTACAAAACACAGTGTGGGGTATGTTGGGGGAGGGGGGGGGGGGGGGGGGGGGGGCACATCTGTGTTAGATAGAAAAAAATGAAAAAGAAACAGATTTCAAAGCCCCTGGCTGTGGGATCCATGGAACATGGAGACAGGAAGTGAAAAGGAAGAGGTTTTGACAGGGTGTCCTTGTGGGGGTTGCTGTCTGAGCTGGCTGAAGATGGAGGTGCGTGTGACTGTAAAACCCATATGGATGTCTATAAATGTGATTTGTGTGTTTCTGAGTGTGTGTGTGTGTGTTAGGTTGACAGGGAATGCTGAGGAAAGGCCCGCTGCTTCAGAGGTGGCAGACATCTAGCGGTCTGTCAGTCTGTAGTGTGGGAGATGACTACTATTTGTAGGAGACTATATGCAAGGCAGCAATCAATGACGGTGCACTGAGCAGTAATGGAGGGCCAAGGCTGGACTCTTTTAAAATGACATGGCAGAATTAGAAGCTGCACTGCAGCGACAGATCAGCCACCTGCATATTTAGGTATGAAGCACTGATATCACTTAAAGCCTACATGAAAACTGATTTGCACACTGAAGTTCCTGCTCCTTTACAATCATCTCACTAACATGAACCCCAGGATATTGTAAAGAGACTCTGCACATTATGCAGCATTATGTGGATCAGACAGGCATCTTGTTCGCTGCCCGTCTGGTAATTGGTCCTTAAGGGGAGCGTGTTATGGATATCACTACTATGACTGCAGTGGGCCAAAGAAACAGGGTTGACTAACATTAATTTCCACTCTGAGTGCTGGAGAGCAAGGTAGGTTAACTAGGTGCCTTTTTAATAATGTTCCCATTATGAAGCAGCAGATGACTTCAGAAAAACAGATGTCAGTGTGCTGGCACATCTCTGTGGAGTTTCCACAACTCCTCTAGCACACAATAACTCCAGTGTCTTTTGTTTTGTTTTTTTTTGTTTTTTTTAGCTGATTTCTCGCCCCCCCTTCTCTTCCCCCTTATCCTTTCTGTCTCTGTGCTTATTCATCCTTGATATGTAGCCAACAGAGGCACCTGTTTATCTTCCGGACAACCAGTCAAGCAGTCACAAGGGTCCTTTCCAGAAACCGCTGTAATTGGAAGCAGGCACACAATGGATAATAAAAAAGACTGTGCGTTTGTGTTTACCTGATGCAGTGTGACTCTCAGTTTTGAGAAGCTGTTAAATTGTAAAAGTACTGAGAGAGCCCCTTCACATCTGGCACAAATAACTACACTCACTGATCTGATTGTGTCCAGACAGCTCCACATACAGGTGTGAACTCACTTAAGCCTTCAATCTACCCTTGAACACACTGAGGAAACACACACTGATCTGTTGTGACTCCTTCAACCACATTGTAAAAATAAATGCTATATTTCTAGGCTGACCATCTCTGGAGAGATCAGAAAAGGGCCCTGCACAGAAGTCTCCCATCCATCCCGATGGACCTTGAAATTTAACTAACGCAAGGAAGAATGGGTTAAACTGCCAAAAATGGGTGTGCAAAGCCGGTGGCATCATATTGAAAAAGACTTAAGGCTGTAAATGCCACCAAAAGTGGATCAACAAAGGATTAAGCAAAGGCTTATTGACATAAATATTCAGTTTTCTTTAATGTTCTTAATCTAATCGAAAAAGCATTTTCCACATTGTCATAATGAGGTATTGTGTGTAGAACTTTGAATAAAAAGATTAAATTAGTACTATTTGGAATAACTCTAAAACATAACGAAATGAAGCATTTCAGTAATCCACATCGCTCATTTGTTGCATAACAATGTAATGCCCTTTTGGTTCAGGTCAGAAGAAGCATCTAGTCTTGGTTTGCAGCCAGATTTCCTTTGACAATACAGGTTAGAGCCCTGTGCTCACCAACTGTACAGCCGACAGATTGTTTTCCCACCCTCATGCTGCCTCCTGACATAACAGCACCCAGAACCTGAGATGATTTTGGCGATATCAAAAACTGCAACTGATTGCTACCTCTTAAACAAAGCAATAAGTTACTAAATAATGAAAAAAAAAAGGCAACCACATTTTAAACATTAGTTCCAGTAGCAGCAGATTTTTAACAATAAGCTGAACTGAAACAGTTTCAGGTAAAGGCTACAGCAACATTTAAGTGTTTTTTTTGTAATCATTAGTGAAATGCCCAAAACATATGGAAAAGCGCAGTGTCTTATTGCGGTGATGACATTCCAGTCAAGCTGTTCCCTCTGTCTGTCTGTGTCCTGGTTAATTATCCCGTCACCCCAGATAACAGGCGAGAGTCAGCGCTTCCAGTGTTGATTTACGGCGGCGTGCCGGTAGACGCATCTCGGAGCCTCTGAGTCAGGCTCAGACCAAGCGAGAGAACAAGACAGAGAGAGTTGTTATTAATGAGGTCGCTATAATGTGAATTAATGTGCGAGTGCACAACAGTCTTTAAAGGTTAGACTGTTGCCATGTGGAGGAGAAAAGAGGGAAGGGAACAAAAATCTTTAAAGGTCAGAGTATGTGCTCTGCCTGGGCCAGCGGAGTGTTTATCACTGTGCTCTATTGATTTAGTAATGATGATGACCAAGGTGAAAATGATGATGATAGCAAAGATGCTGATGATAACTTCATAAAATAAATGGGGTTCATCTACAGTACAGTCTATATAACTAGCTTAAGATATTAGAGCACCATAATTAGAATTTGAATAAACACTTCCCACATATGTCCCCTGTGGTATCCGTTTTGTCAATCACACTGATATAAAGCAGGAGAGATCAAAGAATAAAAGCTTTTTGTTTTGTTTTATTATTTTCCTAAAGATAGAGGCTTAGTATGAACAGCACAGAAAACAGCAGCCCTCTCAAGTTGGTTTCAAGCCAATTCGAACAGAAATAAAAGACTCACAGGAATTTTCCAGGAGTACTCTGGGCAGGTGACAATCTTCATGAAGCAGCATTCGCAGCAGCAGCTTGGGGCTGCATCCTGGGTCAGAGGTCGAAAGCTTTAACAGGCATGCCAAGGCTGTCTCACCCACAAGGCCATCTCTTAGAGATAGGAGAGATAAAGGGAAAAAGTTGACAGTTCTGCAGTGTCAGGTGAGTATTCAGATTGAAATGCTATTAGCTAGAGACCATATAAAAGATGAAGGTTCATGAGATGAAAAAAAAACAAGCAAAGACAGAAATCCTGAAACACCGACTGGGAGAATAAACAGCTGGAAAATGACAAAATAGTCATTCTTTTCAGTGCTCTTCTTTGCAAATGTAAACTAGTCAAAAAATGTACTCGCTTGAGATTGCTTATAGCGTGCACAAAAAGGAATTAGTTCTAATCTTGTCCAGCTAAAAGCAAATTAACATTTGGGGGACAGCCAAAGACATGAATATACAGCAATACCCCCCTCCTCTATCTTTTGTAAAACCAAGAGGCTGCAGCCAGCTGTGAGTAATGAGCCATATCCTCGGTGTGTGCGAAAGGTTTCAGTGTGCTCAGAGTCTTTGCCTGTTGTTCTGTGTGCGCGCAAGTATGAGAGCATGCTGACATGTGTGCCTGCATGTTACTTTATACATCTCAATAAAATCTAATGGAAAGAGTGGACATAGTTGGCCTTAAGAGCAAAGAGGCGGGTGGCGGCGCATTGAGGGGGTGTCTGCCCAGAAATTAGCCGTTCCATCTGAGCCGAAAGGCTGGAGAAGTGAGCACCCTGCTGCTTGACTGAAGAAAACTATGCCTCGGTCTGACAGCACAATTTATGATGTCACTGGGGCTGCATATCCATAAGTAGTCCTCATTTAAGTGCTCTGATAAATCTACAGGGCAGGGTCAGCTTACGGAGTCCGAACACAGAAATGTAAACACGCACAGGCACACAGACAGGATAAGTCAGAGTAGTGCAGAAAAAAAGACACACAACTGAACTTATTTCGTGATTGAAACTTTTTATTTAATTCATGTCAGTGCTTAAAAGGACTGAGGAAAGATTTGGCAGTTAGGATCTAGATGTGGACCTATGATTCTGGCTATGGGCCATCTGTAAGGCTTCTGGCTTCCTCCCATCAAAGCAGTAGGTGGGACTAAAGAAATAAAGAGGCCATAAAAACAAAATAACTTCAGATCCACAATACTTAAGTGGGGATTTGTTTGATTTGTGTTCCGCCAGCATCCACTGACATCACCTCTGGCTACAGGAGAGGCGAGAGCGGTGGAGGGTGGAGATAAATGTGTGCGAGAGTGATTGACTGCACAGCTTACAACAGCAGTCGGACACAAACCTAGACAAATAATGCACCTGTGCAGCTTGTTGATGTCTCTCATGTAAAGATCCCATTACCAACAATGTTACGACTGTGTCAGAGGCGATGTTAGTTTCATCTGCATTATTTCAGTGCAGCAAGTCGGACTTGAAACCCGAGCAGCAGCTAAAGGTGCATCGCAAAGGTATTAATAAATTAATAATATTAATAAAAGTATTAATAACTTATAACTAATTCAAATTTTGTTTGAATTTTATGAGCAATGCTAACAAAAATATACCTTATTTGTTACTAATAAAAATTGTCGCATGCAATTCTGCCCTCCATATCTGCTTAGTAAAGCATTTAGATCTGCAACACCTGTGGAGTAGATCTCAAAGGATTTGTTCACCTTCAGACAGTAATTTCTTTCCCCATTCTTATATCCACAATACCTAAATCTCAATAACTTGAATAGAGAGTGTCTAGTAAAAACAATTTCCAAGTCTTGGCACAGATTCTCAATTTAACATAGCTCTAAGATTTAACTAGACCGTTCAAACACTTCCTCAATCTAACAGCTTTGTCGTAGCCCTGGGTGAGTGCTTCTGCCTAAAGGTTATCGCACCAGTCAAACGCCATATCCATATTCGACTGGGATCACTTCCAAGATGCTCCTGCAATCACCTCCATTCATCTTCCTTTAACTCTTTCCGGTTGAGGAAAAAAAAATCTTTCACCTTGCACTTGTGTGCTACTAGTGTGGGTTTGCGACAGATTTTGCGACAGATTTTGAGTAAAATAAACTAGAGTTTTTGGCTGTAATGTTCCATCTGTCCAAATACCATTAAGCGCATTAACAGGGCCTATAGAAGAATGTGTAATAGAAGGCCTCATGGGGGTTATTTCCATACCTTATGATCTGTTCGGTGAAGAGGTCAGGGTTGATAGCATTGAGCCATCGTACAACAGGCCTTCCAGGCTGGCATGGTGCTGAGTCCTTGGAAGCACCCTTCATAAACGTTCTACAGAAATTAAAATTAAACAGACAAATTACAGCTTTGAAAAACACTTAAAGCTACAGTGTGTAATTTTCAGCAACATCTAACGTCCAGACTGCAGACCGCAGCAACATGAACATCTCCCCCCCACAGCTTCTCCCCCCCAACAGTACGGCGAGCGTTACGGGACAAAATGTCTTCCACGACGTCCGCATCACCTACCTTCTCAAGTAATGAGGTTTGTTTACATAGATAATTTTACAGATAGTATTTCATTAGTCTGTGTGTTCAGTACCGTCTCAGTTCATTTCTCTCAACTTGCCGTAGTTACTTTCGAGCGTAATGGGCGATCTCGCAATCGATAGTTTGTTGGCTCTGCGCTGCCGTAGCGCAAAGATGTCTGCCTCCATGGCTGCTAGACCCGCTCCTATGTAATTATAAATAACGAATTCTAAGGCAACGCAAATATTAAGGTTAAGAGGCTGAGTTCGTAGATGATGATAAATAACATAGTTATGTATAATATATTACATTTCTGACTGTATATCCCTGTAATTATTACACACTGTAGCTTTAAATATGTCTATTTATTGGAAGTCAAAAAGCTTTGCTAATGACAGCCTTCATCCCCAGTCCAATATCTATGGGATTAGGTTTACAGACTTTGGTTCCTTTCACTTAGATTTCACAGACCTAATGTTAACATAGTACTAACCTATGCACAAAGGTTATTGGTGCTGTAACAACTAGGAGGACAGTCAGTAGTTGGTCACACAGGCTGTGGATTTGGTACGGCCAGTCTGAGCCACCTCCAATGATGGTCATTTCTGAAGAAGCGTTGATAAGAATAATGTCTTCTGGATTCTTGGCAACACTCCACAAGAGGTGCTCCACATAGAGCAACACTGCTGTAATATCACACCTTAAAGCAGAGAGGCAGAGATGGTGAATGCAAGCATAACAACAGATCAACTCATACATAAGATGGAATATATGAAGGAAAAAAATACATTTTCTTACATCACTGCAAAAACAATCCAGAAATAAGTAAAAAATTGCTTAAATTAAGTATATTTAGCCTTAATTTGAGCAGGTAAATAAGATGATTTGCCAATGGAATGAGTATTTTCACTCTTAAAATAAGATAGTTAGATAATATTTACTTGAAATAAGAAGATAAAATTGTTTTTTTCTTATTTTAAAAGGAAATTGTCTTGTTCCATTGGCAAAGTGTCTTACTTACCTCCTCAAATCAAGGAAAAACACACTTATTTTAAGAAAAAATAACTTATTGAGATTTCTATTTTTTGCAGTGATGACACTAGTTCAATGTGAAATAATAGAATCACATTTTCTTTTGCTCTTGTAAAGTGAGTAGATGCTGAAATTTCTACTGAATGAAGAATGTTACATCTTTCTAGTGTACATAGTTAAAAATTACAGTAACTGTCCCTTAAATGGTGAGAGATTCTGTCCACCATCTGTTATCTTTTTTTAGAAGAATGCAATGCTGATACGGATTGATCAAACTAACCATGAGTGTTTTAGGCATGCCAGACCAGGAGACGCAGCAAAATATCTCTGTTTAGTTGTACCTCACACCTTCCAACTGTCCTGAATATTTCCACAAAACATAAACCAGACCTCCTGTCAGTAATCTGCTGAATTTAACATTGATCCAGCATTTTTATTGTAGTGAATATTTTCTCATATTTTTCTTACTTTACGTTGCATCCTTTGAGCTATATACATCTGCAAAATAAACAACGAACATTTACCAAAGGTACCAACAATGCACTTTGGACAACACCTCAATCTCACACTTTAGGGTGTAAACCAGTCAGACAATACATCTGCTCAACTTTTGGCTTCTTCATTTTAGTAAAATTCTGATTTGTTGGTCCCATGTCTAAAGACAAAAGCTGGTCCAAGACCATATTACAAGAACTTCTTTTCAATAGCCTTTTTTAGATGTTATCTTACATAATTGTCTCCACATTTGCTTTTGACACTCAGTTAAACAGAAACCAAACCCCATTATTTATGAGAACTGGAGGTAGGAGGCAGTGAGGAAGTGTTAGAAGGTTATGAAAGATATTTCCATTAAGAGAACCTGCTAAAAAAAAAAAAAAAAAAAACATATGGCAAAGTAAAACATCAACTTCACTTACATTTCTTATTTTTGCTTTTTATACTGTCTTACTTTTATTACTATCAGTTACTCTGACCAGGAATATTTTAATTCCTTTTTCCAAACTTGTTTCATACAGGAATATTAGTGCTGAAAATTATTGTCAGCTTCACTGCAAACAGCATCTATTCCTCCATCCATCCATCCATCCATCCTCTCCTGCTTATTCCATAAGGGTCATGCTGGGGCCTTTGCTTATCTAATGCAGGCTTTGAGCAAAAGGCAGGGTACACCCTTGACAGGTTGCCAGTCTGTTGCAGGACAACAACCATACAGTACACACAGACCCTCACACCTAGGGGCAATTTAGAGATGCAAATTAAACTAAGTCATGTTTTTGGACTCTTGGAAGAAGCCATAGTACCCAAAGTGAACACATATATGCACTGGAAGAGCATGCAAAGTCCAAGCAGAGGGTCAGGAATCAAACCCAGAACCTTTTTGCTGCATGGCAAAGGGGCTGCCTAATGCACCACTCCGCAGCCAACTGCAAAGCAGCAGTGTGGTTCAAATGTGATGATGGTTCATTAAATAGCTTTTGCATAACCTGCTGTGATTCTGTTGAGACTGGAGTGCTTTAACAAAAGGCGCTGGTATGTTTTGGACAAGACATTAGCTTTAGTCCTGGGAGCAGCTAATCAAGGTTTACCCAATAAGATAAATCAAGAGAAGAATCTACTGCTAAATAAATTTCATACATTTAGATGAACTCAAGTCTGCAGATTCTGCTACCCACTGGAATTTGTACATAATTTAAGAATCTACCCATTTAAATTCAACACACGCTTCAATGCAGTGCCTCTATTTCTGTTGTTGTTTACTGGTTGTTTTGTTATATTGTTAATATCTTTTGCGGGCTTATTAATAGTTTTGAAATACCTAATCTGTAGGTGTCTCTTGTAGGAAGCCCTGACCCTGGCATATCGTTGCACCAACAACTGCAAAGTCTCTGTGAGCACAAATCCAAGCACATCCTTGGCCAACTCCGATGGAAGGACTGCCCAAAGGTCGCTACGAAGTCCACACAGGAAGTAAAACCACATCTGCAGTGAGAAGGAACACCGATCTCCCTGGAAAGGAGGAGGCATATGGGAGGGAGGGGGTTGGAGATTAATATATGTTATGATGTTGACACTGAGGCTGAAAGAGAAATACAGAAAAGATAAATATACAGTAGCAGAGAAACTGAAGGCAGGAAAGGGAAAAAAATTGGTCTGCCATCATAAGGATGTCTTAGCTGCCATGCTACCTGAACTCTGAACCTGGTTTTCTACCCCCACTGGGAATATAGGCTGCTTTAAAGTCATGATCACATTGAAAACCCAACACTTACACTCCTGTTTGCATATATGCTCAAACTTACAGAAATATTGAGGGAGATTAGATCAATAAAAACTGTTAAAGAAAAAAACATGTATGAGAATGGAAAGAAAGGCAAATAAGGACTGGGCAAGATTACTACTCAGGTATGCTGCAGCTTTGTCATAAATGTATTAAAAGATTCTTTCAGCTTTTTACTTATGCTCCCAAAAGCTCAGCATACTGTATTTACCCTCCAGCAATAAACTGATGATGAATGTGGCAGGGCTACTGAGTCATCCAAAACTCCCCAACTACCTCCTGTCTACATATCAATGGCCACTGAAGTCCTTCACAATTCCTTAAATTCTATCTCATCTTCGTATTTCTCTATCTGTATTTTTCTCCTTGTCATTTCAGTATCGATCGTGGCATTGAGGGTATAGTTTTCTAACTGACAGCCATGATGAAACGCAACCCCATGGAAATTTCTACAGTAATTTCCTGAAAAGGTTTTATACAGGACTGTCTCAGAAAATTTGAATATTGTGATAAAGTTTTTTATTTTCTGTAATGCAATTAAACATCATGAAATGTCATACATTCTGGATTCACTACAAATCAACTGAAATATCGCAAGCCTTTTATTGTTTTAATAACTGATTATGGCGTACAGCTGAAGAAAACTCAAAAATCCTATCTCAAAATATTAGAATATTTCCTCAGACCAAGTAAAAAAAAAATTATAACAGCAAAACAAAATCAAACATTTGAAAATGTCCATTAATGCACTCAGTAGTTGGTTGGGAATCCTTTTGCACAGATTACTGCATCAATGCGGCATGGCATGGAGGCAATCAGCCTGTGGCATTGCTGAGGTGTTATGGATGCTCAGGATGCTTCAATAGCAGCCTTTAGCTCATTTGCATCGTTGGGTCTGGTGTCTGTCAGGTTCTTCTTCACAATACCCAACAGATTCTCTATGGGGTTCAGGTCAGGGGAATTGGCAGGCCAATCAAGGACAGTAATGCCATGGCCAGTACACCAGTTACTGGTGGTTTTGGCACTGTGGGCAGGTGCCAGATCATGCTGGAAAATGAAATCATCATCTCCATAGAGCTTTTCAGCAGATGGAAGCATGTAGTGCTCTAAAATCTCTTGGTACACAGCTGCATTTACTCTGGACTTGATGAAACCCAGTGGACCAACACCAGCAGCTGACATGGCTCCCCAAACCATCGCCCACTGTGGGAACTTCACTCTGGATTTCAAGCAACTTGGATTTTGCGCCTCTCCAGCCTTTCTCCAGACTCTGGCGCCTTGACTACCAAATGACAAACAAAACTGCAACTGTCCAGTGCTTCTTTTCCATAGCCCAAGTCAGACGCTTCTTCCGTTGTCTTGAGTTCAGAAGTGGCGTGACCATGGGAATACGGCTATTGTAGCCCATTTCCCGGGCACGTCTGTGAACAGTGGCTTTTGATACCTGGACTCCAGCTTCAGTCCACTGTCTTTGAAGCTCCCCCACATTCTGGAAGTGGCTCTTGTTCACAATGCTGTTAACGCTGCGGTCGCCTCTCTTGGTTGTGCAGCGTTTCCTGCCACATTTCCCCCTTCCAAAACACTTTTTGTGAATGTGCTTTGAAACTGCACTCGGTGAACAGCCTACTCTTTGAGAAATGTATTTTTGTGTCTTACCCTCCTGATGGAGGGTGTCAATGATGGTCTTCTGGACAACAGTCAGATCAGCAGTCTTCCCCATACTTGTGATTTAGTTTACTGAACCAAGCTGAGTGTTTTTCAAGGTTCAGGAAACTCTTGCAGGTGTTTCGAGTTAGACGATTCAAGTGATTAGTTGAATAGCCTACTAGTATACTTTTTCACGATATTCTAATATTTTGAGATAGGATTTTTGAGTTTTCTTCAGCTGTAAACAATAAACAATCAACAATAAAAGGCTTGCGATATTTCAGTTGATTTGTAATGAATCCAGAATGTATGACATTTCATGATGTTTGATTGCATTACAGAAAATAAAGAACTTTATCACAATATTCTAATTTTCTGAGACAGTCCTGTATATCCCTCCAAAAAATCTGGATCTGGAATATTTTAAGGTTTAAAATCAAAAAGCAAATTAAAATCAATGCAAAATATAATGATTTTAACAGACGCCTTTCCTAAATGTGAAGAAAGCAGATCTGCAGTTATTTTCAGGGCTGAGCGAGTTTTCCATGCTATTACCTTTCTGCTGACGGTGTCCTTAAAACACAACATATAAAGGATTTTACAAATTATGTTGGAAACCATAGTTAAAGTAAATAAAACACAGCCATAACAAAGGATGCTGCATGTTTTATAAATGGTGAGGCCAGTGAAAGGGGATTCTAAGACAGGTTCTTGTGGAATTTGCTGGAGTTATTTTTAAATTTGATTGGAGGGGATTACGATGTAAAGCAAACTGAAGTGAATCGCAAACAAATGGCAGCTGAAAATCTGTGCCATCTGTTCTGCATTTTCGCTTAAAAGCATCCTAGTTGGTTCTTGAGGAGTTGGTCATTTGAGATAGGCTTGGAGTAGAGCCGCTTCTCCTCCACATCGAGAGGAGTCAGCTCAGACATTTTTTTCAGATTTTTTTTTTTCCCAGGAGTTGATCCAGTCTCGTCCCACCATGAGGAGGCCCGGGGATGATCCAGGACACACTGGAGGACCCGTATCTATCGACTGGCCTGGGACAGCCTCGGGCTTGGAGGTGTCTTGGGAGAGAGAATTCTGGGACACAACCCGGTCATGGACAAAGTTGAATACAACAACGACAACGTTGCATCCAGGAATGGAGTAGACGGTCCACATTGCTGAAATAATATCTCATGTTTGAATTACCTCCAACTCTTTCGATTATCTGTGTGTTAGTGCATAAGTATGTATAGCTATGTATTTGTTACCTTGTGGAGAAAGTGGCCCGTTTCAGAGAAATGCTACTATGTAGGGACCGACATTTGTGTGGACAACCTCCAACCCAAGATGAGTATCGGGTTGGAGGTTAGTTTAAGCGTAGGTATGTGTTCGTAATGGGTAAACTTCGGGTAAGGTTATGAGTTAGGCCATAGAAACAAATGTAAAAATGAATGGAAGCCCAGGCAAACCTAATTGTTTGTGCTGAACTAAGTGTGTTTATGTTGAATATTTCCACTCTATTTCTAACTATTGAGTTTGGCTGTGTTAAATAAATGCAGCAATATACTGGAATTTCAGAGAATGAAGTTGCAGCATCTAAGACATGTGTTTTGCTATAAATACAGCTTCTTTTTATTTGTAACTCACTTTTTAAGTTAAGGGGGTAGTTGGCCTAGTGATTACAGCAGTGGGCTTGTTCTCTGAGAAGTTTGCAAGTATCCAGTTCCATCCCCGCAGCCTCCACTCTAGGTTCCTAAGCAAAACCATACAATAAGGGGATTTAAAATAAAGGGACAATATAAATAAAGGGACAATAAAGGGATTTACTTTTTTCTGTTTACCATTAATTGATAACTATGCAGTACTCTTTTATTTTATTTTTCCTCTCTGAAGGGTATCTCTTTATTTCTTCTACTGTACAGCTACATTTTAAAATTAATAATCTTTTTTCACGTTTTTTATTTTGTTTGACAACTTTGCTTTTGCCAATATTACACCCAAATATCAAATGTCATGTCAAATGTCATTATGGCATAATAAATGCATTTCTATTTTCTGCTTTTCAATAGTAATTATGGTGCTGGTTAAGTGTGTGCTTGTCTTTCCTACCTAAAGTGAAGGTTATGTTGTTTAGAAAATGTTTGACACATAATGTGAAAAAGACAAACAAAAGGACAAACAAATAATATAAGAATTATAACTATCTGGGTATTACAAGTGTAATGATTCTATTAACAACGTGTAACATGGTTTGCTGATGAATGAGCATACCACCCTGAGCTACTTACCAAAAGATGGTGTTAACTTCTTGGCTTTTGCAAACCCACAGTGAACAGAGCAGGCTACAGCAGAGCTGCACACTTACATACATATGAAGACCTAATTTTAAAACATGTCCTGTGATCTAAAGAAAATAATGGAAATTTTTTGTGCATAAGGACTGCTGTAACATTTTTGAGAAAAAAATGGAGAGATTTATTATATGCCAGGAATGAACATCCAAGTTGTAAATTAAGCAGGTGGTGGCATCATGTGGCGAGGCTACCTTGCTGTATTTAGGCAAAAAAAAAAATATATAAAAACTGAAGACCTGAAAAGGTGTGTAAGGGCTAAGAGGCCAGCAAACCTGACTCAGTTATACCAGTTCTCCCAAAAGGAATTGCTTGCAATCCCCGCACCCAGGAAAAAACAAACAATCAACTGAAACCTATCTGGTTGTCTTCTGCATTTGATCAAATTGAAGTTAGGTTTCATTGTACAACACACAAATTACAGAGAAGAAAAAAGAAAATCCTATTTCCATCATAACTGAATGTGGGTTTGGGAGCTGAGAATAAAATACACTGGAAATTCAAAAGGTTCACCTCTTTATTGTTGAATTAAATCACTATTTGGCTCCAAAAGCTCCACATACAAAACCCCGTCATTAAGGTAGAAGCCAAGGCCATATCCCCCTCTCTTTTTGACCCACTTAAGTGACCTCACACATATGCTGCAGTTTTAGAGTCATATATTAAAATGTTTTATGCCATTAACAATTCACATGACAGTGTGAGTGTATTGGAATAGAAATAAAAATGGAGGCTTGAGACAAGTTTCTCTCAGGCACGAGGAGCCATAGACAAAAGAGACTGTTGCAGACCCTTTTACATACATTCATCCATACATATGGAGTTGGGGGTGGTTAAACACCTGCACACAGCAGGCCTGTCTGACACCAGTGACCCGTAGAAGGAGGAAGGAACAAAGGGGAGGGAATCCGGATAGAGCAAGAAGGAGAGGCAAGGTTTAGATTGGTTTGAGGCATAAAGGCACTGGAGTTCCAGAGGCCCTCTGCTGTTTCCAGACAGTCCCAGTGTAGAGTGCAGACTTCAGACAGCCAAATCCCTGGAGCCCCCAGGGCAGCATGGAAGCCACAGATGTTCATAGGAAGCTCAGAGTATAACGCTCAGATAGAAGGAAAGTGGGAGGTAAAGGTGCGTTAGGGGAATGAAAGGAAGAAACAGGAAGGCTCTGGAGGATAATTCATAGTTACTAATATCTGCAGAACAGGCACACGGAGAGACATCTAGATATTTACTAATCATACACCTAATGAGGTGCATGTGATTTGGATTCTAAGACAGGGATTAGTTTTGAATGAAGTGCAACATTTTGTATCAGGGTCTTCCTCAATTTTAAGGTTAATCAAGATAAACAGATGGTAAATCAATGTAAGATTCACCTCATAGAAGGGTTTAGGGTCAGCCCAGTCATGACTCTCTGCATCCTGAAGAATACAGGTGAGGCAAACCTGGATGCAGTAGCTGGTCAGCTGCTCTCTTAAGGCCTCCACTGTTTCATGGTACCTCTGGATTGGGAGCAGAGTCAGCGGTCTTAAAAAAAGAAAAAAAAAAGTAACAGTGTATGCTTTATAATGTACAAAGGACATTTGGAAAACAAGCTTATTTATTATTCAGTGATTTGGTATAATGAATAAAATCTCAAATGACAAGATGGCTTAAAAAAACAAAACAATTGTTTCATCCTATACGTTCACAGTGAGATTGATATTTTCCTAAAAATACACTGACAGAGTGATAAGGGGCCTAAAAGGCTAAAGACAGAGAAACACTCATGATGAAATATGGCAGAGGGCAACAGAGAGGACTTTGGAGGGAATCTATAGAGACCACAAGAGACATGAGACACTACAGAAGCTCCCACACAGTTTAAAGAGTCATTGCCAACCAGCGCTAACTAAGCATGCTTACAGGTACAAGTAGGCTTAACATTTTCTTTATGACTTTCAATTTAGTAGGGTTTTTGTTTAAGATGACTTCTCTGGTGCCATTATAGAGCTCTTTAGTTGGATGACATGAACTGTAAACCTGTGCTGTAAGCTGAGCTACATTTTGCAGAAAAGAGACGCAATATTTTCTCACAAAGAAGAGAGCTTGTTCACTACTGTATTTGGGTTTGAAAACTCAAGTCATTCTCTCATTTGTTTAAACTTTATAGAATTCAGAGTTTGATGTGTGAAACATCAAAATGTACCTATTATTTTAAGATTTTTTCCTGGAGCTGTTTCTATGGTCACCATGTGGGAGCCCTCTGCAGGCTGGGACTGACATTCCCTGTTGCAGGTGATGCAGAGTCAAGTGCTATAATAATATTTGAACTCTGTACCTTATGACACTTATTAGAGTTGCTTATCAATGCAGTGTCAATTATTGAAGTAGCATCAAAGATTTTTGTCTTTGACCTATGACAGGTGACCTTTTCTTCAGCTAACAGAATCGTGAATTACTAAAAGGGAAAACTAGACTTACAGTGGGTACGGTAAGTATTCACACCCCGTTACATTTTTCACTCTTTGTTTCAATGCAGCCATTTGCTAAAATCAGTAAAGTTAATTTTATTTCTCCTTGATGTACGCTAGGCAGCCCAATCTTGACAGAAAAAAACAGAAATGTAGAAATGTATGCGAATTAAGAAATAAAAACTGAAAAATCAAATAGTGATAAGTATTCAGACCCTTTGCTGTGACACTCAAGTTTTACTCACATGCTGTCCATTTCTTATGATCCTCCTTGAGATGGTCCTGCTCCATCATTGGAGTCCAGCTGTGGTCAATTAAACTGATTGGACCTGATTAGGAAAGGCACACACCTGTCTATATAAGACCTTAAAGCTCACAGTTTATGTCAGAGCAAACGAGAATCATGAACTGCCCAAAGAGCTCAGAGACACAATTGTGTCAATGCACAGATCTGGACAAGCTTACAATAGAATTTCTGCAGCATTCAAGGTTCCTAAGAGCACAGTGGCCTCTATAATCCTTAAATGGAAGAAGTTTGGGATGACCTGAACTCTTCCTAGGCCTGGTCGTTCAGTCAAACTGAGCAATCGTGGGAAAAGAGCCTTGGTGAGAGAGGTAAAGAAGGGATTTAAAGGGGTCTGAATACTTTCCATACCTTCTGTATAAGATAGAATTAACATGTAGTCCAAATTAGCAGACTTTTAAAATTGCAGACTCTACACACAAAAAAACATGAATAAAAATATATATTGGCACGATCATTTTCATAAGGGTTGGACAATCACAAGACTTAATATGGTACATTTTAAGCTCCTTTCTGAAAGATTCTGGTCAGATGTTTCAAAAATATTCCAATTTGGAGACTTTCTATTTATAGGGATAAATGGGAACTACATGCAAATCTGGAGTGATTTAAATAAAATATATATTAAAAATAAACATTTTTGCTTTATAATTAGCAGACATTGATAGGGTTTTTTTAGGGTTTATATTAATAAAAAACATCTGATATTTATCTAATGCTGTAAACAAAAATGTTTCACTCTTTTGAATCCACATGTACGATCGTGTGTCTTTAATACTCTTGTGCTCTGGAAAGAATTTGCAGGGTTTTGGAAACGACCTGCAATATAATAGAGAAAGGCATAGTGCATATGGCGGATGTGGCCTAAATACCCCAGCAGCAAGCAATATGCTTTGTACATGTAATTGATAAATAACATAGATGTTGTGAGTGTATTTAAGTGAAATGTGAAAATTTAAAGCTGTGAAGGAAAAACTCAGCAGTAATTTAAATTTAAAGCTAATTCCCATTTATTTTAAGAAATTCCCATTGATTCATAGCGAATGCATCTTTCTGGAATCTTGCAATGAGAAGTAATGAGACAAACCATAGCAGTTTATTTCTAACTGTTAATAGACTCTTATGAGCACCCCTGCTTCTTACATTCTAGCTGAAGCTGTACTGGAATCCTTCAGCTTGACATTGTAATGCTCCAGACGCTGTTGCACATAAATGCAGGAAGCAAGCAGAGCAGGCAAGTTCTTCAGGGGTGCAGAGGACGGTACCTCCAGGGCCCTCTCCTGCAAACGTCCCAGCATGGCAAACGCTGCTCTGCTACATGCTTCCACAAAGCTTGATCGCACCCCCAGGAGAGAGGTGTCCCTGCAGGCTACTGCCAGTGGCAGTAAGGCATCGAGCTCAGTCAGAATTGCTCCACAGAACTTTGGAGATAAAAAAGAAAAAGAAGAGACAAAATCAAAACCTTAAGTAACATTCTATAGAACGGAGGGAAAAAAAAAACAAAAAAAAATCTGCAATACCATTTATTATATGGCAAAGAAAGAAAAACTTTACTGGGGTAATTTGAATCCTTAATAGGTTTGGGACTAAGATTACTTAAAATGTAGATTTTTCTTCAGCAAAACACTGAACACTGCAAATGCAGAATGCAGCATTTTAAAGACATAAAAATAAATCAGTATGTCAATCTTACTCCAAAAGGAAACGGATCACGGATCACGGATGACAAAAATACCTATTATAGTTACAGGTTATCCCCCATGGATTATTTTAAAAACACTTCTTGTGAAATCAACAATTTTCCTTCACTGGTTTGAAGCTAGGCTGATTTCAATCTTCACAATACGCAAATTTGTAACCTTTAAAGGGCTAAAATAGTTTAACTCTCAATTCTAGTGTTTCTATCCACATGGATGAGCCAATGTGCATAAATTATGCTGTATTTTTCTTATTTCAGCAAAGGTATTTACCAAACACTTGTACATGGCATTTGTTTATCTTCATCCACAGATCAATCTGTCTGTCAGGGTCTGTCTGTCTGTCTGGTGTCTGTTAGTTTACCTGCACAGAATACACGTCGCAATAACAGCAGAGAGTTTTATGAGCTCATTTTATTTCTATCTAGCCACAAAAACGTGGTGCTTGAGCAGAGGTAAGGTCAACTGAGAAATCCTGTAAAAGGGATACTGTTAAATCCTTGGAAAAAAAATAAATTACAGAATAAATCAATCACTCAACTAGTAGCAGCATGCATTGCTTTCTCCCTCAGCTACAGTGCCTTGACTTATTCCAGGAAATAGCTGCAGCTTGGCATGCTGCCATATCAGAAGCACAGAATATATGAATACTTTGCAACCTCTCAGTCTTTTCAATGAAATTTCAGAAGAATCTCTTTTACAGAAAACACGACACGTTTAGAAATACTCAGCAAAAACAAAAATGTTAATCGAAGTACTGGAATCCAATAAGGGCTACTCCGGCAAGATGAAACCAACGCTAACTGTTCAAATGCTTGTTAGGGTCTGTTTGGGCTCTCAGCAGGTTGAAGGAAACACAGACACCTGAGGTGAAAGAACAGAAGGTGCAGAGGTGCACAAATTGGAGATAATTAAAGTATATCAGCAGATTAAATAGGGAAGTTATTTTTGTATCAATTTGTCTGATAATAAAGCAACTGTACATTCAACATAAAAACTGTCAGTTTTATTGCCAAAGAATATTATCACAGCTTGTTTATTAACATTAAGGTGAGTCTACAAGGAAACGTTGAGCACTGAGGTGTGAAAATATGAATAAGAAAACTGCAAGATATTGATCCAGAATAATTTCTTCTCCAAGCATTGCCTTTTTATGTATCTTCTAGTTCTAGTTTATTGGATGCAAATGCATGCAAGTATAACCTTTGGGCTGGAAGGCTCTCATCTTTGAAGCGTTGACCTACAAATAAATATGTTGTACAGGTCCTGAGCACGGACAAATTCTGACACTGGCTAGGAATCAGGAGACACTACTACACACAATGCAGAAGGATTTAGGAGGACAAAGGTGAAATGTGTGAAAGTGTAGATGTGTGTTTTTGGTAGCAGAGGAACGTAAGTCAGAGAAACTTTAAAGAAGTTTTAGGCTGCGCTTCCTGTTTTGAAACAGGGAAGATGAAGGGAGGCTAAACCAGTAGTTGGGGTAAGCATGTGGCTGTATAGCCCCAAACACTAGAGATTTTTGGTGGTGTTACTTCTTAAGCCCAGTTTCACATCAATCTCCTGTGTCTGTTACACCCCTTCTTACCTTTCCCAGGCCCTCTCTTCTCATCCTTTCCTCCTTGTATCACTCCTGTATCCTTGCTAATGCTATAGCCCCTTCCCCTTTTGTGATATGCCCTTCTATCATTAGTACACCCTCAGTTTCCCCACACATCATCTAACCCCATAATATCAACCAATTCTTGGTTTTTCCCTGTCTTCCTTTTGTTCCTGGAATCCTCCCCTCCAGTAATACTGATCACTTCTCCCCAGGCCCTTTCTGATCCAGGGCGTCGTCTGTGTCAGGCCCAAACTATTGGAGCTTTCTATTATAGTGGGAGCTTTCTACGGGAGCTACAAAAAGCATTAATCTATCTAGTTCTGGCTGCTGTGTGTAAACCCGTATTGTTCAGTCAGATAGCATTAAAGAAGGATGAAGGGAACAGAGCCTCCTCAGAGAGGCTTTATCCTGAGGTTACTTGTGCACAGCATTAAGTCTTAACCTAGACCTTGGTGCGATTTTCTGTTGAGCAAATCTGACAAGCAAAAACTAGATTTTGTAGAGACAGCCTGATTTAACCAATTACTTGCAAGAAAAATTATCTATAGTCATTTTCTATGAATGGGAGAGGAGACCTCAAATAACCGAACCATGTTCTTACAGAAAAAAAATGCAAAGATCAATATGTTTTTAGATGTATGAAATATGTAATATTAGCTAATTCGAATAATTTATAATTCAGTTTTATATATAAACCAACAGAGTAGATTAAAATGGAAAAACAAAAGGATGAGCAGCACAAAAAAAGTTCTATAAATCAAAAAATACATTTCAATTGCTCCAGCAGAAAGTAATGAAACGTGCAAAAGAATGGTTTTATTAGAAATAAAAAATGTGTAACACCTCTGGAAGAATACCTTTGCTATCATTTTAGGAGAGTCTCTTTCTGAGACTTTGTAGAAGAAGTCTTTTTTTAAATGTTCGTTGCTAACGGAGAAGTCATTGATGAGGCTTAGCTTGATTGAGGTGTGTCCTGAAGAATGTAAGGCCTCTTCTTGTTGAAGATTTTTGGCACAGATGTCGTCCAACACCACTTTAACACAATGCTCCATGTGTGGGACCAGCCTAGTAAAAGCTGACCTCCAGTCAAACTCCAAAGTCTGTGTCTGAAAAGCAGGAAACAAGCCAACAGGAAGCGAAATAATAAAATAGTTGGAATGTAGGAGAAATCTGAAGTGACAAACACATGCAAAAGTCTGACCTCTGCAGTAGGAAGTTTGCCTGAAGTGGGTTTCCTTCCATCTGCAGGTGAACATGAATCCTCATTAGGCTTTTTCAAAATACCTGAATCAAAAAAAGTTAATAAAATAAAGTATTTCACATAAAATACACCTTTCTTTTATCAAGCCATTGAATTATATCTGTGAAGCTTTCTAAACCTCCAATATGAGGAATATCCTCATAATTCTCTTGAAAAGGTTCATTATACTTCTTGGACTAAAGATTTGGTGACTTTACAGCCACATGTATTGTTTATTCTCTTTAATCTGTCTTTTACCTGTGAACTTTGGTTTATTCTACAGTATACTGTAAAACAGAGATTACCAAAAATTTCAGATTCTGAAACGTAAAATTGTACCAGAATCAACTCATGAACCAAACTATTGGTTAAATATACTAACATTTAAAAATATAAATTAACAATTGTTTTATAATAAAACATACAGAACCATCATCCAAAGTAGTCCCCCCCCCCCCCCCCCCCCCCCCCCCCATTTTGCAGTAGGATTTTAAATTTTAGCTTTTATATTTTAAGCCAGGGTTTGGGAACAAATAAGAAACAATAAAGATTGTGACAGACACCTGATTAATATTAATAGAAAACAAATGTAATTCAATTTTCAACAATTTCACTGAGTGTAGATCCCTAACCAGGTGGTATTCTGGGGGAATATAGGAAAATATATAGGAAAATATTTATATCTCAACATCTCAGACTCAAAATAAGCAAGGTTTGCAGTAGGGCTGACCTGTTTCTAAAGGTTAAAAATGATGTTGGAAGTGTTAATTCAACAATTTTAAAGCATCATCAATCTTGTTCTACACCAGCTCGAGTTAAAATAACGCTTTTAAAGGGTTAACAGTTAGCACTGTGAAAGAGGTGGAAAATGCCCAATAGTATTGATTCAATACTTATTGAGGTTGAATTTAGCTTAGTGTGTCAAAAGTTAACACCACACACTAATGTCAATACTTATCAAGATTTAGGGATAAAAACAGCTGAGTATCATCAACATAGCAGTGGTAATTAAACCTGTCCTATTTGACACATTGTAGCCACAGCTTCCCTGGGGCATACTGTAACAATCATGGCTGCTTGAAAACAGACGCTATGGTTCCTCAGAACACCATAAACACTTCACCAATACCAGATAAGCTGAGTTCACAGATTGGCATTCTGGGGGGCATTCTGCTATTTGTTTATTTTAAAAGCAATTCTTAACAGAATTGTTTGAATTCAACTCTTTGAATTAACACCAACTTTTTGGAGGAACTAACTCTTGAAAAGTTTAATGTGACTAATGAGTTGAATTAACACCTTACTTTGAACATACAACATCAACACTGACCATTTTACATAAATTTGACTTAACTTTATATGGCTAGGGTTACAGTGTTAATTTGGGCTTTTTTTCTTCCTTGGTCTTATTTCAAATACCTAAAAAAAAGACTAATAAATAATTATCTATATTGACTGATAGGAAAGAAGTATTGTAATACATTGTAAGCCATATCACACAGCCCTGATTTAAACTCTTATATATAAATGTAATCTTTTATTTTTTATTTTTCATGTCACTCCCTTGTCTTAGTTTGCACATTAGGTTACTTCTAAACACAGTTAGTTTCAAGGTTACTTCTAAACACAGTTAGTGTTAATAGCTCTTAGTGGGAATCAATGTTACAATTGCAAAATACTAGTCCATGCTACATTTTTCAGGTATCTCCAAAACTACCCGATAAATAGAAAATATAATTTTATGCCTTTTAAAACTGCAGTTACTTTTCAAAGAAAAAATGATGAAGTTCCAAAGGTGTGAAGACCTTCAGAGGGACGCTATTGTTCTCCAGAGAGAGTATCACCCAAATGGATTCTTACAATTTTTTTCAACCACTTATTGTTGGGAAACTATATAAAACATTGGTGCCAATCCTTTACTTTTTTATTGATCATCTTTGTAAAGCCTTAAGTTGCTGTTGGGCGTGTGGTTATACTGGATTTCTAAAGCAACAGGTGCAAGAGAAAGAATAAATGTGACTGACAACCCCAGGGCAATGCTCCCTGGTTGCTATGTATTTATATTTACAGCCATAACATTCAGAAAGCACATTGAGTTGAGCCCTACTGGTAAAAAAGTGGATTCATTTTACAAACTCTTATCCAGCTTTACTCATTCAAAATTGTGGGATTTATTACAGAAGCCAAAGATATACTGCTGTTGATGTGAAACATTGAATGTTAAGCTGTGAATTTCAGTTTCAGGGGTTCTTAGTGATAAATAAATGTGAAGCCAGCTAGTGGCTACCTGAGAAACTGCCTATTTTAGCTCCACTAAGCTGACTTTTTTTTTTTTTCTGTTTGCCCTGAAGGCTGCTCTACTGAGTTTATGACTACCTTTGCCTTAGAGGAAGCTTATAGAAATGTCTTTAGAAGTTCAAATCTGAATTTGGATAGGATTTAACCCCAAATCGCTGCAACAAAGGAAAGGGTAATTCCATGAGAGCTGATTGTGTGGATTTGTATAAAGATGGTAGCTTGTAGAGGAGCTGCGGTGAATAAAAGTGAATAAGATGCTGATTTGGGTTTCAATTAAAAAGCATGAACATCAAGGCCATAGTTTCTTAATCAGAAAGCGAAGTGTAAGACCCCAGGCGAGGCAATTTAGCCGAACAAGAAGGCATGCAGTAGAAAAAGAAGGAAGCGGCAGGCACATCACTTTTTGACCTTTAAGCTCATCTGATGAATTTCTGGTAATTAAGCTGTTTGATTGCCTGGAATTAATGATTTGGATAACTGCCCTTTAAAGGCTGTTTACCTCTCTGTAAATTGAGCCTTTCCGCAAGTCTTGTTTTTGTAAATGTAACCTTTATGGAAATTACTCTACGCACCAAAAACTTTCATTTAACATCTCTGCAGTGGTGGTTCAAAGGGGAAAGAGGAAGAAGCTACTAAAGGCTCATGTAAGACCTTAGATAATACCAAACTAATAAATGCTTCTTTTTCAAACTTTAGGGTAGAAATAGCAAAGAACCATTTGTGTGTGTGTCTAGGGGTGGGGTGGGGGGTGTGGTATGCATAAGTCAATGTGTGTACTTGCATGCATACCATTAGTTTTTTGCATCTTTTTTTACCAAAATATTTCAAATCCTTTCACAAATCGATATTGGATTAAAGGAAGTTCTAATACAAAGATATGGTTCTCTCTCAACCCATTTATTGTCATTTTGACTGCATGTTTAGGCCCATCCTCCCGTTGGCATGGGAAACACCAGCTCTTAGTCAAGACTTTTGCAGGCTCTAACAGCTTTTACCCTATATTTAAGGCCATTTATCTTCTGATCATTCATGACTAGCTTCCCTGTCCCTGAAGGAAAATAACCCCGCAACATGATGCTGCCACCACCGTGTTTCCCCTCTGGGTTGGCATTTCAAGGGTGTTACACACTGACTATGTGTATTACTTATTTGATTGATGAAGGCATTTGATTGTGATGCATTATATTTAAGGCTATCAGGATAAAGAGGGCCAAATATGAATGCTTGACTCAGTGTTAAAATGTTACTCAGGTCATCCGGATCCAGCCTTTTATCAGTTCACAGAGTCAGAACCAGACATGGAGGGGCTGCGTTCAGCTTCTATGCTCCACATGTCTGAAACAAACTCCCAGAAAGTCTCAGATTAGCTGAAACACTTAGTTTATTTAAATCCAGGCTGAAGACCCACCTGTTCTCAGCTACATTTACAGTACGTAGATTCTATTCAAAAGCTAAAATTCGCACGTCTCTGTATTCTCTCTTTTTAATCTTAAATGTTTTTAATTTTGAATCACGCTTTTAATTGTTTTTAATTGTTTTCTCTCCCTTTTGCTTATAATGTTTTATGTAAAGCACTTTGAATTGTTCTGTACATGAAATGTGCTATACAAATAAACTTGCCTTGCCTTGCCTTGCCTACTAGTACAGAACTTTGGAAACATTCATTACTAATAATAATTGAACTTTAATGATATCACACTGGAGAAATTCACCTCTGCGTTTAACCAAACCTTTGGGGATGGGTTAAATGTGCGGCGCCCTGGGAGCAGTGTGGGGTCTTGCTCTGGGACCCACAGTGGAGTCTGTGGGAATCAAACCGGGTACTTGCAACCTTCTCAGAGCAAAAGCGCACTGCTTTAACCACTAGGCTATCACGTCCCCACCGCAGTTCACATTCACAATACTCGACAATTTTTGCCGGTCTATTATGTGACATCAAGTAAAATACATTTAGATTTAAAGCTGCTATGTGACAAAAGGTATAAAAAGTTCAAGAGTGATAAATTCTACAACTTAGTTGCACCTTTTACAGTAGGAGAGTCTCCAGTGCAGTTTATGAAGATGATGTCAGCGACCAGCTCCCTCACTTCTCTCTCAAAGCCTAGCAGGACTGAAGCCAGCTGGGTTAATGCCCTCAGCTGGTGGGAGGTCAAGCTGAAGCTCCTGCTTTTCATGGGAAGCTCCATCGGCGCTGGAAAGGGAATGAAAAGAAATGAGATTGCAGATGTGCTGCAGACATAGAAATGCAGTTTCATTTTCACAAAGGAAAAAAACATTTTCATACGAATTTGTTTTCCACACAATGTCCTTTGCCAACAGGCACTCGTAAAAAAACACCCCCCACCAGAATTCTCAGCGCATGTGACACAGCTTCTAAATATCGACCCATTCATGTTTTCTCCATACACACTGTAAACAAAGCATGCAGAAAGGAAATTATGCAAAACTTTGCTCCCTGAGAAGTCACACTCGCACAACCTTCCTTCCTAACACAAAACTTTTTTTTCCTTCTCCTAACCCGCCGATGACCCCCTCGGCAAATATGGATTTCCCATTTTGGAGGCTGCCAAAGCCATCACCCGGGGGATGTTCCGCATTAAGCCGGAGAATGGGCGGCTGGGAGATGTGTTGCCATACGCTGAGACACATGCACAAATACTTTTGTGAGTCCGCCTAAATGAGCTCCGCAACTGCAAAGGCATTTGGGAAAGGATGAGCTCAGTATTAGCCTTGACTCTGAAAGCATAGAGTTGATTGAGCGCTGAGATGGAAAGAAGAGGGGAGGGGGGGGGGTTACTTTTTTCCAATAACGGTGACATTATTGCCTTTGGATCTTAATGTAATTTTGCTGTATTGTTAAACAAAACCTGACAATATGACAGCAACATTCTCCCCAAGGATGTCTGGGTTAATCATGCATGAGGTTTTATTCAGTGTTGTGTCTGGGAACTTGTGTATGTTTTTTATGAGTATTAATGAGTGTGAGTCAGTGAGTTATGTGTGTTTATTTCTTGGGACTTGCACAAATGCATGTTTATGTGCATGTGACTTGGGTCAATGTGCAACACTTGATTTGTAGATGAGATTTGCACGTGTCAGTCTTGTGGGGAAATTGTGCACATTGCAACCAGCCTTTCTGGTCATCATTAAATGGATTCTAACCAAAAGATTGTTAATGAATGTATCAAGATGTAGTTGAGTGCAAGTACGCACAGATGCATGCACGAAAGTGCAGGTGCATGGCTGTGTAATTATATGGGGTGTGTTTGGATGTGTGTGCTTGTATTTGTGTTTGCATGTAATTAAGCTCCACGGGCCTCCAGTTTCTCTGTAATGGGTTCCAGTGGGAGTCTGGGCTAGAGAGACTACCTCCTGCTGCATGTGTGCATGCGTGACCTGGTTGACACCCGGGTGCCAGCCTCGTTCCAAGACTCACGCTTTGCACATACGCACCACCAAGCCTGTCTATTTCTGAAGTCGCCGTCACATCAACAGCTTCTGATGCTCAACGCAGGGGAAAAGTGAAACTGCAGAAGATTCAAGGGAAAACTTATCAACCCGACAGAAGGGGACACATTTGGGAGATACAGCCGGTGGATTCTGTAAAAGCTATCTCTACAGCCCTCTTGCCCCCAATCTCCACCTTTTCCGGGGGTGTTCATCTGAGCACAGCAACTATTACCTTGCACTTCATCTGGAGCATCACCTTTTCCTGGCCTCCCTCTTCTCTCACCATCCATTCTATTCATTCCATCAACCTGTGACCCTACGACAGTTTCACTTCTTCACTAAGTCAATTCTAAATAGTGGCACATGACCTTGGTGTTTAGCAGTGCTGGTCATTGTCTTTCATTGAGGCTCTTTCCAAACAAGCTATATAGGTATTTATAGTCGCCTCCCTAGCCAAATAGGCCTATAGCCATAGAAGTGTAGTACATAGCCATCTAAACCCTATTATACCTTTGTCACAACAGTGAGACCAAATGGAAGCTCCCATAGTCACTTGATGGAGAGGGTGTGCTTAAAAGCACCCAGGTGTGTCATACAGCAAAGTACATCACACGTTTCAGAGCAGAACGAGGAGGGGGCACTGGGAGGGGGAAGAGTTCAACTGAAGGTCAATGGACTGAGAATCAATAAGGGAGGAGCTGTTACCAAGAGCGGGGCAAAAAATCTGTTTATACAAGAGATCTTCTAAACATTATACATTAAAGATATTACAACATTATAGAGGGATACAGAATGAAATACAGAGGGCTGTGTTGCTGTGATTGCTAAGAAATAATAAGACACAGACAACATAAGGAATTGTCTCAATGTGGGTGTTGCATGGAACAATCAACAAATAGCTAATGGATGAAAAGAAATAAGCTTTAAAGGTGGCCAAGTATAAATTTTAGTTTGCACATTTTAATAATAGCAACAGCATTAAATAAAATAAAATTGCCTGTACTTTTGGCAAGCAATCTGTCATTTTTCCTGTCCTGTGGGTTCCACCAGCAAGACAACCACGCAGGAAATCGAGAGAAAAGGGAAAGGAGGAGATCCAGGTGAGAAGAAAAAAGAAAAAGAAAGGGGGTGGTGGTGGCGGCGGTGGTGGTTAGGGATGAAAACATGGGGAAGCGAAGGAGGGGCGGGATAAGGGAATTCCCTTAGCAGTTGTTATTGATTCCGGTGTTTACGGGCGAATAGTTTAGTGCCGTTTACAAAACAGAACAGATGCAGCCAGTGAGCAAAAAGGTAAACAATTGCTGTGTGGCGGGCTGCCAAATCCCCAGTCTGATGTATTAAACTCACGGTGAAGAGCATTTCCCCTTTGGCTGCACTTATTGCCACTTCATTTCCTCTTTGCTTGCATACACACACTCTCTCCTCCTTGCTATCGCTCCTCTTCTCCGCATCGTTCTTTCTTTCTTTCGCATGCTGGTTTAAAGGAGGAATAAAATACAAAAGGAACAAGTATGTTGGATGCTTTTTGCCGTCTGGCTATTTTTCTGTTGTATTCCGACCCAGGAGGCCTGGTACTTCCTAACAGAGCGATTAGTAGGGGGAATTGCATGTGTCTGACATGGCCGAAAACCAATTATTAGACACTTTCTAGCAAATCATGCCCAACTCTTTGGGGAATGAGCAATCATGCAATAATTTAGCCAGTGATTTAATTTCTCTCCAGCTTGACTTGTCTCACACTCTCATCCACTGGCCCTCATTTTACCCCTTTCTTCTGGTATTTTTTTCCTCAGCAGCATAAATGTGAACATCTAAAGGGTTGTTTTCATCTTCCCGTGTAATTGTCCCAACCGGACAACAATATTTTGTCATGATGTGATAACTTGATAAGATTTTTCACCATCAGGCACAACTTCCTCAGCAAATGATGTCAGCAAATTAGCACCATTTTCATTACCTGTGGCAATAGATCACAGTGCTGTACATATAGCAGAAAATCTGTCAGTGTAATTTCTTAATCTGAACACTCCTTATGTGTAAATCAATATCTGATCATTATCATAAATTAGATTGATCAAATTATATTGCACAGAGAACTTGGGACATTTTGAATAGTCATTATGAACAGTATTTAAATTGAATTCAACACCTTCTGTGTTCAAACAAAAGGAATAAAGGCAGCCACTATGTGCTAGCTCTCTGCTATAACTATAAATACTTATAATTATCTTAATATTTTAAGTGATGGTCCATTTACAATTGTCCTGTTGTCAAAGAAACTTTAACAGATTGACAATTGTTTTGGTTCTAATCGTAAGAGCATCTGTCCCTTTCACACTAATGATTGAAATTAAGCCCTGATCTGCTATGCTCTACATACTCGCCTACTCTTCTATCAAATGCCACTGTTTGATATTTTTACTTAAACTTTGCTTTGAAGCATTAAAATCCTTTAAAGGGTTTTGAAGTGAAAAAAATATTACATATGGTTTAATTGTCTTTTTAAGAATCAGAAACATGTGGCATGCGTTTGCTTAAGCAAACTAAATTATTGCTGTTTTTCTTTATGAAAGCCTTTTTTATGTCATTATTCCACAAAGGAATTCTACATGAAGGAAATAATAAAAGCAAATCATTAGTTAATGATGGGGTGCTTTATCCACTGTGCCTGCTCTTTGGTGGTCAGTTGGTGGTAAGTCAGCCACTCAGTCTGAGGCAGCTGTGGCTTCAATGTAGCATCCTACCATCAACATGTTTGTGTCGTGTAAATCATTTTTGCACTACTACAGGCCAATTACATTTAATCAAATACATGATTTCCTGTCTTGCTTTGTCCTTGTTTGGAGTGTCTTTGGTCTTTGTGTGATTTTTTTTGTTCACTATTGTTTCTTAAGAGGCCTTCACAGGACAGTTCTATTTATCAATTATACAAAGGTGGACTTCAGTAATTAAGTAACTTCTGGATGCAATCAGTTTGCACTTATTTGTTTAGAAATCTTAGAATACCAGCTAAAAGTAAATGCATGTTACATTTTAAGATTTTTTTTTAATGTTTAAAAAGGATTAAATAAATACAGTTATGCTGGTCTACAACAGTATTGACTAGAATTAATAGAAGCTTATGATTGTATGATCCGATGGCATGGACATTTATTTAGGTAGGGGTATCTGTTTTAAATTGTGCAGAACAAGAAAATACATCACACTTTCCACGTATGCATTTCAAAATCTGTGAATCCTTTTTCTTCTGCATTGTGATCATGCACTGCTTTGTGTTGGTGTGCTGCTCAAATGTCAGTAAAATATCCTGAGGTATGTAGATGTGATGTGACTAAATGTGCACAATATTCAAGGGGCAGTGTATTGGCAAACTTATTGGGATTCAAAGACTGGCAGTTGCAAAATTTAAGAAAACATTTCATGAACTTGCACTTGAACACCCAGTTTTTGAGTGTTAAAACTACTTTCCTTGTAATATTTTTACCTCCTGCCCATTAGAATAGGGGGCTTCTAATGAGCCTTGTTCTGTTAGAAAAGCCACCCGTTAAAGGTAGTTGTTCCACCTCACTGTCATCCTGTACTTTGTCATTACGAGGTGGGTATTAAAGTGCAGATTTGATTAAATCTGCCGATTTATTTGTTTAAAATCTTTTTACAAATGAATGTTTACGGGATTGAATCAAACTGGACTAAGGGGATACTAAAGGATTGGTATAAACTGGAAGTGTTTTGGTTTGTAAGGTCTCTGGGGATTAAATTTGTTTTGATAAGCAAGCTGTGTTGTCATAGCAGTCTCCAGAACTTCTGCGTGCTTCAGGAATTCTCTGTGTTTTCCGGCTATAGCTGCTTCCCAGGGTTTTATTCTCACAGGGTGACGTGCAGGGTCATGTGGGTGCTTGGAGCTATGTCTGCATACGCTTCAGTTTGTCTGTGGGTGGAAGAAGGCCTCCAAGATGCTCCAGACCTCCTGCTAGGCCCAGACAGTTAGGGTCCTCTTCGTCAGTTGCAGCCCACTGCTCACTCAGACAGCCTTATTATGTGAGGACCCCCGCTGTGATTACTCAACATACACTGGAGCGCATGCACGCACATGTAATCACACACAACCACCCAAACGCTTGTCTCTTGCGCTTCTGTCCTCGGGTGCTGTCCAACTGGGCCACAGCAGGGGCAACCTGGCCTTCACAGAGGGAGAGAGTGGCAATATTTGACATCTCAATTAAACTGCTTGGCCAAGATAGAAGTGTAGGTAGTGTTTCTTTTACTGGCAGTAAGGCACCTCTGCTTTAAATTTGTTTTCCTATTACTCAGGGTATGTGCTTTGTTTTCACCTCTTGTCACACTGAATTAATATTTCTCTGGCCTTTTTTGCATACTTCAGCTGAGTAGCTGGGATGAAGAGCATGGCAGAATGCATTGTAATGATAGCAGCATTTCATTAAATCCCACTTGTTTAGTGCCCTTGTTCACATTATTGTTTTCAACCCCTCAGCAAATCACGCTGACTCTTCATCACAGACACGCAGCCTCCTCTCAATAAGCCATCCAGTTTTTTTCTTTTTGTCGGCTCTTTCTCAATAGAAGGTGCCAAGAAAATGTTCATATCCTTGAGCTGCTCAAGAGCGATACACAAAAGCCATTGTGGCCACTCAGAAAATATGGGCAAAAAAAAAAGCAAATAAATGAAACACATTATACACATTCTCGAGGCCCGCAAAACGTAATCTTGTTCCGTGATTTCACTGGAGGCATGATTTAGAGAAAATGACTGCTGACAAAGACATGCATATGAACAAAGGCACGGATAAATGACACAGCTTTTCTCTTTGTGACTAGTAAACACAGGGTTTTTTTTTTGTGGAAACTTTTTCTTCTAAACAAGAACTCCTAATAATTTGAAAATGCAGCAAGAAAGCTGCATTGGGGAGAAAAAAAAAACAAAAAAAAACACCTTTCATAGGCATCACACAAACAGCTACACAGTGACACACACACACAAACACCCCCAGACCATAATTATGTGGCTGTATGCGGGTGCACGTCCTTGCCTGACAGTGTGTATAAACTCAGGCAGAGATATGATCTAGTGAGGAGCTGCTCTTATTAAATATTAACAAACGCCATTCCCAAGTAGCCTCAATCCCCATAAGCACCTCCAATGCCAGTCGGTGCCTCAGCCGAGCTATCTCGCGTCACTACAGAACCTCTCTCCCTGTTGAATAGGCTGTGGTGCTGTCTCTGAGAAAGAGTTCAAAGAGTCTGAAAGGGCGAGGAGGTGGGAGGGAGCGCAGCGGTGGAGAAAGCACTTGCAATACATGTTCTGAGTTCCTTTTTCTTGTTTTTTTATCTATATGAAGCGGTTGCCAACGTCATGTGGGGAAATTAGTGTAGCTGGAATTTAAATCAGTGGTATCAAAATATGGTACAGCAGAATTTCTCGACTTCGGCTTTAACCCCGTGGTCGATTGTTTGGGAGGGCGGGGGGGAAAGAATGGATGCAGAGAAGCTGATGTGAGAGCTTTTGAAGTCTCACAAAAACAGGGATCTGCTAGGCATACACATGTAAATTACTAATACCATATGGAAATCTAATGGTGCATTTTCAAAAGGGAGGTATTAAATGAGGCTTGATCACACAATTTTCAATTTAAGTCAGCAATTAGTAGGCACGCACACAAATACACCCATGCACACGCAAACTGGCATCGGAAACTCGAAGAAAGTCAAACCCAGCAGTGCATTCCTATACTGGATCAAAGTGAGAAGTAATTGATTTTTTTTTACCCGTTAAAACAAATTATTAACATTCGGCAGCACTTTTTCTACCTATCTACCTACTTAACCTTATACACTTTAAATCATTAATGAAATTGCTCACATTTTAATTAGGAGCGGTTTATGGTAAAAACATTAACAAAGTTGGAGAAAACTGTGGGGCTACACGGTTAAGGCTTTGTTAAGCATCATGTCTTCCACTGATAAGTGGTCCTGGGTTTTACAGCACGGAATAAGCGTTCATGCCTCTGAATACCTTAGTTTTCTTCCTACAATCAATAAAACTAAACAAAAAACCTGCGACCAGTGCAGGATGTAACCCACCTGTGGCCAATTCAACAATTGGAGATATTCACCAAGTTTAATATTAGACATCTCTACGTAACTATATCAGTTTTAATAAGTGCTAAGCCTTCTTCCTTTGTTTAACCCTCAAAAATCTTTAACAAGGCTTTATTAAATGGCTTTTTAAAGTCTGGATCAATTCAGACTTCCCTAAAGCTCTTCCATAAGATGAAGTAACATCTGGTACGATAGAAAAATTATACTTTGCATACATGTAAATGTCAATGAGTTTGATGATCTTGTTTCACGGTTTTATTGTTGGACATTAGTTAATTGATTTTGTCCCAGGATTGCATTGGAAAAACAACAAAAATTGGGTTGTTCATTTTTTTCTGTTTAAGAGTCTGTGCTAGCAGCAACAGACAACACGCACCATTTTATCTACCTGCAGTCTGGATTTAATAAAAAAATATCTGTACTAAGCAGATCCCATTGGCTTATTGAACTTTCTTTACATAAAATTGGATTAAATAGAACGGTAAAGACACTTATTTTTCCATCTACAACTTTTACTCACCAATCACAATATACAAAACTGTCATAATATGGATAATTTTAAAAAAAATAGGACCTACATTTAAAACTTCTCAGAAAGACACATACATGGAGACTTGGACCACCTTCATATCTCCACTGAACTTATTGAAGTGTGTGTTAAAGTCTAAAGCCCGTTCCTGACCAACCTGTCGAGCACAGCCATTCTGTTCGCTCCGGTTCACTTAGAGAAGTGCAGAGAAATGAGAAAAAAAGGAACAGGAAGTATGTATGGATGGAGTGAAAGGAAAAATAAGGAAGGGGGTGGTGGAGGGTGGGGTGTTGGGACTCCTCACATCTGTCTAGGTACAAAGTCAGAGCCTGCCTTTGAGTCAGTGGGGTTAAAAGAGGAGGCAGATCTAGCTGTGAAAGCTGTTAAATGGTTCAGTGGTTTGACAGTGGCTGATGCTACAGACAGCGCAGCTCCCCCGGGAGCCCTCGGAGTTATCCCCCCCCACCCCACCCCCCAGCATAGCTCTCATCAAAATATACCTACCGCCTTCCTTTACTTCACAAATAAACAATAACACAGCAGGAGCGGAGGGATGGATCTAAGGAGTCGTTGGAGGCTTATGAAAAGAGAATTACTTTCTTTGACACTGTCGTAATTGTCTTGACAATTATGTGCGTTGCATACAGTATACAGACAATAGAGTGTAAAAGCAGATTATGCATTAATGTTCCAGCACTGGCTTTTTAGAGAGCCACGGGCATTTGGAGTGGCTCTTAAGTTTTTTTTTTTTTTTTTTTTTTAGAGGAGACTTTAAACATGAACAACACAAAAATGTAATCCCAGTTGTAGCTGTGTTGCGCACACACAGAGACACACGCACAAACACAAACACATAAGTAAAAGCAGCACAGGCAAAACTGCTCCATTTTACCATCATTACACAGCACGGGTCCCTCGCTCCCTTTGGAGCCGTGTTCTGCCTCCGGTGCTACATTTGACGGTTTGTTGAACGGCACGTAGGTGTGTAGCCTCCGCCGCGTTACGTGATCAAACAGCCCAACTGACGCATGGCCAATTATCCCGGCTGCCTCCTCTCATCTCACGTTTAAGGAGAGGGAAAGTAAAAACCAGAAAAGAGAAAATGGGAAGAGAGGTAGGGAGGGAAGGGATGAGGTAAAAAAGAAAAAGAAGAAAAAAAAAGTAGAGAGGCTGGTGGTGTGTTTATCGAAGAATGGCAGATGCAAAAGCACTCCTCTCCGCATTCCTCTGGGAAGCTGGCATGTGTACCATTTTGAAAAAGTAAACAATGGCTCGCAGACTTTTTTTTATTTATCTCGAATCTTTACTCTCAGCAAGTTGTAAATAGGCCAATATGAAGCAAACAAAGAGAATGTGAAGGGATGACGGATCAGAAGTGACATGGTGCATGAGGGTCCCTGCTCCTCTCTGTTGTCTCCATCAACAAATGCTACATCACTGAGAACTCCTTCTGCATTAGAGGAGAATACAGATGTATCTTAAAACATTTAAGCAGGATTGAATGTTTCTTTCTTTAATAAATTCCATTCAAAAAGAAAAACGCATAGAAAAAAAGTGTCCAGTTAGGGCCTATAAAATCATGGCTGCCAACTTGATAGTGGTCCAGCAAACAGTCACTAAAACCCCTCTAACGTGGGTAATCCACTAAAGGTCATTGTTGAAGAAGTTGGCTGTTCACAGGGAGCTATACATAAGCACATAAATTGAAATTTGAATGCAAGAAAAATGTGTGGTAGGAAAAGGTGCAGAAGCAGCAGTGATAGCAGTAGCCTAGAGAGGACTGTAAGAGGAAGGCCGTTCAAGACCTGTAGGAAATTTGCCCAATCCCAAACCAGCCCCTAAACACTAACCCTCTGTTTGCGAGTTCCCATAAGGGTCCACCACATAAAGTGCCATCCCAAACCACATAGTGGGTATGGCCAGTGGACCGTTCAGCCCTTAAACAGACATTCTGCATCAGTGGAGTGCAGTACAGTGTAACAGCGAACCGGTGTTGGAGGAAACACGTGCATTCAAATGTAAGTTCTGCTGGTTTGCTGCATCTTCATCATCCTGACAGAAAATAACAGTTTTAGGAAAAAGAAAAAAGTGTAATTAATCCCTAAATGAAAGGTCCTCTTTGAAATAGTTTTATTTGATAAATAGATTTATTTTAAAGAAAATGGCAAATGTTGGATATTATGTCAACATGCGCCAAAGAGTTACAGCATAACTATTTTTCTATAGGAACAAATGCTTTCCCTTTCCATTGAAGGGAAGAGCCGTCTCATTCATGTTTATAACCCCGACGTAAAATCCAGGCGCCCTTCACAGAGTATGACTTCACTGGGAGTTACACTTCATAGTTAAGGGTTAGTACTTAGGGAGCAGTTTGGGATTCAGACATTCACCACTGAGGTGTCGACTGAAACTGGAGACAGTGGTACAATAGCTACCACGAACAGATGTATCCATCCCATGGGTTACAGCTTTCAAATTCTATGCTAAGCTAGTCCTAAACCAGAGACCAACTCTTAACCATCATAGTTAGACTTATAAAAGGATGCACCAGTACCTAGTTTATTGGCCATGGTGTCATTAGCCTGAACTCAACCACACAGTCAATGTGTTTTGTGCAGAGCAAGATGAGAGAAACCATGGCCAACAATGCAGACAAGTGAAAGACCTCTACACATGGCTGCCTTATCATTTAGAACCACCACAGGTTGATTATCCCAATTTGATGTCACACTAAAGAAGTTGGCTTTAGCTTACACAATGTAGTTTAAGAGTAAAGTTAAAGGAAAGAGGAAGAGAAAGAACCTCACCTTTATTTGGTCAATTAAAATTAAATGGGAGTATTGAGAGTAGAAATCAAAGGAGGAAAGTGAATCAGAATAAAAGAGAAGCCACAAAACTGTGCAGAAAAGAGGATGAAACAAGATATAAAAAGTGAAGCACTCACCCACTGTTGCTCTGGACCTTGCAGAGTATTTTTTGATCTTGCTGCTTAGTGCCGTGTTGTCTCTTTGGGCAGTTTCATGTTCTCTCTCCATCTGGGAGCCAAGCTCCTGGGTAACAGCACCAAAGTAAGCTATGTTTAAAAAGCCAAGGACGACTTGGGGCTCCGCTACTCTTGAAAGGACCTGGAGTTCCTCTGTAAGGGCTCGGGTCACATGCGGGACCGCATTGTAAAAACCTGCCACCAGTCTATCAAAGCCGGTCTCACCCCCTGGGCTGGAGCTCATGCTTGAGTGCAGAATATTCACCACATACTGCCGTTTCAGGGCCTGAGCATATAATCAGATTTAAAATGCTGTATATTAAACATGCTACTATAGTAGGATTTATGAAGCGGTTCAAAATACAGAATCGACTGAAATTGCACCTGATAATCTGTGAGCACTTCACATTCTGGATAGAGGAAAAACAGCTGCTGTAAGCAGTGGACCCGTTCATGGATGGTCAATGGGGACACTGGAGTGGAACCAGAATGTTCTGAGGTGCAGTAAGACAGCCGGTCCACCAGGAAACGTCGCAGCTGAAGACGTACAGTATCCCATGCCACGTGGATCTAAAAGGCGAGTAAAAAGATGTCGGAAATATTTATGTTATAACAACCTCAGGTAGAAGAGCAGAAAAACAGAGACTGCTGATTAAACCCTCATTTCAGAACACTTAGCAGTTAAATTAGGAATGAAATTCATCAACCTGACAAGGAAAAAACACTGAACTGAATGAGAAATAGCGCATTACCTCTAATGAAGGGTCATCTTTGACTGTGTGTGTCATGTGGACAGAGGAGCCAGGGAGATGAGGGTGATGAGAGGAAGACATAGCAGATGAAGATGAACAGGGAAAACAGACCCCACACCGGGCAGAGAGATTCAGCAGAAGCTGAAGGGTCACTTCTTCTTTGCCCTCTTCTTCCGATTGAAGGTAATGTTTCTAAACAGGTGAAGAGCAGAGATATATGTGGAGCATGAAGAAGTTGATCTGATGACATAACGTAATATGCAGTGTTGGTGTCAAATGTGAAGAGCTTGTTAAAATCTATGAGGGTAAAATTTGAAGCTACAATGTTGCACTGGATTGTATGAAGGTGAATTAAAGTAAAGCAGCTGAATACAAATACACAAAACACTCAATTTTCAGATCTATCACAATAAATCTAAAATCATACTGATGGATTTGGAGACATTTGTGCACTCTACATGCGTTAGATTGGTGATATAATTACATATATTTTCAGTTTAATGCATATTATGAATTATCATAAAAAAGACACTTAGTTTAGTTTTACTATTGATGAGTTGGATCTATTTTGGTGATAATAATTCCAGTTATCCATTTCTTTAATTGACCTAATTCAGAGAGCTCGAAACTGCTGCTCCAAGGCCACATGAGGTGTTTTACTATCTACATTGCTTATTACAGAAAGAGAAGGGAGAGCTGAGCCTCTGAATGTCTTCATATGAAAAAAAAAAGTACTGAAGATTAATTCATTAATGCTGAGCTGCAAATTATATGATTTATTCCAGACTATTCTTTTTTTCTTTTATAAATATTAAAAAGCACCCACCTAACTGGCCTTAGTCCACAAAAAAGTGTCCCCCCCCCTCGTAAAAGATAAACGTTTTATTCTGCTTTAAGATCCTAAATATTTCTATAGCACATACTAATAGAATTCAATATTTCTTGAAGTTGTAAACAACAAAGGCAATAATAGCTCTTTGGTTTGAAAGCAAAGCTGACCTTTGACCTAATGCATTACCAGAGCTCTGAAGAAGTCTAAAAGGTCTGCAGAAAGAGGCTTCAGGCTGTTTTGTGCTCTCGTGTTGAACCACTGTAGGACCTCTGTGGGACTGGCAGGACGATCCCCGGTTCTGGAGTCTCCCATTTTGGCCTGAAGCTCCTTTAGCTGTTGTTCAATGCTTAAAAACAAGAAGCTGTGTAATTAGACAGATGATAAAGGATTCAAACTCTTCCAGTGGAATATTATCTAAAGACATTGCATGTCAAATTGGACTTATCTGATGAGTGTTTGACATGTTTGTTGAGTGTTGAACAGAAAGGGATGCAGAACTGTTTGGTTATATAAACATTCCAACACTAAATGTATTAATTTCGCTATTATTTAAACAACATAATCCAATGCATTCCTTAGGGTTTTTATATTACTGACCAACAAAACGCAGTGCAGATTCTCACACATCAGCTGTGAGTATTTGTCATTGTTTTTCTTCTCTTTTGCCAGTTAATGCGCCTCTAGGTGAATAACTGCATCTTGGTAGGCTTGTTGTGTCTTATCTCAAAGTTGTACACAGGATGACTCCTTTTACAAACTTTAAATGAAAATACAGTAAAATACACTGAAGCCTGTAACCTGACAAAATGTGAAAGGTTAAACAGTGAGCAATGCTTTTGCAAGGCAATGTTACTTCGATTATTCATATAATTATCTATATTCCCATGGCTTCCAGTTCCAATCTAAACTCCCAGTCCTGCTTATTTGTGCAACACTGGGAACAATTGTTTCCCCAATATGTCGTTCAAGTGCAACTCAATGAAATAAAGAAAGCACTGCTTCAGCAGAAATGCAGAGGAAGAGAACCAAGCACAACTGAAGCAGAAACAGAGACTCTGACGTACACACAGCATCACACTCAGGTCCTTCCCCCTCTCATTCAGCTTCTGCACTGTGAGAAGACAGATACAGACACATCAGCAGTAATGAACACAGACAACAATATATCAATGTGTGAGTGTGAGCTAAGCATCTTGAGTGAAGTGGCATTACAGGCATCGGCAGGCGTCTGAGATACACACTTTTTGCTTTTTCATGTCTTCCCTCCACACTCACACATACATAGAAACACCGCTCTTTTGATGTTAACAGACGGCACCAGCTATTCGGTTCCCCCTTAATATGACAGATTAGAAATGACATCTTTGGGCTCAACATGTTCAGTCATTTCCATGCAAATCGATGCTTATATATTTGAATCCAAGGCAGTGTCAGAGTGTGTGCTTGCATACGTCGGCATACCTGCATAATTACAATAGTGTTTTAGGGGTGAGGGTTCCTATTCTGTGCACACATGGCTGCTCATTGACAGGCGTAGATGTACACAAAGCTCCAGAGATGAGTGCATATAGCAGAGCATGACACCAGGGCTCAAATGATTCATTAAATACTGCATGTGTTGATGAACTAAAATCAATAGGGAAATATAATTAGGAAAATCCATAAAAGGCTATTTCTCTTTAATTTAATTGAATCTACCATCCCACAGGCATTAGACATTGTATTTGTCAGGAAAAATAAATTAATCAGTGATTTATACATATTATCAATAGCAAAATCAAAGTAAAAAAAATTACCTGCATACAAGCTGGTTTTCTGCTAATCTCTGTGTCAGACTCTTTATGTGTTAGCATAGATAATGCAAAGCCAAAAAGCCCGTCTGCCATCAAACAGCTCATCTCCTATCGCAGGTCTATAAACTGCCTCCTGCTTGCTCCCAAGCCATGAACGGATCCAGATGTCCCGCAATAGCAGCTCATTAAATAACCGTTCAATCTGACACACTTTCATTTCAGAGGGGGGAGAGAAAAACGCAAGGGGATAAAATGTTATAGACTGTTCCAAGTTGATATCCTCTAGACTGAAGGCTGCCTAATGACATTCCTCTGTCTTGTGGTAACTGCCTTCTTGTCACTCTGCTCTGATTTCTCTTCTTTAGGCAGACCAGACGATGCATCTTGTTTTATTCTCATGTTCCACTCTCGCTGACTGACATAAACTTTGCTTATACAGAGTTTATTTTATGTAATTTGATGCTGTTAAACTGCTTTTTACTCAACCTTTGCAAACCACCAATCACCTTATACATATTGTACAGGAAACTACCCTGTGCATGAAAAGTGAGAGCAATACATTTCATCCCAACAAATATCAAGATTCATTGCTGACAACATCTTTTTTAAACTTTAAAGAAATATATAACAAATCATCTTTGCTGTTTTGAACTGAAATTGATGCAAAAGAAAATCTACTGGAGCATATTGTAAATGTGTTTTGTCAGAAGAAAAAAGATAAAAGCTGCAGCAAATACAAGAACTGAATCAGTTGACTAAGATTTCTGATTAGACTTCTGTTATTTGCCAGGTCCTCTGATGGAAGATTGCCTTAAATTGGATGACTGAACAGAACGCTATATGTGTGTTTATAGTAAGTCATAAAACATGGATGTTCATTCAGGGTTCCACCCCAGGACTTTACATAGACAGCAGGTTTCAAATGGGCTCCCATCTGTAGCTCACTTTTTACCCACTCTCTGAAGTTCATTAAAGAGGAAAACAGACACTAGGCTGTTAACTTAACTCTTCCCACAAAGTTGTTTGGCGGAATTGATATCTAGGGACCTTCTTTGGTACTTACTAAACACATTAGTTTCAAATTAATTTGGGTTATTTAAAACAAAAATAAATCTTTTATTGCTTGAAAGTAATTTCTGCTATATTCACGCAATCAAACATTTAATTTGAAAACATTTATTCAACAGTGAAGAATTCATGTTAAGAAACCTCCTTCCTTTTTTTTTTCCAATAACCAACTGACTGATTTTGTGGTTTGTGAAATATTTATATACCTTTATGAGGTACACTTTAAAATTAGAAAGACAATAGATTGTGTTAATAAAGTAAGGTTTACGTAAGAAAAGCAATATGAAAACATGTTAAAGTATCACAAAGAGTGTTGAAATAGACTTTTTAAGGAATTCAAATCTACTTGGAGATCTTTAAAAGAGCTTGACAAAGAAAGTAGGCCAATTCAAGCCAATCAGTGAATCCTTGATGATTATAGAATATTAAATTAAAAATCCCTGCTCCCTTAAGAAACAGACCTGCATTACTTTTAAGGTGCACTGTGGTAGTTTGTCAACAAGAAAACCTGTCGACATTTGTGAAGTGGGGCCTCCATGAACTGAACTTCTGTATCCAGAAACGTGTCAAGACCTCAAACTCGTTCTATTTAAGAACTGTTCTTGAAAGCAAGCAGCAAGGTTGTAGATCGTCAGGGAAAATGTTTTCAGATAGTTAGTGTGCGTCAAAGAATGATCTTCAAGAATGGCAGAACCCAAGCTTTCCCAGGACATTTGCAAAAGCATCCACTGACCGGCCATAATCTGAGCAGCTGCCACATCTTCCTCAGGTGACACACATGCACCTGGTGTAAAACAAAACCTCCTTCTGGTCAGCATGGGCATCCCAACTGCTTTCCAGCTATGCTGTACCATACCACAGAGAGATCTGAGGAAATTGCAACTGTCAATCACAACCTGTTTAAACAATATTAGCAATCTGAGCAAATGTATTGTCTCTTGAATTAACCCACACTGGTCAGTTTTCAATCCCCACCTGCATCGATGAAGCTTGGATGTTCATTGCAATGTCACAGGTTATCATCCATACATTCCTGGACCTTGTTATACTGTAGATGCAGACAACAGGGGACCAGGAACACTGGTCTTTAGTCATACACTCTTCAATCTATACTTTTGCATTATCATGCTTTTATATATATATATATATATATATATATATATTATATATATATATGTATAACATTTTAATATTGAAAAATTATGTTTTGCGCTGCTTAAAGGGATAGTAGAGGATTTTTCAAGAAAGTTTTTTTAGAAGACCCGCCCTCTCCACTTTAAAAAAAAATTCAAATGCACAACCCTGTACCTACTCCAGAGAGGCAACGTCTATTAAACTTGTGCAATAGAATGCACAAGCCCATTTCTCCTCATGCACACTCTGTTTGAGAGTTGCTGTTTGCATCACTCAACAAGATTTGCAATTTTTCCACTATGTCAGACTCTCAATCGGTAAGTTAAAATGGGGATGAGCATGTTGGCCTTACGAAAACATATCACCAGAATGATTGACCACTTATTTTGAAGATCCAACCGGAAAAAGAACATTCTCAACAATACCTTTAAATATATACCATCCTTGAACAGAAGTTGGTAATAACCATTATTATTGACTTCTCCTGTCAGTCGTCATATGTAATAGATTCTCCGAGTAATGAAATAGTTTGTAAAAAAAAAGTCTCTCTTTAAAAAAAATAAAATAAGAAAAGATCACAAAGAATACTCTGTTTAAACCACATGATGCTAAGCATTCATAAAGCATAGAGCTCAACAACATCTCACCATTGTCTTCACTTACTAAAACGATGCACTCCAATGACTACAGAACCGCTATCTTCAGACACAATTTCAATCCCAGGCTTTTCACTGTCCATTTCCCATCCTTCTTTTCTCACCTCTAGAATCTCCTCCTGACTTAATTCTCTTTTCTTTACTCTCACCTTTCAATTACCCCTCCTTAGTGCTTTATGCCGTAAGTTATAAAGCCATTTTGGATGGTCTGTGTCAAGAAGTTCATCCAGTTCTCTACAACGTAGTGACCTTTTGCCCACTGGCATGAATGCTACTGGCAGCCCAATCAACTTGCTAGGATTAGCTCCCAGCTTGATGACTTTCACCACGCTGAGATGCCAGGGGAAGAAGACAGAAAGAAATGGGGAACAGAAGATGGTAAAGAATCAGTAGGAAACACAACCAAGAAATAAAACCATTCAGCTTTCTGTGTAGATATAACAAAGGAAAAAGCCCTAATGGCAAAACCACCAGAAGAGAACTGAACAAAAGACCAGGGAAATGAGAAAAGAGCAAGAGGAAACCAGGGGGAAACAACTCTTCAGGACTCTTGACAATCTATCTATCACCTTACACAAACACATATGGACTTCGAATTTAACTAATGGAATAAAATGTGTGTTCCAGATCAGTTTATGGAGACAGTTGACGCCACAAGTGTGTTCCCCCTCTCAATTTGTCCCCAGTGCCGAAAAAAAGAGGAAGCAACTGGAGGTCTTTTATTAGATATGATGGCCCATTTCACAGCTCCCTGACTTACAGAAACCCAATCCTGCGATTAGTCAGCGCTTTGACGTTATCTTAAGTTCCTTGTCAGAATTAATTTAGTGTGGGTGGCCTGCTGTGGGGTTGTCTATCTGGAGCTCCGCTACTCGATGGCTGCCTTCATAGATTGGGAGTTGGAGACAAGAAGGGACAGGAAGCTCTTTTTCAAATAATCCTGTGTTCCAATCAGTGCCAAAGCAGCCACCTGAAAACTAGATAGCTCCTCTGTCAAAGGCCTCCATTCTCTGAGGGGAAATGGACCGAATGGGCTTGAATGAACAAGCTGAAAACATATCCCGTATTGGCCCAGCCACTTAGTGCCCTAAGCCACCCAAGTCCAGTCAGTGATACCACAGAGCTGATACGGCTGATACAATGACTCAACACACGTGTCATTTCCACACTGCAAGAACTCCAGATCATTGTCAATATTAACAGAAAATGAGCTTTGCATGCAGTTAAATCTTAGCAAGTCTTTCGTTTTCTTGGCTTTAATTTCCCATCCAGAAGCAGAACCAGAACAAGTTTAATCAAAACATCCTTTTTAAAAACCGGCCATCAACCACTTACAGCCATTTGCCTTTCCAAGGTGAAACTAGAGGCTTGTCTTTAGCCTCCATGACTGCACTGACACTTCATTAAAGGCTGTTTCCTGGTGGCCCACCTCGTCCAGCTCCACTCCCTCCTACCCTTGCTCCGTCCCACCTGATGAGGATTAATGGATTACAACTTTTCAATTTGGAGGCACCAGGTTCCTTGTCAGCCCATCTTAATCTCATTCAATTAGGCAGCAGCTTGTAGGCAGATCTATGACATCTGAGAGCAGGGTAACAGGCCATTCACTCTCACCCCTAAACAGATTTAAGTTCTCCTGTGTTGGTGACTCAAGCTGCTTCATCCCTTGGTCTGCCTTTTACTCTCCTCCACTTCTGTGATTTTTCCCAAACACTGATAAGTCAGCAAAGGCAGGAGGCAAGTGAGCCACTGAAGCCTGCATAGATCTATTGGTGTGAGTACAAGAGTTGGTTGAGGGACGAGAGAAAGCGCTGAAGATTTAATTCAACAGATTTTATTTAATAGAAAAAAACGGGTTGCTTGAAATAGTCTAGGAAGAAGTTAGTTGTAGTCGAACGAAGACACTGACCAGTGGTACCCCACGGCGAGGGGAGGATTGCCTTATTTTTAGCCCCATTCTCCATTATCTGAATGCTTTGTTCTCATAATGGTTATCCCTCTCCCATCTGCAGGAACACAAAATAACCCTTTAATGCTTAGAAGGCAGAAAAATGGCTCGGCCTTCAGTAATAAGCCTTGAATTACCTACCCAAGGGTTTTCGTTTCAAGATGTGGAATCTTCAATTATTATGTTCCCATTTAGAAGGAGGAAGGAAAGAAAAAGAGAGAAGGGGAGGGTGACAGTGAGGGAAAGCGAAGAAGGGATGAGTCCCAGGCACTAATGGTGCCAGAGTGAGGCTTTGTTCACTTGCTACATTTAGCCTGTCCTTCATCATCTGCCCTCAGCCTCACCACCTTACAAACGATAAAAGGCCTGAAATATAGATTTCTCCTTTTGCTCCAGTGTCCCCACAGCTCACTCATTATCAATCTATTTGCACTCTTAAACTCTGCATCTGCCAAAAAAATACAGACAAATATGTTTTTTTTTGTCCTCACAAAGACGACCTGAAATTATTAATTTTATAATTAGTTTACCTGAAGCAATACAAACCTTTTATTCATACAGTATGTATGGTATTAGAAACGCCATAAAATGAATAAAAAGACAGGAGTGGGTCTCATGACAGGATCTTTGTTTAACAGCTCCAAACGAAGGAACCTTCATCTGTTGTTAAGCTCTTTACCTTTTCAATGTGCATGTATTGATTTTGGGGAGAAAAAAAAACAAGCCTTTTAGAAACAACTCGTTAAAATAAATTTTTATCTCTAAAGTTGAATTTAAGCAAAAACTACAGAGGAAGTTAATAAACAGAAAAGTCTAACCATTGAGGTGAGAAATGCAACTCCTGTGAATTCTTCTTCTGCCAAATGTTAAATATACATTTGTTTTTGTTGAGTGTTAATGATAAGTGCAAAAAAGCACTGAAGCTGAATGAGAAGTATAAAAGGCAACAAAATGTATGGTGTGAAGCTTATGACTGGACTAACAGTAAAGTTAACCCATGCCTCTGAGCTGCTAGGAAACCTACTGACCATCAGCAATGGTTTTAGTTTCTCTTGCTTTTCTCCATTGCTACATTATCCAAAATGTTGTAACAGTTTACTTGGAGTTGTTTCATAGACAGATAGCACCCCTGGCTTAGTGTTTCTATGCCAGCCTTCCAATACATTGCAACCCTAAAGGTCAAAGCTACAACTTTGCCATTCAAAATTTTAAATAAAAAAAAAAAAGAACTTGTAGAGTGGTAATGAATAAAAATATACTGAATAAAATATATAATACTATCCACTTTAAATCGGATTCAATTGCAATGGATCTGAATCTGACCACATGATCTCAATTTGTTCAAATACAATTTACAGAAAGGACAACTGGCTTATTGCTTCTAACAATTAGAAAAAGGATAGAGTACATTTATGTTTTGTTGAAATAAATCACTGTTCAACAATTATGTTTTTGTAATTCTCCTGATGCACAGGAGAAATGGAAGGTTTAATCACTGGGCAAGAGAAATGCCTTAATAACACACTGGCTGTGTCAGAACATCCAGCCTAACTCCTAACCCAATCACTCCATGGAGTGGGGACTATATAGTGGGGACTTTTTGGTGAACTCGGTTAACAGACTGTTTGGACTTTTCTCTCCCCTTTGGTCATGTGACTGGGGTTCCCTGCGCCATCTTTTTCTCTCTTGCCCCGCTAAAAAGATGGTGTTTGTGAGAAGTGCTTTTTCAAATTCTTCTAGGATATATTTGCTCATCTGTTGACTGAAAATGTATACTAGTTTTTAAGGTTTATTGTGGGAAATTCTGACTCCACTTCTATTTCATGCACTAGACATTTGGGCACTGATATAAAATGGCATAAGACCTATGAAATTCTCTATGTAGGGGTTAGGGCAGACATTCGAACACAGGCAAACTCCTAAAAATTACAACCCAGACCACTATTTTAATGTGATAAACACAGTAGAATAGCAAGAAAAGGGATACTTAAATAAACTTAAAGAGTCCCCTCCCATCCCCCCCACAAAAAAACAAAACAAAATAAATCTGGATAAAGTTTGCAATGAGATGTAGGCTCCAGCCCTTTCCTTGCTAAGAAAAAGAAAAAAAGAGAGAACAAAAATAGACTTACCTGCTGGCATTGAGGCTGAGTTTCTCTTCTGTGTCTTTTAGAAACTGTTCAAAGTCTGCATCACTAGAAACACCTGGAACTAGAAACTCCACAAAGGCGTGGTCGTCAGGAAATTCTCCTGGCCATTCCATGATGCCCTGTAAAAACCCACAGATACAGAGTTGGCTTTAGAGCCTTAGAACTACCACTTTCATAAGCAACAGATAAAAATGCACAAAGAATTATATAGAAGTAGGTTTGCCAGTATCTAGACCGTATTAACAACTTAATGAACTCAGTCGCATCGTGAAGAGGACAAAAAAAAAAAAAAAAAACTATAAGTAGCTCTATATATGAGCTATAATATAGACTGGTGACACAAGGAGTGACCCATTTTAAATTAATAATAAATATTTTTAAAAAGTGTTTGTTTATTTAGATTATTTTTATGATTTAATATGCTGGAAATTGCGAATTTACTTTTTAATATGCTTTTAAGAGATGACCTCTGATCTTTGATTGCAAGGAATAAGAAGGGCTTCAGCAGATGGATGTTGACTGGAAATATTTGAATGGGAGAAGGATAGATTTGCAATTATGGAGGGAACTCAGAAACCAGGATAGGAGAACAGGTGACTAGACAAAGGAAGGACAACAAACGGGAAACTAGATATAACTGAGATGAAAGGAAAGTACAATGAACACTGGTAGATGCATCTAATATAAACACAGGGCAGATGTGAATCATGACAGGTTTGGGGTCCTTTTGCATGAACAACTGCATTAATACAGGGTAATTCAGCTTATGAGTCAGGGAGGCTCTGGTTGTTTTAATAGTGGCTGTTTCCTTGGCTTTAATGTCTCTCATTTCCTTCTTAACGATACTCTAAAGGTTATGAGCTTTAGTTTGAGCTAGATTGTTGGACAATCAAGCATTCAGTAACAGTCCGTTGCATCAGAAGTGCACAAAAAAGGGCCTCTGCAGATCCTTCCTACTGTTAGACTTTATAATCAAAACAGCTCCCAAAAAAGCTCTTGAACTGAGCAAGAGTTCATTTTCAGTTTTATTTGCCTGACTGTGTCTCTCAACAGAAAGTTCCTGATGTTATTGATTGTTGGCACAGTTTTTTACATAATCAGGAAATGTGTCTTTTGCTTCCATGTTTACTGCACAGTTTATCATGTTGTTCTGATAACTGGCTTTTGTTTATTTTCTTAATTTTTTCTACCCATATATGATTTTTCTTAATAATACCTGCACACTATTAGTATTTTTTTTTTCTTTAGGAGGGTTATTTTTTCTTCCACTTACAATTTAACTTTTAAATCATTGTACATTTTCATATTATTCATTATTTTAATAGATTCAGTTTAAATGTATGTTGCACGGTCATGCAGTTTGGGGCATGGTTGCCTCACAGCATGAAGGTGCTGGGTTTGATTCCCTGGTCCAAGGTGTTTTTTTTTTTTGCATTGAGTTTGCATATTGTCCTCATGCATGCCTGGGGTCACACTGCATACTCTGGCCTTTTCTAACAGTCCAAAAATCAAGACTGTTAGGTTGATTGTTACTTCTAAATGGCTAAAATAGGTGTGAGAGTGTGTGTGCAAGGTTGTATGTCTAAGTGCTGCCCTATGATGGACTGATGATATCACATCTTGCCCCACAGACTGTTCAGGAATGCCTGCAGCCTCCTGTGTCTCTTAGGGATAAGCGGCAGTAGATGTATGGGTTTATCGATAGATTTTATGTCTACTTGTTTTTGCACAAATTTCCCCCCTTTGGGACAAAAAGGGCATTTTATATCCTATGTTATTGATTTAAATGAACAACTACAGAGGGATGCACATTGGTGCAGGGGGTCGCACTTTTGCCATGCAACAAGGAGATTCTGGGCTTATTCCTGGCCTAGGGTCTTTCTGCATGGAGTTTGCATGTTCTCCCTGTGCATGTGTGGGTTCTCTCCGGGTACTCCAGCTTCCTCCCACAGTCCAAAAACATGACTGTTTGGTTAATTGTCTTTTCTAAGTTGTCCTTAGGTGTCAGTGTGTGTGCATGGTTTTGTGCCTTTGTATGTCTCTGTGTTGCCCTGCGACAGACAGGACCTGTCCAGAGTGTACCCCGCCTCTCGCCCATAGACTGCTGGAGATAGGCACCGGCATCACAGTAACCCTATCAAGGACTACACGGCAGAAGATGGATGGATGGACAATTACACATTGGGGCTTGGAATTATAAAATGTCCAAAAGTTTAAACAGCTGCTCTGACTTTGAACATTATAAAATACATTGGACCAACACCAGCTGACTACGACTTTGTAAGCTTCAGACTGGACCTCAACTAACTTCAAACTCTAGAACCTTGAGATCTAAATGAAGTGAAAACTTTACATTCATCTGAAATGAGGAATGATTGAAATAGGATTTTCAGATGTCTCAGACTCCTGATTATCTTTATTTGAGGAATGCAACAGTTTTAACCCACATCCTGGGTGCATCCGCGCGTAGCTCTGACTTCAGCAGCACCAACACCCTCAAGTTCTTGAATGAGAATTGTTTAACAATGACTCTCAAATCTGCAGCTATTCTTGTTTTTTTATTTTATTTTCTAAAAATTTTTTGTAAACTTCACTTTTCATTATTGCACTTCGATACTGCACTCTGTGACAAGCCAGCTTCTTTTGTGGTGGGCTTTGGTATCTAACACACCTCATAGTGCCTGACAATGACTCTTTGTTGGACTAGAATCTAGCATTCCTTCCCATCGTGGTGAAGACCATGATGTGGAAATTCTTTACTAAAACATTCTTTATCCTTCACATTTCATTGGTTTGGTGTATTCAATTGAAAAAAGAAAAAAATATGTTTTAATTTGCTGAAAGTCATGACCATACAACCTTATAGAAAAAAAATGCCTAGCTATAAATTCTAGTTTTTGAATTAAATTACTGAAAGAGATTCACTTTTCGATGGTATTCTAATCTATTGCGATGCACATGTCTGTAGGGCCTGCTTCCATGCTCCTGTGGTCTATGATAATGTGATAGTTCCTGAAACAGGTGTCCTATTAGATTGCACAAATCAATTTACTTGCAACACACAAAACAAAGACAGTAGATCATATAGAAAAGGCTTTTTTTTAACCCCCTGCATCTTCATATTCAGTAGGAAAGCTCTTGATCAAAATGCATTACCTTAGTCTCAAAAGCTTTCTACATACTGACAACACAGTTAGAGAATACAGATAACCCCATCAAATAAATAAACAATGAGGTTAGATCCTACTCAGTCAAGAGTTCAAATAAACAACTCATCTCCTTAGGTGTCTACTAGCAGTGAGGTCCTCCCCTCCTACCCCATGGTGCTTAACGCTGGCGCTAACAACCAATCCCATGTCGGTGCTGCGCTGCTGGGTCTCATATCAACACTGTCATCAGCACGAGTCAAGTGGAAGGTAATGGAGAGTGTCTGTGTCAATTTGGCTTTCTCACACTCCGTCTCTCGCCCTTCTCCTCGTCATCTGCTCTGATTTTAATAATCCCTGTCAAACTCCAAACAGCTCCCTGCACGCAGCCCTGCTTCCTCGCTGCAGCATACAGTCGACGCCACTCTCCCTGACAGGGTAGACAGGAAGCTCAACATTCATTTAGCCTGCACAAAGGGAGGCCTGTCCAGCTGGACAAATATTATTTTCCTCCGCTGACAGCCTCACCAGTTAAGCTTGTCCTTTATTATTTCTCCCCCTCTTCTTCTCTCTTACTGCTTACCCTCATCATCACGCTCCCTCCGCGCCACTGTCTGAGAAGGGGTCTAAATGCAGGCATGGTTGAATGGGGGAAGAGTTTTCACTCAGTGAATTTAAAGTTTACTATTTTGATAAAGTTGAAGAGCAATTTAAGGGTGGGTTATAAAAATACATCCCTGGGGGGTTGACATCTCACAGTGCAACGCTCAATCATCAAAAATAGAAAAGGTCTGGTGCAATTGAAAATCTACCAAGCCATAGCTGTAACCCTGAACTGACAGACGCAGCAAAAAGAGCCGACAGAGCTGTGGTACGGTAACTCTGGAAGAGCTGCAGAGATACACAGCTCCATCAGGACAACATGTTGACAATAAAACTATGAGTCATGCACTTCAGAAATGTGCCCTTTTTGGAAAAAAATGCTAATGTTCAAAGAAAGCCATAAAAACTCTAGTTTGATATTGGACAACAACCATATAAGGGTACTAAAAAAATATGATGAAGAACATTTGGCATGTAGGGCAACACTTAGGCCTGCATGTCAAAACACCATGGGTGGTGGAAAGCCCTGCACACCATGGCTAAAGCCTAATCAGTAAGATACAGGGATGTTGTTTTTTAGTGTTTTTATTGCCTTTTATTTATTTTTATTTTTTTAACAAGGACATGAAAACTGGTCAAGTTATACATGTCCTTGTTGTCAAGGATACACGACAGTCCTTTGAAAAACATCTAATTTAGGCTGCAAAATGCTTGACATTGAAACAGAGGTCCAAATTACAGCAAGGAAGCATCTCTGAACACGCCGCCTACAAAATGATTAAATGGTTCAGATTAAAGTACATGTATGTGTTAAGATTAGAGCTGAACAATTTATCATATTTGCAAACAGAAGAAAAATTCTATTTCCAAATCACAGAAGCAACCAAGTTTTAATCTTATAACATTTTACGAGATTAAGACACCAGCTTTCTCTCTCCAGCCCTTAAGGTGGCTGCTATATACTTAAATTTGATTTTGGTGCCACATAGAAGGGTAAAGACGGTTGCAGCTACATGTATGTGAGTAAAAAGTAACTCTCTTCTATGCAACGGCAAAGCCCTGTTACAATGTCCCCGGACAAGAAAGCATTCAAGACCATGAAATCCTGCAGTCAAACAATTGAGTGATCAGTGCAAAGCAAAACTGTATAAAATTGCAATATATATTGTTTATTCTCAATGCACCTTTTTCCTCCTTGTTTGCACCTTCTTTAACTTCTATGCCAATATGTGACAAGTGAATTTCTCCGCTGTGAGATCAATAAAGCTCATCTTATCTTATCTTATCTTAAATTTGCAAAGTTTTGTAAAGTAAAAAAAAAAAAAAAGAGAAAAGAGAATTTCTATTTTTGGCAAAAATCGAACACTCCAGACCTAAATTCAACCAAGAATGTGGTGAAAGGCTTAAAATTAATGCTTATAGAGAAATTAACAGAAAAATCTAATTTCACTGAGCTTGAACTATAAAGAAAAGGTTGACCTGATATAAGACTTTCCTGTTTAGTTTCCATTTATTCCCAGTTCACATATATTTCAACACTTTCAGGTGGTTCATCACCTTAAATCCCATAGAAACACATTGAAGTTTGTTGTAATGTCAAAAACGAGGAAACTTTCAAGGGATATAAAAATGTATATAAACAAAATAAAGTATGTTATTTAGAGCATTTCTGTGCATGCATGTCTTTTCATTAACCGTTTGCAAAGTATCACTGATTTATTGGGGTTAAATGGTTACAGATTCATAGATGGTGGGTTTGAATGTCTATAATTTCTGCTTTCAACCTCCTGACCTGCCAATCCATCTTTAGGATGAGAGTATAAGTGAAGGTGAGTGTGGTAGGCAGCACACAGGGCCTCATTAGCACAATAGTTTAAATCGTCCAGTCTCCACTGTCTTGTCGTTAGCTCTTTAGAAAGCAGATGTTGGATGAGCTCCTGCGTGTTTGAAAGATATGCAACAGGGACGACTGGGCTCAGCAATGAGACTCAGACTGCCTGAGACGTCAACTTCACTGTTAAAACAAGGGGAAGGAATGTTGCTGCACTCACATAAACACGCACATAGACACACACATCACTTTCCTATCTCTCCTGCTGCTGCTTGTCTACTCCAGCTAGGCTACCACACCGCCCCATTTACAGTAATGAGTTTGTCCTGAAATATTTAGCAGCGGATCCCCCAGGCTGCCGCTGTAAAACCACTTAGAACATGTCAAGTTAGAGTCAACATTTTTTTAAAGGGAGTACCTAAACAGCCTCTGTTCAGGAAACATAAATTAAACAGGTGCACTTCCTAAGATCAAAACAAAGCTGAAACCTATCTAATACCTACCCCACAGGAGGAGGGCATTGCTTAACAGTGATTTTACCACCCCAAAACACTGCATTGCACTGCTTTTTTTATTATTATTTTTTTAAGGAATGCATTTTTTTTTTTTTACGTCACTTGCTTTTTAAGCCAACGTTTGGCAGTAAAATGTGCCTACGTATAAAGTCAAATTCTAAATAAAGTTAAATAAAACATTTTTTTTATCTGATACAAGGAAAAAGCCTAATAAAATACACTAAAGTGATCAAACTTTAAATATTTTTTGTCAATAAACATGATCTTATCACTTTAAAACCTAAATTTATAGCCAAATATTAGATAATACAACTGAAAGCTTTAAGGCACTTTACATATGTTATGCCATGCATAATCTTAGTTAGAATGAAAAGTACATTTTAACCCTTTAAAGCCTGATCCAAGAATAAAACAAAACAGAAAGTTACTTTTTTTTGGTTTGAAGTCCTTATTTGGCCTTTTAACAAAATATGTAAAAAGAAAAAACAGAAATACATTTTTGATATTAATAATTTCTTACTATGCGATAAGTCAAGATTATGTTTTGTGTAGTCTTCTGCCCTCTGTTATCAGGTATATCTGATTGTGTACAATAGGATTTTGAGCAAAGTTTTTACCATTAAATTATGCAAAAGGTGTCAGACGTAAAACATTTCAGAAACTGTATGTGTCAAATATGATACATTTGGCATTACAGGGTTAACATATTGATTAAGCTTTATTAAACACCCTGTGCCCACATGTAAAATGACAAAGCAGCCTTGTTCTGATAATTAATAAGCCAAAGGTAGGTCACCAAGGCACATGAAAGTGAAGTAGTTAGTTAATATATACTATTGGTGTCGTATAGGCTAGGAAATTATAAAGTTTAAAGTATTTGTTGGATGAAATAAATATTTTTCAATAAAACAAAAAATATTTCCACTGAAAGGATTCAGGTTATAACTGCGTAAGTTTCACCTTTCTATTGACTGCAGTTTTCCCATTTTTTTGGAAAATAGTCTGTAACTGTTTTTATGCACAATTATTAAATGCATGCACACTTATCAAATTCTTCCGCTAATTTGCACATTTGATTTTAACTGAGTATCCACATTTAGAAAATATATTTTTATGTAATATTGTCCCATAATTGTGATTCAAGCAACCACATTTTCCAATTTTGGAATAATAAAGGTATCCTACTCCAAGAAAGCCCCAAATTAAGTTCTACAAAAAGTTGTATTGCCACCTATTATCACTTACTATCATAACATAAATAACAGAAAATACCAGAAGTCCATGTCGGCCACCCCTCAATTTACCTTGTCAAAGTAGTCCTACATTTCCAAAGGTTGCAGGTCAGGAATAAGAATTTATTCTGATTTCAAAAAGAGCTGGTGCTGCACATTTATATAATTATATAACAGCGTAAAACCCCTCATTCTTTATAGATTCCTGATCCATCATATCGGTCCAGCTACGCTGTATTAACAGGCACAAACTTCTTCTATTGGTCAAGTACATGGATCAACTGAGATCCTTTGTGTAAAAATACATTTATCTATCAGAACCAGCATCACCATCCTTAGCAATTTGAGCTGCTTTAATTTGTCTATTGACTCCAACCAGCAGTATTTGATCCAGACCTTCATCAATGAGCCTCCTGGTGTCTCCGAGCTAGATGGGGGGCCAGGGTTGGCCATGGCCACCCTTAGCCAATCATTGGCCACCCCTGTGGTCACCCCTACCATTTTTGTCTCTCAAGTAGAATATTCAAAACAATTAATTTTATATATATTAATAATTACTCGTCAAAAAAACCCACTGTAGTTAATTATGCACATCAGTATACCAACATTAGAGATGATTTTGAGTTATATGCCGTAAAGAGAAAATGATGCGTCTCTGCAAGTCATCTAAGAGTCTTCAGTGAAATTATGGATACTGTAAATAAGTGTTTTAATAAAACCCTATTAAATTATCAATTTATGTAGATATCAGTACTTATAAATATCAATTTAATGTAGAATTATATTGATAAAAGTAGGTAAGTGATGACAATGGAAAAGATGTTCGCTCCAGAACTTAAACCACAAAAAATTTGATGCAATACAGCTTTTATCTAGACAGATGTTTAAAAATATGCCTCTATTTGTTAGCAAAGGCTGTAGGAAACTAGTTTGTCTTTATTTAGAAATGTGAATGTTGTGCTTGTTCCTGTTGAAACAGTGTGGATTGACCCTGAGGTTCTGGTGCCTCTCCACTTTTGGCCACCCCTCGGTATACATTGGTTATTTCATGGCCACCCTTATACAAATTTTCTGGCTGAGCCTCTGTCTCCAGATCTTAGATATCACAAATGACCCCTATTAAACCCATTCAAATTCATAACTTTTCATAATTTCATTCCTGCCTCCAACACATTTAATAACAAAAATGATGCTTTTTCAAAAATTAAAGCAGATTTTATAGAAACCTAATATTGCGTAACCAAGACAACAACAAAAACTATATAATCCAATAGAGTAGGACTTATCAGATGGACTGTTACATATCAAGGTTTCAGCTTCAGAGTTTACTCAGTTTGGTTTGAAGCTCGTGCCTGATCGCTCCCTTTAAGTAGCGCGCGTGCATGTCAGCAGCAGACTTGTTGACAGCCAGCAGCTTGGAGTGACACAAAGCTTTCAGATCACAGCGCTCAAGAAAAACCGGATTTGTCCCACTGTGGATTTAGCATCAGATCCGTAATTTGAACAAACACCGGGAATCAATCATTAAAAGTTCATATTTATTTATATACATGCATTTCTCCAATCGTAAGATCAGAAGTTACAGCTTCAGTGTTTTGCTTGTTAGTGTTTTACCTCTTCCAAATTCCTTTTAAATCCAGTCCGAGTTAATCCTCCACAACAGAGGGACGCATCATCTACAGTCACTTCCAGTAGATACTGATCCGCGATTGGAATTTAAAAATACAACAAAAAGAGTAAATGAAGACATTGGATTTGTCGCTATGTATAATTTCCTTTCCTTACAACAAACCCGCAATCATTACAGTTTTAAATAGCTTTATGGTTCGGTAACAACCAACTGCCTTCGCATCTCTGTGGGATAAATCTGCTGAATCTTTCCAGGAATTGAAGAGCTGAAATAAAGGCTACCCGTTATTCAAGCACTACGATAATCCAGTTGTAATGAATACTTCCGTAAGCCGAAAGCGTCCGTGACAACAACCCGGAAGTAACTATCAAAAGACTTCCGCTGAACGGGACGTACCATGTAACTAGCTTAAATGGGGAACTCGCTATTTTATTAACTCGAAAACTAAAATATCAATATCAAAAAGAATCTTATTAACAAAATATCATAATCAGTGTGTATTATATAATATTTATTTGAAGAATCGATAGCTTAAAAGTATATTTGAAAAAAACAAAACGCGTGTGTAGATAAATATCCCCCCTTTTATGATAAATTTGCCATCTTGTGGCTTTTTCTCTTTTTTTTTCCATCCGGGGAGTGAAATCGGCCCAAAGTATAAATATTGGACTTCTTTACAAAAGTGTACACAGTTAATGCGAATATTTTTTTTAATGGCAGTGTTGAATACATTGTTAGAGGGATCATCAGTGCAGTAACGGCTGTTATTGTGGGTGTTTGTTTACTGTCAGAGTTTTGGCGCGCCTGGATGCGATTGGAAGTCATCGTCAGTTGCATGAGGAAGGTATCTGTTTAATACCACTGATTTCTGATAATACGCATGTAAATACTCATAAATATCCACTGTATAGATTAAGGTATTGTTTGAGATCCGGGATAAAAATAGTAATACACCCTAAAAATTTTGAATCGGATGTTTGTCATTCAAAACTAGACGCAGGTTCATAACTGACACGAAAAAAAGACGAATAAAAGCACAATTACACGATTTACGCAACTAATCAATGAATGTTTCAAAGGTAGGAGACATATTTTTGATGGAGTTGTTAATATATGTGGGCGTTAGCAATCAAAAAAGGAAACAGATTACAACATTGTATGTTGTGACAAATTGGTACAAAGAGACTAAAACAGTTTGCAGAGATTTGGTGCAAAAACAAACAAGTTTAGAAGAAGACTTAGCAGTATTTTTTTCTGTTTTTGGATCTTGCTTTCTGACTTATTAATGGGAGAAAGCAATAAATTGAGAATAAATCTGTTTCTGGTCTCTGGACTATTCACTGCTTAATGTGATTGTAAATATCTGCTAAAAAAGTACTTTTTTCACAGATTTTATATATGATTTCATAAATTTATAAAACAAATACTTTCTTGTCCAACTCATATGATCCTTTTAGGTTTTAAGATACTTAAAGCAACTGTGAACCCAAACAAAAATTTGACTGACATCTAGAAATGTTAGAAAAGTGTTGAATTTTGACATGAATGTTTGTAGGACCTTTAACAGAGTACCTCACTTAACTTAAAACAAAAAATTAATTTGTATGATATAAAGTGAAAAATAAAATAGGGACTTTTTGGGTGAATGTCATTGCCAGACCCACAAGAACGGTTTGTAGTTTTAGAGTCATGTTACACTAGAGTTGGAAAGCATAAGCTGTTTGGACAAGTTAAACAAGTTCACAAAACTTGTCCTGCTCTGCAAAATGCCAACGGTGCTTGACAGCAAAGGTGTAACAGAAGATACTTTAGTGAGATTGTTTGGATGTATTTTGTCTTTCTTAGAAGGTTTAACTAAAGCTCTCTTTAAAAAGAACTTATACTTATGCTCTGATGTTATTTTCTATAAGGAGATTGTCTTTTTTCTGATCCATAAAATCCTTAAAGCAGTAGTTTCCAAATCTAGTCCTACTGTAAATGGGAGGTATCCTGCTTAGTTTACAGTAATTAAAGAACTTTATTGATTTCAGAATGGAGAAATTCACCTATGCATTTAACCCATCCTTTTGGGGAGCAGTGGGCTGCCATTATGCAGCGCCCGGGGAGCAGTGTGTTGTTAAGGGTCTGGCTCAAGGACCCAGAGTGACAGTCTGTGGGAGCTGAACTCAGAACACCTGGGAACCAAGCACAATGCTCTAATGTTGCCTTGATTCAACACAGCTTGATTCAATGTCATGCCACTGGTGACATGCTAACTGGACACCGGTCCAAACAACCAAGCTTGCTCACACCCACAGTAAAGGGCATTTGAAAGTAGTTTGGTGTACTTTTGGAGATGCCACCCAAACTCAGAACAGTTTAGCTGCGAGGCAACATTCCTCACAGATACACCTGCATTTAGCCTTTAAACCTAACTGCTTGGGTTATTTAATAGAAGTTTGCTAGAAGGCACTCTCTCTTTCCTCATTAATAGTTCTCCCAAAGTAGAAAAGCATTAAAAAGCCATTCCTAAAAAGCTAAACAAACAATCCACTGGACTTTGTTTCCAAGTTTGAAGATGTTTCACTGCCCATCCATGAAGCTTTTTCAATTCAAAATGTCAGAAATAGTGTTGAGTTCGAGGCTTTATAGAGTGGACCAAAAACAAAGCCTTGTTTTGTCTTAGAAAACAGGCTAATTGAAAAGATCCAGCCATTTAAAAAGCCCAGCTCCATATATGTTTGGCCTCCCTTGTTTGATGTAACAATAAGCCATTTAGGTAGAAATTTTAAGTGTAACAGCAGGATATCCTTCAGAAAATATAATTCATTAATTATAATTACATTATAATTTTATTTTCTGCCTGTGTGTTTTTCAGGATGGAGAGCTGCCGCCATGTTTTTCAGATCTCTGGCATCAAAGCCAGGGACAAGAAGAGATCTTTGATTAAGGGCATCTATCAGCTGGGTGGAAAATACCTTGGAGGTTCAGTAAGTTGATATTCTTATGATTATGTTGCAGAATTACATGTTTGTTTGTTTTTTTTATTTGGTAATTAAAAGGTGTAAGATTCAAGTTCAGTTCCTTTCTCAGTCATTTTAAATAACTTGCTGCTGACATTTTGCACATCTTTACCATTGTTGCTATTTCTTATTGTATTGGTTATTTATCCTTCTTTTACTGACTACACTATGTTTTCAGAACACCTTTCTGCTGTACAGCACTTATATTTTTAACCTTTTTTCACTTTATTCAGTTTTTATATACTTTTTTTATACATTTTTTGTCTATACCTGCTGCTTTGCTGTTACAACTAAATTTCCTCATTGTGGGACAATAAAGGGATTTTCTATTCTAATTCTCCTTCTTTTACACTATTACCTCTGTTTTTAAAAGTTGCTTATTTTCATTAGGCTTCTGCTAACACACATGAATAACCCCAGGTGCAACAAAATGCTGCAGGTTGCTTTATATCAGATATTGCTAATATCTGACAGAAATGTGGAAATTCATTTCTAAAGTAGTATTTCTCGTTCAGCTCATCCTTTAAAATGAAGGGATTATGCATGTTTGGATTCATTAAAGGCATCGTGGTGGATTCTCTCAAATTTTTGTAAAGACCTGCCCTCTTCACTTTAAAAAAATGCACATGCACAACCCTGTACTCGTTCCCTAGAGGGAACGCCTGCTAAACACATGCTAGAGCAAGCATGAGCCCTCGTGCACGCTCTGTTTAAAAACTGCTGTTTGCATCGCTCAAGCTTACTTTCCAAAAGAAGATTTGCAATTTTTCCACTATGTCAGACTCACCACTAAGTGAAGGGGACAAGCACGTAGGATGGCCTTACTTAAACATATCACCAAAATGCTTGACAATTAGGAGGACCACTTATTTTGATGATCCACCCAGAAAAGGAACATCCTCCACTACACCTTTAATCGTCCATTTTCCCTCCAACCACTTTATAACCATCTACAAAACTCAGCTTCTGCTTTTCAAGGTTACTGAAGGATCTTCATTTGTTTTATAGGCTTCAAAATTATCATCTAAACTATCTGACTTATTTAGCAAAATACTTTGTTTTTCAATAATAAAAAGGATCATTTATATTTTTTCCCACATCTTTGTGAAGGTGTTGTTCCTAAAAAGTTTTGAACTGTATTAAAAGACACTGCTTTCTGTGACATTACATATAAATGTGAGTGCATAGAAATATGAAAATACTAGATGCTTTATTTACTGATGGATATCTTTGTCACACAGGCTGTAAATTTACTGTAACTAATCTGCAGAGTTTTGAATAACGTCGAAACCATTACAGATGCTGGATCTTTTGCGATTGTAGCTTCATGTTTAACCAATAAGGTTAAAACATTTTAAGAGGTTCCAAATATTCACTGATGATCATGCAGTTCAGATCCTTTTGCCAAGGATTACATTCAAAACAAATCCTCGATATCGCCAAATTCACTGACATATATTGTTTAAAAAATGATCTGCTTCATTAGGCATAAGTACAGTGTTATGATTACATGATCCACATCATTTTCTTGGTAAAAGTTTAAAATTATGTGGAAGGGTTTTATTTATTCCGAAACATCAACATTGTTTTCATACCAATCTGCACACATGCCTTTTTTCATTATTTTATTTGACATATGTCCAAAGGAGAAGCCAAACAAAACATTTATCGATCCAAACCTTTAAGAATTAGTCAGCAATTATTAAAGTATATTGACTACAAAATCAAAATTGTCAGAAAGTCTTAACTAGGGGGCAGAAATATTTACTATATTTTCCTTATTTTCTGTTTCTAGAGAACAGATCATTTTGAGCTCTGTACTCTACGTGAGTTCTTTGGAATCCGACTAAATTAGACCCTCTGCCAGAATAATGAGAAGTATATTTACTATTGTATGCAACTGTAGTATTTTAAAAACTATTATATATAAATAATAAGCGTGCTTTACATTGGTGCTTGTTCCCTCAGACAGCTGCTGCTACACTGCAATTTCCCAGCTTAGGATTAATAATGTCTGTCTGTCTTATTTCTTTTTTTCTTTCTCTCTTTTTCTTTCTTTGTTTCCTTCCTTCCTTCCTGACTGAAGTACAATTAAATAAATGTGCAACTTAATCTAACACTGTTATGGTTCTTTTATAATTCTTGAATAATATTTTTACCTGTACTTTCTAGCTAATTTTTTCAACAATTTGTACCTGAAGAAACTCATTTTCATTGTCCTTTCATTAGTCATCCTAATTTTTTGACTCTTCTCATGTATATTTTCCAGATATATAATTACTGCACCACTCATCTCATAGTCCCCCAGGTTTTGTCCAGTGAGAAGTTCTTTGCAGCTTGTGCAGCAGGTCGGTTCTTAAGATTATTATTGGAAAATCACTGATGTCTTAAAAGGATATTGTTATTTTCTATATCTATTTCAAAAAGCTGGTTTATTGTTATCCATTCTACTCCTGAACACTAAGTGGTCTTACTTCTACCTCCAGGCAAGTGGGTTGTGACTCCTAACTACGTGTTGGAAAGCGTGAAGAATGGCTCCTGGCTGCCTGAGGGGCCCTATGAAGTGGCTATTTTCACCAACTCCTCAGCTGCTTTTCACCCCGTCAGACAGTGGAGGGAAAAGGTGACAAAAGGTAGAATTACGGGGGCTTTCCAGGGTTGGAGAGTTCTACTCATGGTCCAACAGCCCTCTAGAAGAGCCATGTTCAAGCGGTGAGATTCCACCTAGATATAAATCCCCCACCAAAAACTCACGTATTAATGACATTTTTTATCATCTAGGCTGCTGAAAGCTGGCAGAGCAGAGGTGTACAACTCCCCTCCTCCTACATACACTTCCATCAGTCATGTCATAGCAAAGCCTGTTACGGAGAAATCAAAATCCCAAAATGCACCTTGTTACCCTGTGAGCCACATCGTCCAACACCTCTTTGGGGTAAGTTAAACATATAATTCTGATCTTTCTAGGGGACTTATTCACCTTGAACTTTTCAAAAAATTTATTTTATATTTACTTTGTATAGATTTACCTTTAAGTCCTCATGGTATCTTTTAGGGAATATTGGCTAACCACAAAGCTAAATAAAAAGTTAGATGTGCACTAGAGAGTAGACATGCACTGATCCATTTTATACCAATACATGGACCAAGCGCATTAGCCGATACCGCTGCTGTTGAATGAGTTAACTGTATACCTCGCCATGTGGTTAAAGGCATCTTATGTGACACAAGCATTGTTAAAAAAAAGTAATGAAATAACACAGGTTAAATCATCACTAGCTGCTGTGTACGCTTTGCTTGATGATGTCATCAGCATTTCAATCTTACAAATGAAGTCATTAGATCCATATAACTTTATTGATGTTTACAATATCAGTGACACCAGAAATTACCGGATCAGAAAGCTGGATCGGCTAATTAGTCAATATGTGAACTGATATCGGAGCCACCTATAGGGCTGCAGCATAACTACCAGTCAGGTCAGAGGGAAAGATGTTGATTAGCAGAGTTTGTTTATTAAAGATTTAGGGGAGTGATGACCTAATGGTTAGGGTATTGCGCTTGGAATCCAGAGGTTCTGAGTTCAAGCCCCACTCCCACGGACTGCCACTCTGGCTCCCAGAGCAAGCGCCACACTGCTCCCCAGGTGCCGCACAATTGCAGCCCACTGCTCCCCAAGGGGATGGGTTAAATGGGTTAATTTCGTTTTTCTGTACTTGTGACAATGTAATGGGCTGGGTATTTTCGCAAAAGTCCTGAATCGATCCGATTTTGATTCATGCAGTTCTAAATCGATTAATTTCGATTCAATCTGTTTTTACAATAATGAAAGTTGTTCAACTGTGTTTCAAAATACGAGCAAGCAGACGTGACACAGCGGGGACACAGCAGACATGCATAAGCTGCAATATCTTCACTGCACAAACCATATTTGCAGTGTTTTCTGTAACAACTACAGGGTGTTTTCTGGTCAGCCCCCATTTGTTAATGCCTTCAGTCAACCTATTGGCTATATTTGCAGATGTCTGGCTTGAAGTCATCTTGGTGGTCTGTAGCAGGAGATGCGAGGCGCGACTCATCATCAGTATAGTGGGAAGTCACCTTAATGTTACATATCCAGCACATTATCTTTAGTTGTTTCAAATCCAAAATGGTTCCAGACATCAGACTTCAGTTGGGACAGCTTGCTGAGTGGTGTGTTACTTCGATCGGCATTGGCACACGCCTGCTCATTTAAATGCGAACGTCATGCGCGTCACAATAAAACTAATCGATCTCATTCCCTACACATCGATTTTTGCAAAAATGTAAAGGAATCGATTCAAAATTGATTAAATCGATTTTTTTTACCCAGTCCTAGTAATGTTGCCACAGGTGTAGGGAATTCAATTCTTAGGAACATGGAGTGTTACGGCCAGTGTTTGTGAAGGTATGGCTCAGAAGCTCAGTGAAATCCTCCAAAATGTTCAACTATCTGCAGTTAGCAGAGTTATAACAAAGTCGAAGCAACCGGTAGTGAGAGGAAGTCCTGTCCTGTCCATGGATTAGGAATGAAATATCACCTATATTCATATGAGTCGAAGCCGATGAGTGGATTCCTCTGGAAATATAGTGTGTTAAATACACATGAAGGAAATCTGACCTTTTTTCAAGAATAACAAGTTTGTGGAGTTATTTAAAGGAACACACTGAGTGATGCAGACAGTGCAGTGTTCAGGTTAGGTGAGACCAAAGTTGGACGCTGTTATTCCCAGCAAGAAGCATGTCAGTTGCTGCTTAATGCTGTGGGAATCCTGAGACAGGGAAGCTGTTTAGAATTAAGAAGATAAATTGGTGAAATTATAAAGCAGAAAGTCTGTGGTAAGAAAAAGGGAAGGTTTAGAACTACATCTCTGAGAAGTTATGCAAAAGTTACAGGGTTAATATGGAAGCACTGACGTGTGAAACTGACCCAGGTAGAGTTCAGACATAAATTGGACAGAGCGTCTCTTGTAAGACTTGAAAATATTGTTCACAAAAACGATATAAATCCAGTGTGACTGATGTTTTTGTTGATTTGCAAAGATAAACTGGCAAAGATCTCTGCCTCCAGATGTAAAAATCTGATGGATACTTATCTGAAAAGATTTTTACATAAAGATGTTTCTACAAGGTGCTGATCCTGCGTTGCCAGATCCTAGTAGCTCTGTAATAAAGCTACTAATCGATTCCTCTCAGCTTTACTTTTTTTTTTACTTTTCAGGCCCGATACTTTTCCACGAGGTGCCAGATTTGGCCCGCGGCTCTCGAGTTTGACATGTGTGAATTAGACAATAGCATTTTACTATAAACAAAGAATTAGTTGTTATTATTAAATGATTGACTCGGTATGTTGCCTTTCTTGTTTGACAGAACGATCACATGGGTCTGAGTTGTAACGCCCCCGAGGATTATCAGTCCAACAGGAAAACTGGTTTTCTTGATGGCTTCCCTGATTTGGAGGCAGAACTCAGAAGCTTTGCTGTCAAAAAAGAGGTGTGTTTATTTTTGCAACTTGCTCTAGAGAAGCAACATTGTTCAGATTTTAACAGGATTTGTGAAACGTTCTATTTTCTACATTCTGCTCACTTAATTGACCTTGTTTGCCAGTTCTTTCTTAACATTTTTAATGCGCTTTCTCCCTGCAGGGACGCCCCAGACTGCCCTTCCTTGAATTTCTAGGTTACCGTGACCCTTATCGTCCCCACACACAGGTAGATGTGCATACATATCAACCCCCAGCCACGATCACTGCTATACATTCATCTATGGGCTAAATCTGTGTTTCATCAGGCAGATCAGGTCATTCAATTTCCTTTATGTCATACATTTCAATGGAAAGTGACATCAAGTGCAAGGGCGCATCAAAACCAGGTCACTGATTTAACCACCTCTCTCAACTGATCTGAGAGCTGTGATTGGCAGACCTATTAACAATACTCTCCACCGTCCTGTCCATACTTTACCCAAGTGGATGCCTGTCAGATTGCTATTAGGACTGCTCTTGTATTTCCATTCTGGATGTTCGGAGTCCATATGCTATTTGCCAATAAGCGATGGTTAGAAATGACCCTCAGGAACTGATGCCAACTCACGACTTATTTCGATTACCCTCCTGCCCTCTCGCTTCTCTTCTTTCAACTATCCGTCTGTTTGAGTGCCATGTTTTTTCTCCCCTTCTTCCCTCATGCTTCTTCCGTTTCACCATTGTTCTGTTATTCCTCCAGACAATTGTAGCCGACGTGAGCAACGTTGATAGGATGATAGAGTGCGGCCTATTCAGCGAGGCCTTGGACTCAATCAGAAGCGCTGTGTTTCCAGGCCTGTTGCCACCAGCGGCGTACCTGATCTCCCTCTTGGAGTACGCACAGCAGGTAGGACTGGAGTTACCTGACTGCAGCAATTCCCACCTGCTGCTTTGTGAGCCTGAAGGGCTGTACAAATAGATCTCTGGTTACACAAGACGTGCAGATGTTGATAGATGGGTAAAAGGAGAAGTCCTTTATGTTTTGTACCTTTAATTTTGATTGACTAAACAATTTCATCATTTTTTTAAACTTGACGGTAAGAAAAGTCAAGATAAAATTTACTGTTATGTTAAGATCAGAAGCTAGTTAATTTTGCAGTATTCTAGGATTCAGTTTATGATGATACATGATCTAGTCCAAAAGTCTCCTGTCGTGTTTACATTGGGTAGGGTAACGCCACGTCCCTGTTCCTGAGAAATTTCCGTCAGGCTATGGAAAACCTGCTCATCACCAATCCTCCTTGGCTAGCTCCCATTGCTGTGAAAAAATACTACGGCCAAGTGCTGCAGTGTCCTCAGTGCAAGACGGGTTTGTGGCCTCTTCTAGAGACAGCCATCAGGTACACTCCAAGTAAAAAGTAGAATTCTTTGGGTATATTTCTTCCCTTTTATTCTGAAACGGCAATATTCTTATTTTACTTTGTCAGACATCAAGCAGCCTTGGTATTTATGCAATAATCTAATGTGAAAGATCATTTTATATTCACATATGTGATCAAAAGATACTGCCTGACAAGCAGCGACACCTGTCACCCACACCCTGGACCCGCCATGCCAACCTTGGTGCATTTCTACTGTGACATCATCTCATTTTGCCTCAAGCTTTTCAAGGGTGAACTCTACTCCATCAGCAGCAGGTAACCACTTGATAATAAAAACAGTCATTTATTTATTTTTTTGTTGTTTTTCTTTTACTGTATTTGAATAACATCTTTAAACATTTTAGACAGCGTCCCATACTGTATGTATAACATTAAGAAAGAAATCTTTGAACGTCACTTTCAATTCTACGATGTCAAAGTTAAATCTTAAAAACATCTTTAAAACATATAAATCTAATTTGGTAGTTTAAGTTAAAATCGAAACTATATCTAACTTATTATATAACGCACTTATGCAACAAAAGTGTAAATTTAACAATGCGTTTTTCCAATTATTTTTGCCTCACAATTAATTGAGCTTCCCAAAGTGAAATATTCTGCAAAACCCACATAATCATAGGGAAGAATGCTAAATTCACAGTTGTCCAGCAAGTAATCCTGCTGATCTTAGTACCCAAGCATAATATCGGAAAGTTTTGTGGACGAATAAAATGTGCAAAAAAAAATCTGCACAGCCATCAGAATTAACTGCAGGCTGTAAAGCAAGATGGAGAGTTTTAGAGCCAGTTCTTTATTAACCATAACATACATATGCAGGACCTGGGCCAACACTGTCATATTCCTTCTCTGCATGAAATCTGTCCTGAACAGAGAAAATGTCAAAAGCATCAGGAATGGGCAAAAAAGAAAGAATAGAAAAAGACTGGACTGCTGTAGTGCATAACAGAAATATATCTTTGCATTTCTGCTTTAAAAATGTTTTAGCTGATGTCTGAGAAACAGAATTTGGGGTTAAGATATCTCTATCAGAACTGAGATATTTTCTTAAAATTTTTATGTTATGTTTAAAAGAATAGAACCGAATATAAAATCCCTTTATCGTCCCACAATGGGGAAATCGTGGCGTTACAGCACCAAATCTATTGATTACATGAATCTTCTTTTATAATTTTATTTGCAAATAGTAAATAATTCTTCCCTTGATGTTATCTTTTAAGGTGCACCCATAACCACGTTTTTGTGTTTTTGTTTTTTCATCAGAGACTTTGTATTCCCTCACCAAGCACCAGCCCCGTCTGCATCATCTTCGGGTTCTTTGCTTTATGGAACCTTCTGGACGGTGTGGGAACGGACCACGTTGTTGTCCCGCACTGTGAAGAAACTCCTTCAGCTCCTAACAGAAGCTGCTATTGTGGTAAAATCATTCAATCTAACGCACCGCTTAAAGTGTCCTGGTCTAGCTGTTTTTCACAGCGCTCTCTCTTATCATTGGCATAATGTTTATTCTTACTGCAGGACTTTGCTGAGGGAGGAGAGAAGCAGGAGCTTTATTTAGCAGACACTCTGTTGGACCTTCTGTCTGTGTTGGTGGAGTTTTGGTGTCAGCAGCACTTTAAGCTGAATCAGAGCCTGGTGGAAAAGGGCCTCAAAGACCTGTCAGAGCACCTTGCTGTTGTTAGTCAGGGTATGTATGGAAAGGAAAAGGCATTCTGTGTCTTTAGAGTCTAGATATTTCCCTTAGATTCTAAATATTTAGTTTTGTTGGGTAAATGTAGCTCTTGAAACACAGTTCTGTATCGGAACTCTGTTGCTGAATGCAGTGTGTCATGTATTTAGTGAATTGTTTTAAATATCCTCATCCACAAAACATGTTGTTTTTAGATCACCAGACATGTTCCGTTTGTATTTTCCCCTTTAGATTTGCCTCCAGCTGTTCTGGTAGAGCTGGTTTCCAAAGTTCGCTCTTCCAGGCTAAAGTTGGGCATAGCGGATGCCATCTTCAGGAATCTCTGCTACAGAAATGGGTTTGCTGTTGGAGATGAACCTCTTTCTCTCAAAAAAGTGGTACGTTTTAATGACGGCAGTGTTTATTCCATTCGTTTTGGATTCTGTCTGATGCAGGTGGTTCCACAATCATGCTGTTAACTTTAGATGAATGACATTTTCATTCCAGAGCATCTACAGAGACGGTAGCAGTCAGACCCAGTAAAATAACAAGTTGTTTTTTTATGCATTTTTTTTATTATTTTTTTTTGCAAATATTCTATCCATGCAGATTGCATTAGAAATGGAATATCTAGTATTTGTGAAAACCTTTCTATACATGAGCTTTTTCCATGCAAGGCATTTAGCTGACACTTTGTCATATTTTTATGCTGTTCTGAAAGTTTTTTTATTGTTAAATGTTAACAGATCTTTAATAGGAGCAATTTATAGGTTTCCTTATAGTTAATCCCTTAACTATAAAAGATTAGTTTATTCTGATGATTATACAACTTATCGAAATTTACAATCTGTTTAGCAGAATCAAATTCCACCAAGTTAAAATTAAATTTTTTTTATGTGACAGTGTTTGTTTCTATTGCTCCTATGGTTTAAAATGCTGGAGTGACCAGAATTCTCTCTGGGAGGTGTAGAATACCTTAGAGCTGCTTTCCCCCTAACTGCTGCTGCACACTGCCTGTCAGGTGCTTCACAGTAGGCTTCCACTTTGCTTCATCTGCTTTTATAAAACGACAAACTTGTTTGTTTGGAAATAATTGGGGATGCCAAAATAAGGACAGTCTCGGTCTGAAGGTCTAAAAAGTTTCACTTCATACCCCTTAAGCTGATTTATTTTGTTCTAAAACTACAGGCGGAAAACTATGAACAGCTCTCTGTTTAGCAGCCGCCTGCAAGCTGCCGACTCGACTATTTAATCAGTTTTTGTTTTTCAGAGTTTTGTTGTTTAAATGTTTTTGAATGCCAAACTTTTATAACGGTTGTGAATTTTTAGCAGCAGTAGAAATAATTGTTGTTTTTCTGTTCGGAATAAAAGCATTCAGATGTTTCGATACTTATTATTCTTTTTTATTTGGAGTAAACACCATAAAATGGTGAAACTGGCATTTTTACCCGAGGTGATCAAATTAAGTGGATCTAGAGCGTATTGAGTTAATGCCTTGTTATCTGGGGGTTTTCTTTCTCAGGGCTAAATCTGAAATTCTTCTTAGAAAGTATTTTTATTCTGTATGACGCATCTGTTCGGATCAAAGGTTGCAATACAACATCTGGTCATGATTCCCTCTCAGTTTCATAAGGATGCTTCCATCCACTCACAGTCTGGGTATTCTGTCCAACCTCCTTCGTGTCCGTTTGACTTCTGACAGGTCTGTTCGTACCTGCCGGCTCTGGGAACCTTTGCTCAGAGTCCCAGCTTCGCTTCCCACATCATAACTGGAAAAACTTCCCACAGCTGCACCAGCAGGTGAGTCATTCAGCCCGTCCGTAAATCTTGATGTGCGTTCTTGAAAAAAGCCTAAAACGGAGCGCATATGAGTAAAATATGAGTTTGAAATAGTGGCTGCACTTATGTTACAGAAACAGAACCTCCATTTGCCCATTGGGGCGAGATGTTTGCATCGCTCATCGTCTTTGTATGGTTCAGTGAGTCTGAAATAACAGACCTCCACCTGCCTCTGTCCTTTAACAAAAGAAACGGGTGGAAAAGTAAAGATGTGACGGGGAAACTTGAGTGCAAAATGAAACAAAGGAACACCTGGAGGGAGGAGGAGCGTGATGAGGTGAAGAGCAGAGATGCATGAATTTATAGGAGGGTTGGGGGGCTGTGGTGGGGGCTTTGGGAAATCTGGAGACAGGCGAGTAAAAGTCAGATGGAGCGTGAGGAGCTGGCATGTGATGGGTCATGCCCAGGTCTGATATTATCAGTGTTTGCTTGCTGACAGGAGGGGCACACAGGGAGGTGAAAGACACACACACCCAGACTGCCATGATTTGGACAGGGACTCAACAGATAGACTGAGGCATCCCATCAGGGTTTTCTCTTCTCCGCCCTCGCACTCCTTCCCCACCTTTTCGATCTATCCTTGCATATTAAATCCCTCCTCTTGATGCAATCACTCACGCGCACACTCTCTCTCCCCTCTTTTACCAATATCAGACATCTGCTGTTTCACCAGCAGGTAGTTGGCCCAGAGTAAAGCAGAAGTCACCAGGGAGCAGGTTCATTTGAAGGCTACTGGTTCATGAACTGACCAAATCTCCCTCCCTCTCCGTTTCTTCTACCCTTCCTGCTTTTCTTGCGCTTTTACTGCTTTTAGTTAATCTTGACACATGCATGAGCGAAACGCAGAACGCAGCCTGTGTGGAGGAGATAAAGAAATGCCAAAGGGCATGTAAAATCATTTGACCCCAAAAGAAAGAATGGAGTTACAATGACAAAGCCTGTGATAAATTACAGACAGAAAGCAAAAAGCAAATCTTGTTTCCTCATTTTCCATGCTTGAATTCATGATATTGTTCATAATTTCATTGATCTTGGCATTTCCAATCAATTAACACATCTTATGTTGAGGCATTTATTAAGTTAGGCACTTTTCTGAAACTCGACCTTCTATGTTTGCACAGCTGGAAACACTTAAATTCTTAAAGTCTTCCATAATAAATGCCTCAGATTACAAAATAGATATTATAGACCTTAAAATATGTCGCATTTTGTTAAACTCCGATGCAAAAGTTTAGGTGGCTCTGCAACAAAATCCTGCTTGTTTATTGATATAAAAAATATGTTTTTTAAAGCGAAATGTAACCCGCTTCCCTTTAACTTCTGAATGATGGAGGACATAAGTCTTTTTGTGCGTGTGTGAGGGAGGGTTATACATATGAGAGATGGCGGACGCTTCCTTCCCCTCCAGCAGAGGAGTCGCAGTGAGGGCAGGTGTCCAAGCTGCAGCAGGCTGACAGGGCGACTGATTGACCGACTGTTTGGATGACCGTTTAACTTGCGCTGAATACTGTTAGCAGAAGGGAAGCTGTAATTAAACCGAGATAAACCTCCTGCTGCTTTAATCTGGCCTCATGCGTTGCTCAGGTGCTGGTGTCCTTTAAAGAACCTGACAGCAGGATTTCATTCAACATCCATGTCCAGTTCTCTGCAAAAAAAAATTGAAATATCTACTTTTTGGTGATGTTCAAATGTTTTTTTTTTCTTATTATCCTTGTATTTTGTGACCTTTTCATTTAGTTGATATAAAAGCAAAATTATAGGTTTTCAGTTTTTTTTTTTTTTACAACATAAAAAGAAAATCCATCTTAAATACTTTTCAGTAATTTTAGATTGATTATATTTTTTGTCATGAGAATTGTTTAGAAATTTGAAGGGAAAATAAATAATTTCCAGTTTGAAAAATCTTTATCCACTTTGTAGGTATAATTAAGTGTTTTTTCAAGAACTCAGATAAAATATTTAAATTCTTTAAAAAAATATTTCCACCATGGAATGGATGAGCATGGTCTTGGGCATTAGTGATAAGGTCTCAAGCTCCACCTTGTGGAGTAAAGCCTCAGATTTTGGAGTATATCCACCGCTGCAACGTGTTAAAAGCTTTAATCTGAGATTGTTTGGATATGTGATCTAGCAGCCTCATGGTCGCCTTTCTTCAGGGGCATTTCTGGATCGTCCCACTAGGAGACTTGGAGCAGATCCAAAATTAACTGGAGTGAATCTACATTACATTTTGCCGCATTGAAATCCTCACGCCTGGATTATTGTTGAATTTTATAGTAATTTTTAAGGTTTGTGAAAATAAAAATGGAGTTTAAAAATTATTTTAAGTTTCAGTCTGTGCTCCTCATCCCATCTTTTAAAACGTCCATCCATGAATCTATTAGTCCATCATAAAACAATCCTCCTCTCCATCTGTTTGCAGTACTGCACATATTTTTCCGAAAAGAAAAAAGCAGTGCTGGAAGCTTCACTTCCACCTTTACTCTTTGCTCAGATTTCTAGTTGGATATCTGCATCCTAAAACACTCCCTGCTCCAGATCTGATAACTGTACAACTAGAAGCATGCTTACTTCCTAAAATGGAAACCCAATCCCAGAACAGCACCTTCAGCCTCCAGCTGATGTGGACAGAGGGGCACTTGGGAATGGCAGTTAGGATGGGGTGGGGGGTGGGGGTGGAGATGAGGAACGGTAGACCCTCATCATAGACCACATTATGGAGTCTCCCTCGCATTCACACACACACACAGCTTGTCTCATCTGTTCTCATCCCTGTCCTTGCTAATAACAAGCAACGTGACAGGAAGCATGTTTCCTCCTCAACTGCTGGCAGCTCCTTCCTGGCTTCTGAACAACCCAATTACCAGGGAACAAGCTTCTTCCCTGTAATACGGATGGCACCTCCACTTCGGCGAGGCGTTCGCTCACGTGCGCCGGCGTATACACACAGGACACCTGTCAGGCTCCGTGCCGACAGATTCTCCATACCCACACACAGGACTAGTGACAGCCCACAGCTATTAGCACGCCACCACTTTGAAGAGGTTTCACTTTCTTTTACTAGTTATTTCCCTCTAATGTGCTTGCTCACATCGAATTCTTCATCTCCGCTTTTGAGTTGTTAAGTGGGAGGAAAAGTACTTTGGAGACAGGAATAGAGGCTAGGACGTGTAAAGTGTGTGTGGCCAACACAGCGAGAGGTTTGACAGTTATTGTCAGATCTGATAGAAGGATACCCCGCTATGAGGGATGGAATTTGCTAATGGTATACTCTACTGTGCAATGGTGTTACATGCCAACTTTGCTTCACATTTGCTAATGGGTACAGGCAGAATGTGCTAGACTGGCGCTCTGATCACTAAAATGATGCACTATGGTGATGCATGTTGATGGCAGCATCATACTGTGGGCTTTACGTCAGAGAAGACATCTGGTTAGAACTGATTGGGATGTAGATAGAAGTAGGGGTGGAACAGGGGATCTCATAAGCAGTTAAGGGAGTTTTTTGAAGAATTTTGAGTTTGATTTCAGTGTTGAACTTAATGTCTCCTTCTCAATCCTTTCTGTCTAGAAGTCAGAACCTGCTGGTGACTGAAAAGAGCCCTGAGCAAGAAAACGTCCCCAAAGGCATGAGCAGAGTCAACGCAGCAGGTATGTGAGAACATGGCTTTAGATTTGGAGGATTTGTTCCTTTTAATGGACCGAGGCTTGATGGTAATTCATCATTAAAACTAAACGCTCAGTCAGTGACATCCGGGTGAGTGAAGAGCAGACTGTATGGGGACTGTAATTGATTTGCATCTAACAGGATGTTGCTCATATGCAGTCAGATCTATGAAGTCATCTTTTTTTAATTGTTTTTATAGGTTTTACACTTAGTGCTTTTTGTATCATGTCTTCTTTTTTTATCTCCTTAAGTTGCATAGAAACCTAAACTGATACTTTCTGTTTTTCCCATGTCGTATTCACTTTTATAGAAATAACAAAGGTGTCACTGACGGGGATAATGGGCTTCTCACAATAAAAAAACTCACATATTAGTACCCAAAGTGTGCCTCAGATCTTCATTCTAGGGATGTTAAATGCAGCAATTAGGGTAGAGCCTCAGATATACGGCGGCCACACTGATGGAACTTCCTGCAATTATAGGCAGCGTACTCCGTGTGAACTCTGGAAAGTGTCAGAGCTCATATCTCCCTCCTCCACCTGATCAGAAAGGCCCTGTGCCGGAGCAAAGGAAGGGTGGAGGGTAAAGAAGAGGCACAGGAGGAGGGAGGGCTGAGGCGGGAGACTCAAGGCTGTTGGCATGTGTTGTTTTCCTGCTACGTGATCGCTATACCGATGTGCTTGGCATTAATTTTTTATGAACCATTGGCACCACATCCTCCCCTCTCGCCCTCTCATCCTTTCCCCTCTCATCCCCCCTTTTCCTCCCTTCTTATTTTTCCTATTACAGGCACTTTTCACCCACATGTGTAAGCTTGCTTTCTTGTATTCTACACATCTTTTCTTTAGAGCATCTAACTTGCCTTGTGGAAGCCCTGTATCTTTGTCACAGTTGCTCAGAGGGCTGGGGGATTTGGGAGCAACTTTTTTTTATATATATATATTTTTTTTTCCTCTTCTGCCTTTGCTTCTTGAAGCTCAGGGTGGATATCAATTTTAATGAACCTAAATATACTGCACATAAATTGTCAGACAAGAAGTGCTGAGTTTCATTGTTAGAACTCTGTTTGCATTTGGCTGCTCGTCACCGTGGAGATGAACCATTAATGTCAATATTTAGTTTTTCAAAACTTTTTAGTTTTTAACAAAGGGCGCATTTTTCATACTGGTAAAATAACTATTAAAGCCCTTTTTTTCTTTTTCAATAACCTTTAAAGAAAAGTGCTATTTTTTAATGTTTTAAGTTCCCTTAATTAGTAAATTTCTAGGCTTTTATGTATTTTTTTTTTTTACAGAAAGCGTATGTCTGGATGCCTTTGACTATTAAAGCTTTCTGCGGTTCTTCTATCCAACAGTTTTTTTGGGTAAAACACAAAAACGGGAAAAGTGGACGAGTAGAAAACCAATAAAAACTTTTTATCCTGATAAAACGCCTATGGCAGATAAACTGTTTATGTAACTAAAGAAGAGCATTTTCCATTATAAACATATCTCATATTCTTATTTTTTTCAGCAGATCTCTCATTGAAACCTTCTCTTGAACAAACTTTTTTTTGTGTGTGTTTTTTTTTAATTATTTTTTAACATATCCAAAAAAATAACATTTAAAGATATTCCGCAAGTAACAAAGAAATCTGGTTTAAAATCTGGGCCTATAAAGATGAAGGTCAAATAAAAATCTCTAAAATCTTTTTAACGAATACTGTAAAATATCATAAGAGTGTCTGGGTTAAAGTGCGTTGCATGTTTTTTGTTCCAAATTTCTGCATAGGCCGTTCTGTTTGGCAAACATGTTCAGGAATAAAGGTGACACTAAAGCTTAACAGTAACCTTTATGAAGCAATGCCTTGTAATATTACATTGAATTCACTTTTTGAGGTGACACATTGATGGAGCCTCATTAAAGAACAAGTGAATTCATAAATTTAACAACAGTTTAGCTGGAGGGAAACCAGGAGCTTAGCAGGGACTGGTGACGTTCTGCTATATGAGGTCAATGTGCAATGGTAAGTGTAAAAAATTAGTAAATGGTCTGAATTTTTGAAACACTTTCCTAGTCACACTGATCACGCTTATGGCTTTACACTAGAACTACATTCACACAGTCACTCTAACTAAGGCGCACACATTCTTACACTGATCCTCGTACAATGATCAGGATCATTGTTGATCACCATTTGGATTTTCTCCTCTTACCCTTCAGAAGTTTCCTTCTACCTGCAGCTGCACCCACATTGTGTAGAGGTATCCCTTATGCTCCCAACTCAGAGTTTAGACGAGGTCAGCATGCATTAAGACTGAATAAGTTTTTTAAAGCTTCACTATGTAACATTTTTACCTTCCTATATCCGTAAGTCCCTGTTATGTTAATCTAAGTGTTTATGAGAGGTCTGTCGTCTCTCCCTGCATCTCTAGCCAGAAAGTCACACTAGCAGTGTCGCAGCTCATTTCTCGTCTTTAGACAAACAGCTTTATGGCAGCCCAATGCAACTTCATTAGTGTCCATAGCAACATGCCTCATTGCTGGGCTACACGCAGGTGTTCATAGAACACGATTGTCCTTAGTGGTGTTTTAAACTCTTATGTCTTAAACAGATCCATAAGAGCAAATATACTTATCTGTTTGTGTCCGAATGCATAAAGTGAATAGAAATACATTATTATTGGCTTTATTAGTAATGGCTGTTAGCATTAAAACAAATATCTGACCCTTTGGTTGTTTCTCTCTTGCATCTACAATGCACCAGCTTGGCTTTGACGTTATGCTGGTTCTCACTTTGCTTTTTGCTAATTGTAAGGTTTAGAACAAATATGCAAATTATGTTTAAATTTGGGTTAGGAAGTTTTTTAATGCTTAATTTTAGGCTTATTGTCATGCTTAGGGTAGAGAAAGTTAATAATTTTCAGGTAAATGTGAACTTATTTCCTGAAAATATGGGCATGCTCTGCAAAACGGTGGCTTCCGGGCAAAAAGCTCCATGTGTAAAACCTGGAAGACCTGAAAACGATGAACAAACCAAAAAAAATCAACCTCATGTCTTGAATTTTCTTAAAATTCACATTATCTGGTGATTGTAGTTATTATTTAAAAACATTAACTATTTCCATCGGATTGTATTTAGTTGTTACTTTAACTTTTTGTAGAACCTAAATTGTTGATGGTCAAAAAAGTATTTTTTTTTTGTACAGAGGGAGAAATGGCACAGAAACAATTTCACCTAGGTATATAGAGAGCCTTCAAATGTATGCTTTGTTGCCGCTCAGCAGATGGTTTACTATACAGAAAGCTGTCATGCAGCAACATTTGTCCTGTTGTCAACATTTTAGGAACTTTTGTCTATACTTTAATCTGGAAGTTTATTCACATGCCACTGCTTAAAAGAATTTCTAACCATAGAGTTCCTGCACAATCACAGCAGCTGCGCTGCCTTTGTCCTATTCTTCCAGACTAGACTTTATCTTTTCATATAGAATGCTGATATTCTGACAGCTGGCAGTATGCATGCTATCTGCTGACCTTCGCCTGTCTTCTCTTCATAAAGCTGCGTATTGAGATATATGATAGATAGATCGATAGATATTTAAAAGTATTGAAAGAGTGTACTCTGTGTTTTTTAAAGTTTTTCAGTATTTTTCACAGTGTAACTCTAAATTGACCCAAATACTTTATGTTGGGGATGTATAATTTTGTAAAGAACATCCAGAAACTTTTGCTTTGTTTTTTACAGTCACAATAATTAAACCTGATCCTTTGCCTTAGCTGGTAGAATTTTGAACCATTTGCTGCAAACATTGCTTTTTAAAAATAAAGTGTATATAGTTTGAAAAACAAAAACTCTTTTGTAACCATGATGACTGTTTATTGTTTCTACCTCTGACTTTTCAATAAAAAGATTTATAAAAATAAAGAGGAAAAAATTTCCAGCGGAGCTGCACTAATCTTGGCTTTGGGAAATAATTTTGGCTGCCATGGCTTCTGGAGCCAGTGACAGTAGTGCTCTTCAAACAGTTTTAAATAGATTCAATAACTGGCTGCAGAATTCCCCCCCTAACAAATTCCTGACAAATGGCATTGTTACAGGCTCCCAGCAGCTTTTTGGTCCGGAGGATCAGCGGGCCAAGCGGCTCTTTACAGGAGAAAAGCAAGCAGACCGAGGGGATTTAAAGCAACAACACGTATATTTAACTTTTCTATTAAAGTGTGAAACAGGGGATTTATAGAAAAGGACAGGCGGATTTATCCTTTCCGTGCTTGTAAATGCTGAGCATGCAATTACCCCTATAATAGAGGCGTTGTGTCCAAATTGGAGCCATTAAAGTGATTTAACACTGTGCGGATTGGTTCTGGCATTTGCGAGGATGTGTACACATAAGGTGCAGTGAAATGGTTGTTTAATCGCAGCATTTTAGCGCACAGTAATTGCGCAGCGGCCCACAAAAAAAACGGACATACCTCACTCTAAAGCTCACTCATTAAGGACTGTGGTTTGGACTTGCTTCCTCTGTCTGTTTAGCTGGGTTTTATTTTTTTATTTGGTGATGGGCTGCTTTGTTTTAATAAAAATCCAAAGATGATACCTGATGTAGCATTGAAATTTAGTTTTTATAAACAGACTGAAGTGTTTATAATTTCATCTGTTTTCATCATGTGAAATGTGAAACGCATCATTCCAATTGTAAAATGTAAGAGGAAGTAAATTTTAAATGGAGCATGCCGATCTACAATCAGTTCCTCAGCCGCAGAGTAGATTCTCAAAGCTTTATCCACATTGCACAATAGATTGCTAACTTTATGGTGAATGTAGCTCATAAATTAGGGCAATATATGACCACCTTTAAAATCAGCTTTACCATTAAAGGTTATAAACCAGGTTAGTTGGGCTGGAGTTTCTGTCTGCTGCTGGTTTATACAGAGTCTGGTTTCAGCTTAAGCTTTGTGACCAATAGCTTTTGATCATATCAGGAAGGGCTTCTCAGTGCAGGTATTGCTAGATCTTATCGTTAGTACCAGGGAATATCTTTGTTTTGGCTTTTGTTGGTGTTGCAGAGCAGAGCTGCAAGCATGATGCATGTCAGTGTCCTGAGGGTGCTCTACTATTGCGCAAAAGGAGAGTTTAGTCTCTGCTTCTGTTTTAAATTCACCTCTGACTACAGAGAAGCCTCATAGTTAAACAATTTAAAGTTGGACAAGAAAAATCAAGAAAAAGATGGTGGTTCAGAAAAATGTTTTTGCCAATGTTTTTTAAGAAATTGAAAGATCAAGACATTTTTTTCTGAGCTGAGACATGTAATCGCAGCAAAAGTAGTTTTTTTATGTAATTAATCTGCAAAAAAGTCTTTTATTTTCTTTTTTGCAGTGTTTTTTTTTTTTTTACAATAAACATGTGAATATTATTCAGAGACAAAACCAGTTTTCCCGAAATACACAGAATGGTTTATTACTATTAAGAGAAATAAGTCAGAACCTACGTGTCCCTGTGTCGGGGGAAAGTGAAAGCCTGCCTGTTAAAATATATCTGTGTTTTTTCACTCCTGAGTTCCCCGTCTCTAGCCACATCCAGGCCTGATTATTGTCACAGTTGCCTTGATTGCGAAATTACATAACTAGGACATGTCTGACGAAATGAAGCACACAATAAGATCCTCAAAAGCCAGACATCATGCGGAGATCTAAAGACAATCAAGAACAAATGGGAAGGGAAGTTGATGAGATTTTTCAGTCTGGAAAAGGTTAAAAAATGTAATTTCTATAATGTTGCAGCTAACCACTGTGGGAGCGACTATATGCTGAAAACTTAGAACCGTAGTGAAACCTTCCAAGGACAAGGCAAACCAAGCAAATTACCCGAAGAGTTAACAATTCATCTAAGAGGCTAACTAAAGAGCCCACAACAATAGCCAAAAATAATGGCCTTGGTTAAGATCAGTGTTGGTGCCTCCACCATAAGAAAGAGATTGAGCAAAATGGCCTACATGGTAGAGTTCCATGATGACTACAATTGCTGAAAAGAGAAAAAAAACTTAAGGTTCATCTTCATTTTCCAACATCTTAAACCCCAGTCAGTCTCAGCAGATGGATGCTCACACTGAGCCTGGTTCTGCTGGAGGTTTTTTCCTGTTAAAAGGGAGTTTTTTCTCTCTACTGTCACTACAAGCATGTGAGGAATTGCTGAAGAGTCACTGAGTCGATGCAATCAGCTGGTTTTCCTTAGATGAAAAACTTTGAACCAATCCGACTGTATGATCTATGATCTATAAAAAATACTATGAAGAATAATATCCAAGCTGAAAATAACTTTGGTTCTGCAGCAGGACAATGATCCAGAAGGCACCAGGAAGTCCGCCTCCGAATGGCTGAACAGAATACATATTTGTAGAGATCCATCTGATGAAAAACATTGTAACAGTTGAGATGTATTCAAAAATGTTAAGGATGGATATTTTTGCTAGGCAATGTACTATAAGAAAAGAATAAAACCTTTTAATTAGTTTCTTTTTTTTGTCTTCTCTTACTTTTAGGGTATTAGTTTCTGCATTTTCCTTCTTCTGGTTCCACAAAAGACGTTCCTCCAAAATGATTTAGAACCAGCAAAGTCAGTATTTAACAGACAGGCTTTGAAATGCTAAATATGCTTTTCCGTTCTCCATCACTCCTTGTTCCTTACCATGCCTTCCTTCCCTGTTGCCCCTCCCGTCGTGCTTTTTGCCCCAGTCTTTGCTCTGTGTGCGTTTGTGCGGTGCCTCTGTCTGGGCAAGACATCCTGGGGAGAACCAGTAAAGCATTTATTACAGGTTTTGAAGGTCTGCATTATACAGCCACTCATGCTTGGCCTTTAACTTCCTCTCTGAAGTTCAGCCATACATGAAAAAGAGGGGGATTCGTTCCCTAATATATTCCTTATTTTCTTTTTTTTTCTTTTTAGCATTGTATCAGAAAAAGTGGTGAATTCAAGGAGGAAAGAAAATTGTTTAAAAATGTAGATTGAGTTCTGTGAGTTTTTTTTTTTCCCCACCATCTTTTTCTCTAGTAGTTTGCTGAATGAAAACCACGTGGTGAAACTTGGAATGCCCAGTGGAGCTTTTCAACCCAAAATCTGTGAAACATCCTTTCAGAGTCTTTGTGCGTGGGCTCTCTACCATAACTTCCCCTCAAGTAAGAATACAGAAACCAGTAGACAGGAAGCTGCTTTCTCACAAATCCTTTTATAAACTCGCTGTCTGCCACGATATTAACGTTTTTTGTCGGGGTGTATCTGGAAAATCTCTGTAAAAGAGCCAAATTAACCCAACTTCATCTATAATTTCTTTTCCTCTCGTCTCTCTTTTTTTTTCCCCCTTGAAAGATCACCCCCCTTTTCTCATCACGCCTTAAATCTCATCCTCATTGGTGGGTCGTACTTTTTTTAGGTCAGTTTTTTATGTGTTTGGGGACATTTCAGTGGTATTTTATTGGTGTGTGTTTCATACGCATTGGGGACAATGGGAAGGACATCAGGCACAAGAAAATTTGGGACATATCTCTTCTCATCTGCCTCTTCTTTCTTTTTTGGGTGTGTTTGTCCATTTTGGCGTGCGTCTGGGTGTGTGTGTGTTTCCTGGTTAAAGGAGAGACCCTCCTACACAGAGCTTGCAAGAGGAACCAAGTGGAAACGGTGCTTCAGATCCTGGCACTTCCTGGCACAGACATCAATGTTAAAGGTAAGACTCCCTCGCGTTTCTGTTTTTCTGGAAACCGTCTGTCGTTCCTGTAGCGGCGCCGCCTGTTCTGTTCGAAGAGCGATTGACAATGGGGAGAAGAAAAGGAGCCAAGAAAACGGACTGCGTCGTCTCCGAGGTTAAACCTTTAGCTAAAATGTAAAGGGTGTGTCTAGAAAGAGAGTGGGGTGGGTTTAGGTCTCGGGATGATTATAGATTTCTACATTGATAAATGTACAAAAATTTATATTTATATACATGTATATAAAACCTTTTCGTTATTTCTGAATGACTTTTTTTTATGTCCCTGTATGTAATAACTTGTGTTATTTTATGGTAGTTTGCAGATAACAAATGATTTGTAACATGGCATTTGTTGTTTAGAGAACGATGTAGGGGGGCTAATATTTAACATCTTATCAGCCATTATTGAAATAATACAGCAGCAATTAACTATAATCTTCTCCCCTCCAAAAAAATCATTTATTTTCTGTTTGCATAGAAAATAAATGCATATCTGTGAGAAATGATTCACTAAAGAAAGATCTTATTTTGTTTTTACTTGTTGGGACATTCAGATTAATATGTAGACAATTGGCATCAACGCTTATCTGGCATGAAAAGCTTTGCTACAGGATTGATCAGGAGAAAACTATCAATGATTTAAGTTTAGGTTTAATACTTCTTATTTGACTTAAGCGAGCTTTGTTTGCGTGCTTGCTCTGTTTTAAGTCCTTGCTTTGTTTGTGCTTTGCAGACCATGCAGGCTGGACTCCTCTCCATGAGGCGTGCAACCACGGCAGCACTGAATGTGTGAGAGCACTGCTGCTTCACCGCCCCGCTCCTGTCCTCACTGACCAGGTTGGAGGAGTTAGTCCCCTGCATGATGCCCTGATCAATGGACATCTGGACATTGCTAAAATGTTGCTGGAACATGCAGGTTAGTAAAACACGGCTTGCAAATCGTAACTCTTCATTTTGATCATTTGCTCAAGGATTTTTCTCTGTGTGCTCTTTTGAAAGCTGCTAGATGAAAACCAAATGCTCCTTTTAGAGGTACAGATGGTTTCTTTATTTAAACCACTGCCTCTCAAACAAAAAAGTCTCAAGGAACCAAATGAAGAAAGTTTTCAGTCTACTTCAGAGAAAGATTTTCCTTTATAATAACGACCTCATCTTTACTCTGGAACACAGTAGGAAAACTTTTCAAATTCGGCAAAATATTTCTCCTCTTGAGTGTTAACATGATTCCTGTTTTATGTCTGAGTAAAACATGACAAATTTGATTACGAAAATTTTAAAACTTTCCATTTAGAAGAACAAAGATTTTTAGCAGAAACTTAAGATTATAGAGTGATACAATATAGAATGAAACAATTATCTAATTGGTCAGATTAAAATGACCGATTCAGAAAAAGGATATATTGATATGGTATTATATGATATAAAGTATGTAGAAGCGATTTTATTCTGCAGACTGTAGCTGTTTTGTGGAAAACTGAATACATCTGGATACAGTTATTTTATACTTTTGCTAACTTTATTATTTTCACCTGTCTTAATCTGTTTTTAACCCCTTTTGCTTTCATAACTCCTTTATTCTTGTCGACTTAACCTCAAACAAGCAACACTACTATCAGGATTTTAGTCCACATTGAGAAGATGCCATCAGCGGTTGCTGTGAAGTTATTCATTATCCAATACATCCCAAAACGGCCAAATAAAATATTCCCTACAACCATTATTACATTGTCTAAACAGTCAGTATTTTCTTTGGCTTATGCAATATTTGGACCCTACAAAGGCTCATCTGAGCAGGCAGCAATATTCTGGTCAAGTCTGACTTTCCAGTTGTTAGCTATTAGGTTTGGTGAATGGTGTGATGTTTATTGCTGTAATCCATCTATTTCAAGGTTCAGGTAATGTGTGTCTAGAAATGACATTATGCACACTTTCCCTTTAAAAGATGATTATTTGAGCTGCTTGTGGCTTTTATGTTTTTTTTATCCCCCAAAAATTGCCCCCTTATATTTTGTCATTTTCAGACCATTCTAAGATTGACTTATTCCTTATGAAATCTCAGCAGATCAGGAGTTTTGTATAAAACTCAGAACACCTCGCTATCAATTATTTGAATCCCCTTCTTGCCCTGTTCTGATTCTTGGATTGAACTTTAGCGAGTTATCTTAATGCCTTAATGGATTCAGGTGATGCCACGTGATTACCTGATTTGCTATTTACCGTATTTTCCGGACTATAAGCCGCTACTTTTTTCCCCATGCTTTGAACCATGCGGCTTAAAATAAGGTGCAGTTTTTCTGTGGATTTTTCCTAACCACCAGAGGGGAAATGAAAGAATAAGGGGAAGTTGGAAATGAAAGAATCAGGGGGCTAATTATCATTTAGCACAAGAACATGCTAGCAGCAGGCACGACACAGAACAAATGTCCCAAATTCACACATTTTGACATTTATTTGACGCATTAAAGCTTTCGAACCAATGAAGAGACTGCACAACTCCAGCAGCGCTGAAATTAAGAGCCGACAAAGCCCCATCTTTCAGAAGAAGCTATAATGGCTTGGAGCCAACAAGCTAACAGGAGCTAGCATTCTTCTTCATCCCTACTTCAGGATGTAGAGCTCCCCCTACAGGTTTGGTGAGACAGTTAAATAGATATCAGCGACTTATAGCCCAATGCGGCTTATATACACTATATTGCCAAAAGTATTTGCTCACCTGCCTTGACTCACATATGAGCTTAAGTGACATCCCGTTCCTAATCCATAGGGTTCAATATGACGTCGGTCCACCCTTTGCAGCTAGAACAGCTTCAACTCTTCTGGGAAGGCTGTCCACAAGGTTTAGGAGTGTGTTTATGGGAATTTTTGACCATTCTTCCAGAAGCGCATTTGTGAGGTTGCACACTGATGTTGGACGAGAAGGCCTGGCTCTCAGTCTCCGCTCTAATTCATCCCAAAGGTGTTCTATCGGGTTGAGGTCAGGACTCTGTGCAGGCCAGTCAAGTTCATCCACACCAGACTCTGTCATCCATGTCTTTATGGACCTTGCTTTGTGCACTGGTGCACAGTCATGTTGGAAGAGGAAGGGGCCAGCTCCAAACTGTTCCCACAAAGTTGGGAGCATGGAATTGTCCAAAATGTCTTGGGATGCTGAAGCATTCAGAGTTCCTTTCACTGGAACTAAGGGGCCAAGCCCAGCTCCTGAAAAACAACCCCACACCATAATCCCCCCTCCAACAAACTTTACACTTGGCACAATGCAGTCAGACAAGTACCGTTCTCCTGGCAACCGCCAAACCCAGACCCGTCCATCAGATTGCCAGATGGAGAAGCGCGATTCGTCACTCCAGAGAACGCGTCTCCACTGCTCTAGAGTCCAGTGGCGGCGTGCTTTACACCACCGCATCCGACGCTTTGCATTGCACTTGGTGATGTATGGCTTGGATGCAGCTGCTCGCCCATGGAAACCCATTCCATGAAGCTCTCTGCGCACTGTTCTTGAGCTACATGAAGTTTGGAGGTCTGTAGTGATTGACTCTGCAGAAAGTTGGCGACCTCTTCGCACTATGCGCGTCAGCATCCGCTGACCCCGCTCCGTCAGTTTACGTGGCCTACCACTTCGTGGCTGAGTTGCTGTCGTTCCCAAACACTTCCATTTTCTTATAATACAGCTGACAGTTGACTGTGGAATATTTAGGAGCGAGGAAATTTCACGACTGGATTTGTTGCACAGGTGGCATCCTATCACAGTTCCACGCTGGAATTCACTGAGCTCCTGAGAGCGACCCATTCTTTCACAAATGTTTGTAAAAACAGTCTGCATGCCTAGGTGCTTGAATTTATACACCTGTGGCCATGGAAGTGATTGGAACACCTGATTCCAATAATTTGGATGGGTGAGCAAATACTTTTGGCAATATAGTGTATGTACTTTTCCTTGTCGTTCTGCATGTAGTTTGCATGTTCTCCCTGAGTATGCGTGGGTTCTCTCCGGGTACTCCGGCTTCCTCCCACAGTCCAAAAACATGGTTGTTAATTGGCGTCTCTAAAAGTCCCCTTAGGTGGGAGTGTGTGTGTGGTTGTTTGTCTCTGTGTTGCCCTGCGATGGACAGAAGGCAGGAACTAGTACCGGTAAATCCATCTTCTCTTCTACGGGTTGGAGACCTTCCAAATGGATGCATGCTTCTTCTCGTTGAATATCTACCATGTTGCTTTGATGCGTTTAAGAGCGGCAGAATAGCCTGCTTGAAACGATTTACTTGCAGGTCTTTCTTGGAAAAATGTATGTCAGAAGAGGTATTTTTTTTTTGTATCTTTGTGAACGGGTGCCACATGCAGCCTGAGCTCAGGAAAGGTTGAAGCAAGCAGGGTGGGTGTTGGTGGGTTTTGCAGGGAGGAGTGATATTTTCCAGCAATGAACAAGTCTCTCATGTAACATACCTCTGCCTCAGCACACTTCTCAGTTTGACTAATTATAGTTAATTTGATTCGACTTTCCCATTAACACATGTACATATTCTGTCCTCAAAAAATAAATTAGACTGGGATTGTTTAGTCCCGGAGAGGAAACAAGAGAGCGCTCCCTTTTTTCTTCTTTTTTTTTTTTCCTTTTTTTTTCTGTTTCTTCCTCAGTAACAGAGGAGAGCAAATTAAAAGAGGTCAGATGAAGCATGCTATATGTATGTTTAAAATCAGAGGAGCAGGAAATCAAAGGTTTTTCTATGTGTATCCCTGTGCAGCAGACGTCTGGCTGTGCTGTCTGGGCCTGGTCTTTTTTACTGGACCAAACAAAACAACAGGAACGGGATTGTCTCAGTTTGAAACACCCTTCAGGCTGCTGCATTTTCCTTCTTCCTCTTTTCCATCCTCTGCTGACTGTTTGCTGTTTCCTCCCACCTTGATGGCGGGTTGTCTGAGGGCTACAGAAGGGAGTTGGTGAGAAGGTGGTCTTCCTGACTTCAGGCTGTACTGTCTCTTTTCCATGATCTACATTTGGTTGCCATGGACAGCATCAATACTTTTACCCTCCCTCCTTTTTTTTTTCTTATGTTTTTGAAGATCTTCATGTCCAAGCTATTAAATGTAGAAAGTTTTAGCTTCAGGGGCTAACTGATGTTTACTTACAATAAATAGCTTTGTGCTTTTTCCCACTATAGTTTTTTATTTCCAACTTTCTGTGCTTGTGGCTGCATATCTGACAGTTTATATTTTATTTTATTTTTATTTTGGCCAGGTAGTCTTGCTGCACCATCCCATGGTAGGAAACCAGGCTAGTGGGCCAGATGCATTTCCATTCCTCTGTCTCCTTATTTATTATTTCCCTGCCTGTTTTTATGCCTGTGAGCTCAAATCCCAGAAACCATATTTTTCATTGCGGCATTCACCCCATTGTCCTAGTTGTTTCCAGCAGACAGAACCTAGTTGCCAAGGTTTTGGTAGGCCAGAGAGGGCAACACTGACACTGGCACACCAACAAAGCCTTCATTTGGGAGTGATCTCACCCCTTTTTTTTGTAAGCCTGTGTTTCTGCTGGGAGGCCTGCACTCTGTATGCAAGTGAGTGCATTTTTACAGCTAAATTCTATGGAATGGGTAAACCCCCCACCCCTCCACCCCCACTACCTCAATCCCTCCAGGCTTATGAAGCTGGCAATAAAAGGATGCCATGGCTGAGTGCAAGGCTGACTCTGCTCTCCTCTCCCCCGCCTTCCGTTGCCCAAGGCCGCCCCTCATGACCCCCATCTATGAGCTCGGCTTGTTTTTCACTCCAAACTGGAGTGTCCTTGGCTATATATTTTTCTGTATGTATGCACAAAATGCTATCCTTCATCTTAAAGCCTGCAGTAAGCAAACACTGACTTGCAATTGGCTTTTGGAAAGAGAGTGCGCGGGTGCTCCCTTTGCTACTTTCTTTCTATGCTGTTTTTCAAGGTAGATGGTGTGGAAAATAACCCCGGACCCGTTGCAGTAAGGCTTCAATCTATCTACCACCCTCCAGTCTTTTAACAGTCCTGCAGTCCTCTCAGAAACGTTTAGCTTGTTTGCACCTTGAGTTAGAAATGTGCAGCAGTATATTTTAATTCTTGAAGAGGAGCAAGTGTATGGACTGAAAGAGTAAATTGTGTTGATTGTTTTCAGTAATCCCCTTAATCCTGCAAGAATAAGTGGGTATAGGATGGATGGATGTTTAAAAAACAACAAAAAACCCCTTTGTCTTTTCAGTTAACACAAAATAGCTAAACAGCTGGAAGGTTTGAAGTCACAAGAGTGACGGGTTTGTCCTGTAGCTGGTTCGAGCACTTCTTCCATCCCATTCTGTCTCCTTGGGCAAGATGCTTCCCCCACCTTGCCTGCAGTTGGAGTTTTTTTTTATCAGTAGTAAAACATTATCAATAGCTTTATGCCATTAGTGTGTGAATGTGTCCATGAATGGGTAAAATATTACTAAATATTGTCTATATAAATACAGGCCATATATTTTCGACATTTTTCTGTGTCAAAACGTGTTACCACGGGAACAAAACTTAAAAACAGAGTAAGCTTTTAGCATCAGAAAAAAACAAACATTATAATGAAGCCATTTAAGGTCTTAGATTAAAGACGCACATTAGATAAATATTGTTTATTGTTATTATTTATGTCACGCTCATAGAAATGATAATTTTCAACTGATAAAAAGAAGGCTGAACAGTCTAAAGCCATTTTGCTGTTGCATTTATTTAAACTATTAACTTGTGAGTTTCCTGAATTTGAATCTCAGAGCCTTTTGAACTCTCCAAAGTCAGGGTTGCATTTTTTAAAGGAATCCCGATAAGTGCTTCACAAAATTTCTCATGAAAAGTATCAGTATAAAAACATTTTTCCACTGCTTTCCAAATACCCCCCCTTCCCACATTGACATGTTTTGTTGGTTGAGGTTAAGGATTAGGATTCTTTTTACATCCATTTAACCTCGGAAGAGTTGACACCAGTTGAATAGATTAAAAAAGCACAAATTCAAGGTTTTAAACCAAATTCTAATCAAATATGTTAAACCTGCTTTTGAAATTTAGTCCAAGCTGTAAAAAACAATCTGGTTATTTGCCCTTTTGGGTGGCTTGCACCTTAATACTCCGCAAAAAAAAAAAAAAAATTAAATAAGCTGTCACCTTTATAAAAAATGAATAACTTCTAACAACAGTAATGCTAGAAAACTACATTTTAGTGCTGTTCTTTTATCCACTTTTTTCTCTTAAATTACATTTTATTTGGAGAGTGTCTGTATTCACCTTTAAAGAATTTACCAAAATATTTGTCCATAAATGTGTAATCAGTGTACGGATGGCGTTAGCTTCATATTCTCTTTCTCTCCCTCTTTTTCCCTTTGTGTCATTTAAAGCACATAAAAACCCAAGCTTAACGCAGTGAATCCATTGGGTTCCTGCTGATCCCGGAGTGAGCAAGTGTTTGTGGAGCAGAAAGATGTCATCTGCTCAGCGACACAGGACAGGCGTTATCCCTTCATACTGATTGAGTCAGTGATGTTTCATAGTCGGTCTGTTTGCCTCTTTATTGTTGACACAGTCATTCATAGGTAGAGGCTGAGGCATTTCTAGGGCTTCTTTGATGTCAAAATAGTAACGAAATAGAAGAAGTTCATCATGCTAAGCTCTTTGGTCCCTGTAGGTCCTGATCTGGCAGCTGTGAAGAGCTGAGCTCTCACACCCTTAGAAGTGAGGCTGCTTTGCAGCCCTGAGCTTCATTCGGGTGTGTTGATGTTTCAGCTGCAGGTTTCTCCAGGCCATAGTTCAAGGACTTCCCTTACTGGGAATTCTGAAGCACAGTCTTTTTTTTTTTTTCCTCACCTCCCAACCCCCCCATCCCCACCACACTAAGTTTGATTTTCACACACACCGTTACCGCTCTGTCAGAAAAAGGTATGTTTTGCAGTCTCAATATTCCAATTAACGATTAATCGATTACTGAATTAGTTGATTTTAGTAATCATTTAATCACAATTAATCCTATTGATTGTCTCAGCCCTAATTACATAGTAGATGTGGAGTTGTGATTTACACCATTCACTGTTTAGACGAGGGTTTTTCTTCTTCGCAAGTAGAACTTTCTTCCACCTTGATCCCTTACAGCATGGATGTGAGGAAAAGAAACAAGCGTCGACTGAAAGTTTCAGCTGTGCTGTCTGTTAACAAGCATTTCGTGATAACATCTGTTTTTCTAAGCGAGTCGATACAGATTGTACTTTCAAAAACCACAGGAAATGATATGACAGAGAAACGGAGACCTTGGAGATATTTATATTATAATCAGATCTGGTGTGTCCTAAATTATTGGACATGTTAAGTCGAAACAAAGTTTTGAAGTTCATCAGCTTTTTGTCTCCAATAATTATAGAATAAATGCATATAATATATGCATTTATTCACTGAATTCATAGAAATATTTGCCATGTATTTTGGAGGTTTGTATAGGATTAGTGTCAGGGTTCGTTTTTGGCCTTTTTACCTCAATTTCCAAATATTCAAAAGAGTCAAAGCTGTCCAGGGAAACCTTGCTAAGTTTATTTATTCATGAAAAATCTTAGCAACCACTCTGACATTTCTATTCTTTCTTTTCTCACTTAGAATTTTGCAATTAGTGGGCACTGATTTGATGAGGTGTTCCATTGTTGTCATCCAACCATGTTTCTGTGAGGGTCAGGTCAGGGGTCAACAAATTCATATGTTCAAAAGTAAAAGGTCAGCTCACTACCTCTAATATGCTGAAGGCAAGGACATTGTCTAATATGATTGTGAGAAGTTGTTGGTTTCAAATTGTGCAAAAGTGGTTCAAGCACGTGAGAACATTTTTATACAGATTTTAGACCTCAGCCTCTTTGAGAGTCTTTGGGTCTATTTGAAGAGGGGTTAGCACAGTGGTCCAACTCCTCAATATCTTAGAAAGGGATAAATGTATGCCACTGTAAATGGAAGCATTTTTGGTTTTGTTTTTTATTTCAAATTTTTATCAGATGTTACAGAAAATGCATAGAAAAAGCTAAAGCCAGTGCAATGAAAAAGTGATTACCTATATTTTATGTAGATTTTAAAGATATTTTTCTACTGAAAGGATTATCATTGAGTCTGTTGCCACTGGTTATATATGATCACTTGTTTGTTTTTTGTTTTTCGCCCGTTGAACATCTGCTTTTCTGAAAGTACCAAGAACACAACAGCAGCTAGTTTCCTTGAAGTGGAAATGGCGCAGGCCAAGGATTTTGGAAAACAGTTTTTAATTATATTCCTGTTACTAATCTGGTATATTTGATTGTAAATACTGTGTAGGCGATAAAACTCTCTTAATTCGCACAAACATCTGAGTTTCAAGGTTTAACTCCTTTCTTTTACAGTCTCCAAATTGCTTGGGAAGGCCAGGAAGATTTTGTTTTGTTGGCCATGAGGATTATACTCTATTATCCAGCCATGACCTCAAATCATCACCCACTTCACGATAATAAAACTGCAGTACCAACTTAGAAAGAAGTTTTGTTGTTTATTAAAAAGAAATGTAAAAAAAAAAAAAAAGATACAATCAGGAGACAAGTTTTCACTTACGAAGTTCATTAATGAAGAGGCAACAATCGGCTGAGCGTGAACCCAGTTGGAGTGGGTCATACTTCATAAATGAAGGTATGCAACAGCAGTTAAGTGTGTTTGCTTAAACATTTTCTCTGAATGAAGAGCCATGCCCGGCTGAGTATGTTTGGAGTGCTTTAATAATTGCAGTGCTAGTGGACGCCTCTTATTCATTCCTGCATTGTTGAACAGCAGAGACACAGTGTGTGCAGCCGGAGCGCTTATTTGTTTTCTTTTCTAAGAATTTTAAAGTGAATTTTGACTTCCTTGAATCAAACTTTTTCATCATAATTAAGTCATCTTGCTGTTCGGATTATCGTTTGGAATTTGAAAAGGTCTGAAACTGCCTCAGATTGCTGTTTACTTTTTTTTTCACATTTTTGAAGAAGCTTTTGTTCTTTAAAGGAGCGGATAAATGTAAGAGGAGCAGAGGGAGAGAGATGACGATTGACATTTTACTTTATTTTCTAAGAAGAGAGGGCAAACTATCCAAATTGTGTTGTTAAGATCTGTCAAACTTTCTTTTTTTGTATAAAATCTGTTCAGATTACTTAGTATAAAAATGATTTTCATCATTTATACATTCCTTCACTCTTATTTTTGTAATTAATTGTGCTACTGGTGCTTTTATGCCTGCTTTTGTTTTCTGTCTCCTGATAAATTATCTTTTTCTTACATGCAATTAACCAAGCCATTTTTTTTTCATTATATACTTAAGAACTTGCACTAAAATTAGACTTTTTGGGGTAAATAATATGATCTGTAAAATCAGTGGTATTTGGCTGCACACCAACATTCTGTTCCTCTCCACCACAACCTTTTAAAGTGTTAAGCAGATGCGAGTTGTTACATTTGCTCTCACATTTAACAGAAAATCTCAACTGACCCTTTTCCACCGTCAAAGTGACCATTTCTATCCAGAAATGAAGTAGTCTAAGGAATTATTGAATGAATCATTGTGTGATGAATGATTGCATCTAACATACCCAATCAAGGCGGGGTGGACCCATAACTGCCGGTTGCAACATTTCAAGATGAAAAATCTAATTCTCACCAAAAGGTAAAAGTGAGACCTGCACTGACTTCACATTAAACATGCAGCTAAAGTAGATCTAGGTCAGCTCAGTTCTTTGCCAACTTGTTTCCAAATGTACCAATATCTGCATCCCTCCCCTTAGGCTCTCATTTGTTACCATAAAATAACTAGGGCTGCACCTAAAGATTATTTTGCGAATCTATTAATCTGTTGTTTATTTTATTTTTGATTAATCAATTGATAATTGGATATAAGGTTCCATAAGGAAGATTTTTTGTGAACTTAAAGCAGATGAAACTAAAAGTTTTCGACTTGGGGAATTCTGGACATAGGTTATTAAAAGAAGAAAAATTTTTACTTAAATGCAACGTTTTTATACATTTTTTTTTTTTTTTACAATTTTGATATCATTGCTGCTCTAAGTGGGGTTCTCTGTCAGCTAACGGCATGTTTTAGAGTCTCTGTATCATTAATTATATGATTAATCAATTACTAAAATAGTAGACGATATTTCAATAATCTGTTCATCCATATTAATCTGAATATTTGTTTCAGCCCTAAAATAAACTATTTCCTATCAATGTATGGGAAGTATTTCTGATGAAATATGGAGATAGTTAAACCTAAAAACAGATTATTTTTTATTAATTTGATGCTAAGATGAAGTTTTATTTTTTATTGCATGCTTTTATTGATTGTGTTCGTGATCTGAATAAGAGCGTCACTTTAATGAATCCTGATCTTACAGACTTAAGTGTGAAAAATCTGTGGCACAACACCGTTTCATAACAATACTTTATGATTATTCAAAAAAAATAAATCACTTGTTGTCAGAATAGGAAAGAAACATCCCCTCATGGATCAAAGTGTCATATAGTTTGTATAAAATGTGTTGTTTTATACAAAAGTTTGATTAAGTCAATCATTAACTAGGTTACAAAACAAGTGAGAGAGACGGAGTGACCTGTCAGAACAACTAACATCTTGGTATAGATGCTGGTTATTCTGCCATACCAACACCTTCTGAAAGCAAAACATGACGCAATAAATCCAACCTCTGTTTTCTATTTTGAGATAAACAATGTTAACGATAAGGTCTAAATAAAAAGCATCTAAAGTATAATTTCTACAGCTTAAGTAAACCCTCTTAAATAAAAGATGGTTTCAACTTTGACATTCAACATAAGCCATTTGAATCGCTAAAGAAATGACATCGTCTATATCTGCATCACAGAACACAGTGAAAAATACACCATTGAATCTTATTTTCTTAAACACTCTGCAGTTGGTGCACTTTAGCGGAAGCTAACATCCAATCACACCAACACAGTGACCTCGGTACATCATCCCTTCAACAAATCATTATGAAGTGGTTATTTTCTTTATTCAGCTGCATAGAATAAAAGATCACACATTTAATCCTTGGTTTGGTGTCTGTCTAATCTGAGCTTTATCTGTTAAATTACTGAGGTGTTCATTCATCCCTCCTCTGTTTGCCTTTTATTCCCTGCAGTCATTTTCTGTTATAAATAAACAGTGTTAGCTTTTAAAGAAATGCTGCCTTAGACATGCAGGTGTCTAACTTGTTTGGTCTTGCTGTACATAGTTTAAGTGGCGAAATTAAGCTGCGTGGATTAGATTTGTCATCACAGCATTCTAATGCACTTGTAAACAGGTAATCACAGCAAGGCTTTTGTTTGTATTGCACTTATTACTTTCATTTGTTTGATTTCAATGTTAATATCACCTGTGGCAGAGAAGATCTCTGTTTATAAAGGCATCAGTTTGATTTTAAGTCAGAGGTAAATGAAGCAAAGTGAACACAACCTTTTTGGACATTTATTGCATTTCAACCTCTACAACCACCGACCCCAACCTGCTGCTTTTGCTGAAGGTTAAAAATGTTCACTATAAGCACTGATGATTTTCAGACTTCATATCTTGATGGTTGTGTACGCCTTCCTGCGTCTGATGCCTCTGTTGCTTCAGTCGGCTGTTGTTTAGCGGTGGTACTAGCTAGCAGCTCCCTGTGGAGATCTTCTGCCGTGCCCCTGGCTGCAGTTCATAGTCTCACCCCGAATCTCTCTCTCCTTTTTTCCATTTTATGCAGTGGGGTGGGGGTGGAGTGTTTGTTGGGGGGGTGTTTACCATGTTGTGGAACTGCCTGCTCTCCAGCTTGTCTGCCTTATCCCCAGACAGACCAGAAACACTGGCAGAGAGAGGGAGGAGGCACTGCATCTTTCTTTCCTTCCCTACCTCCTTCTTTTTCCTCCATTTTTCCCCCCCTTCCTCCACTCTTGCTTTTATATTTCTTGTCTTCGCCTGCCCTCTAAAGGCCAAAGGGCTTTGCGCTCTGTATGTAAATGTGTGTGTGTGGCAGCTAGGCTGCATCTGGCAGCTGCAGCAGCCAGTGGCTTTTGCTCAGCATGTGAATTCCTTCTCTCACTGCTGTAGCTTCACAGCTTAGGTTGGGAAGCGGTATTTTTCTTTCCATTCATGCACACAAACACACTCAAAATGCTGGTGTAATTACCCTGTGCACTCATGTAATCCCTCAGGTGTTATATTTATCTCTACTGCAGTATATCTGACACCCAGCACCAATACCTGGATCCACTTCAGTCACCATCCTTTCCCAGGCCAGGTTCCTAAATGTTCTTGTACATGTGCATCACTAAGTAAGGTTTATCAAACAGTTATGTTAAACTTTGAAGTCTGGCTATTTATTGCTGCATAACAATTAGCAACTAGTTTTCTTGTTTTTTTGTATTGAAACAAAAACAATAGAATATATTAATGCAAAGCTTCTATGCAAATATATTAAACTAACCTATAAAACCTATAAAACTAGCCTTTGTGGAGAAGGAGAAACTCTTAAAATTTGTTTGTTCTTTATCTGCTGCATGTGGTGTGAGAAAAACATCGCTCTTTTAAAAGATAGTAAAAATTATAACCCAAGAGTGGAATTGATGTATTTCAGATTTGTTTTTGGTTTTTTATCATTTTGGGGTTTTACTAGAACACACAGAGAGGTAATTTCTGGGTCAGACTAATTTTTCTCCTGGTTTTCAAATCCAGGTATAGGACAGAACTTTTTAGAGTTTGTTCATCAAACAATCTTATAAATCCTTTCTTCTACCACATTGAAGGGGGTCAACTCTAGTATGTAATGCCTTAGTTAGCTGGCTTCATGCATTGCAGCCACTCCTGATTGAGAGTATAGGCACAGACTGATTCTGTAGGTTGTTTGTTACAGAAACCTGCAGATTATCTCTCACCGAGAACAAGCTCACTCTCCTTTACTTACACCTTCACATCCCTCCAATAACCTCTGCCTTTCTCCTTTGTCATATTTGGACTCTCTTGCCTGAACTGCTGCTCCCAACCACTGATCCCTGTTTATAAAATACCTATATTTTGGTAAAAGATTTAACCGGAGAGGAGACACAATCAGCAGCAATCAAACTTAGACGAGTATTGACTTTTCTTTTGTGAGCTCTAACAAGTTAAGATTTGGGACCTTTTTGTAGCCTGCTGATAGCAATTTTTAGCCAATTCAGTTTTCTCCTTAAGAATTTCAAACTTGATTAAATGGCCATAATTTGTTTTTGATAGATGAAACCCCTCTAAGCTTATCTATAACAGCTTTGAACCAGTTTAAAACAAGGTCAAAATGATGATTACCAAATTATCATTTATAGTTACTGAGCATCTTACAGTGACAGCAAGGTTGGTGCCTTTAGCATTACTAACCATAAAACTCTCTCTGTGCCTTATCCCTGGAGAATATAGAGCCTTCTACTAGCTGTATATTTTCAAAAGGCTTCCAGCATATAAAGTTCTACCATCTATTGATACCAGCTCCCTATCTGTTCTCTTTGGCATGTTTGACCAAATACCTGAAAACTTTCTTAACCTAAAAAAAAAAAAAAGCTGTAACTAAAAAGAAGCACAAAGAAGCCAGAATCCAGAAAAGTCCAGCCATCTTTTGTGGCGACCTGAAAGTACGTGGGAATTACTGATTTGGTTCCAAAATGGCTTCTCACACATTTTCCTTACTTTCCTTTCTTCAGTGTCTAAAGAAAATAACTAGTTTTTTTTATTTTTCTTTCTATATGTGTCTTTTCAAAATGAGACAGAAAATGTATTTTGGTCAGGGTGAATACTTGATTCTGATGGGCTGCAGGCTGTGCATTAAAAAGTGATATAGGTCTCTTTTATATAAGTTAAAGAGCCCAGCCTGAATTATTGATCTGGCTCCTTCTGAAATTACACCTTTTTCAACTTAAGATAAAGCCATAGGTTTAACAGGGAGGATATTAATATTAGTTATTGATTTAAGGCCCTTAATCTTGATCAGATTACCAGTGTTAAAAAGGTCTAAACCTAACAATAAGTGGGATGTTATAAAAATGTAATAACTTCTAATATATATAAAATCTGCAAGTGTTCTCCTTTCTGTAGTTTTTCAAAAAGTGTCATCTGTTCAGTTTTTGTTTTGTTTTCAGAATACAGATGCAAACAAGCATGCAAAAAAAATTAAACTGACTCTCCTAACATCATTTACTTATTTGTAGTTGAAACAATACGTGTAAAATTGCAAAATCAATATATTTAATTTCATTTGTGAGCCGAGCCTAGATCAATCATCTGAAAAATCAATGCTTTAGTTACAGGAGGCGTATTTGGACAAACTTTTAGACTTTGGCAGAAATATCAGATTTCTACTCATTTGTTACAGTTGCCTGTTTAAGGCGTCCATCCTTGAATCCCTATATCTCTTTTCACATTTTTTTATCCTCTCGTTCTCTGTTTGCACCTTAGTGTCTAACAATGGCGAAATTCCTTCTCTGCCTTTTGACCCATCCCTTTGGGGAGCAGTGGGCTGCCATTGTGTGGCGCCCAGGGATCAGTGTGGGGTTAAGGATTTTGCTCAGGAACCCAGAGTGGAGGCTGTGGGGATCCAAACGGGTACTTGCAAACTCCTTAGAGCACAAGCGCACTGCTCTTAACCACTAGACCAACACTCCCCATATTATATTACGACTGGTGCTTTGCTCGTGACATTTTTACCGAAGAATGTAATTTTCACTTTAAAGCGTATAATAGATAAACTCCTTTCGCTGTTCGGGGCGGCGGTTGCATGGTAACACTTGTATGATACTGGGAAGCTGTGGCTGTTAGAGCTAGATGCCTGTGTTGAATCTTTGCAACATTAGAGGACTCTAAGTCCATTCTATATTTTCAGATAATTTTAGTATCTTAATGGTTCTATACTATACTCTGAAAATTGCAGGCTTAGCTCAACCTTGTAGAGCTTAAACATGGTGATCTCATTGACTGGTTCAGCCAGGAAGACACAGGAAGCCTGGTTTATCTTTGACTTTAAAACACAGTCATCCCTTTATTCCAGTATCAAAGTTCCTCCATCCCCACGGTGTCTGTCAAACAGCAAACAAGCACCAGCAGTGTAATCAAGCAGCCCTTATGCTTTGAGGCCGTCGTACGGACCCTCCGCAGAGCTGTAAACTTGCTCGTAAGTGGCAGCATTGCCAAGGTTGAACAGTCAAGTGCCATCCAAAGCAGTTTGCTATAGAAATGGGTCTATCTGGAAGCAAACAAAGGGCTCACTCTTGACTCGACCCACTCCGTACAGGCTAAATGTGCACGGGCCTGTTTGACACAGGAAAATGGCTTTCAGCCTGAATAGAGAGGAGAGAAACAAGATGGTAAATGTCAGCATCATGATTTCGGCTTTGTAAGGGAGAGAAGAAAGTGTTATATTCAGCTCCGACTGTCACCTTCTGCTGAATGCAGCTCAGCAACGCAGAAGGCGGAAAATGTGGAGACGTTTTAAATGTATACAATGAAAGTTAGAACCATATGTGTGTTTTATTATTCACAAGAGATTTTAATGAATTTTTTTGACTGATTTAAATAGTTTTTTTTTTTTTTTACTTTAAAGTTGCAGCAAGGCAGAGCTAAATGTAGCAGTCATGGTCTGCTTCAAATCATCAGCTCCATGGTCTGTGTCGACGGCCTCAAGCTCACATACAGCAGTGCATCAGAAAAAGCGACCCTGCGTCAGGTCACTCCCCCTCTGAGCCTGTAACACAAACACAAAGTGACCTGCCAGTCACAGAGTTAAGGCGAGGTGTCAGCTGAAGTTAGCGTTGAAGTGAGCTAATAGGCCCGTCTGGCGCTGAGGGCTGGTGGGAAAACAGCTGTTCATTTTAGACCTTCCACTTCTCACACTCTGCATTCGGAGAGCGAGAGGATGTGTTATGTGGCGTATGCATTGGTGTCGTGCCGACCACCCATCTCAGTGCCTCGTCCTGCCGTTGACCCGGGCCATGTCTCTTCTGCCTTATTTGATAACGATGCTGCAGACTAAGGTAACTTGGCTAAAAATCTGTTCTGCCTGTTATCGCTGAGGCTTAAACTTGTTGTAAACATTGCAGTCATTAACCTCCATGTTTAAGGTCAGTCTGCGGCTTTTGAAATCCTTTAAATTTGGGTGGTGAACTGAGGCTCGCCTGAAATGACCTATGAATATTTAATGATTTGTGCTTTGATGTGTTGTAGAATCTCCTTTCATGCAGAAGTATTCACTCCCCTTCCTTTTTTTCACTTTTTGCCTCGTTACAGCTCTTAAAATGTATGTATTTTGCTTGGACTTTATGCTTGAATGCTCACGTTCTTAATTGATTACAGCCTTGAACTTTGATTGGACTATTTTGACTCCATTGGTATGTTTTGATCTGAATTGGGGCTTTTCATTTCTCGTGCTCGTTCATGTTTTAGGTGTTTCCCTTTCTTTATACACCTAACCTAAATAAATGGGAGATTAACTGGCTGTTACAGTCCTTGATGTCTGCTTAGTTTAACTTTACAAAATGTTTCTTATTATAAAGTCCTAATAAAATGCAATGAGCTTTGAGGTAATGACCAAAATATGAGTGTTGAATATATCATTTTTGATTAATAGTAATAAGTTTCTTTCTTCTTTGCATCATATTGATAAGCATAGCAGGGATACCTTTATTGTCCCCTAGCAGGATAATCTGGGCATGATGGCTGCAAAACATGTGACACCAGACTTACACACTTAATATTATAAAAAAAAAGTAAATAAAAGTAAAGCTGTAAAAAAGAGTAGAAAGAACTTATCAGAAAGGGGAAAATACTGTGTCTTTATTAATAAGAATAAATATATAAGGCTTAAGTTGAATGGAAGACAGCAGCCTATTTATAGAGGGGTGTTAAAAGATTAAAAAACAAAACAGAGTGGTGCCTTTATAAAAGCATATCTTCCAACAAAATATTCTCTGTTCATCTCCTGATCAGACTTTAGTTTCAGATTCATTCCTCCTTCTGCTGAATGTTTTTTCTGTGCAAAAGACCCACAATGGGACTGTTTGCAGCTTGTGACAGCATGCAATGAATGCTGTGTGATCTGATTCTGAATATCTCGGGTCTTCTCAGGCTCGGTTCTCCTCCAGCAGACTGATGGAGACGGACAGGCGCCGCTGGATCTGGTCTCTGTGCCCGGTCAGAGGGAGGAGCTCCTCCGCAGCGCTCAGGTCGGGGATTTGGCCCGCATGAACAAAGACCAAACGGAGGTGACCAACCTTCCTCTCCTGGAGGCGGCATCCTATCTGCTGGGCCACATTATTTTCTCCTACCAGCTGGATAGGGGTCTGCCTGGCCTCCTGCAGCTGGAAGACCAACCCCACACCCTGGTCTACAAGCTGGTCACAGCCATGGAGAAACACTCCCTCCAAAATGTGACTTTGGACTGGACAGATCAGCGGGCGGTGAAGCTGGCGGAAGACGTGGAGACGTTGCTAAAGCTGAGCCGAGGAGAGCACAGAGAAGCTCTGTCTCTGGCTGTGAAGGAGTGCAGAGCAGAGAAAACGGTCTTCCTAATGGAAACATTGGAGAACCTAAGCTCTCAAGGCAAAGCACTAGTTGCTGATTTGTAAGAAAAGATCCATAACTTGGAAAAAAGATTTGCACAGCCTTTGTTAAAGGTTTTATGCAGTAATGTGACCCCTGTAGGCACTGACCCTGGTTTGCACGTTCGTTACAGGGTAACATTTCTGTCATGTTCATTTATTAACTTGTAATTTTGAAGTTATTTCTGGAAAGCTATGTTTACTTGTAAATAGCTGTAGTAGATAATTAGATATTTTTATATTTTGCTTTTCAAAAAAATGTATAAATAAAAAACTATATTTTCAAATCATTTAAAGTGTTACTTTATATAAACACTAACATTTCAGTGTGAACTGAATAGCTGCAGTTTGACTTTTCACCTTTCCTGCTGTGTATAAATAAATGTTTTTATGACATTTAAGTTTTGTTTCAAAATGCATATATTGAGTTTTTTTTAGAAAATTCATTTTGGTTTAATTTTCTGAGTCATGGAAATTAAAGAAAAATCTTTAATAAAGAACAGCTCAAGTGAAATTGATACAAGTTTCCTCATTCGCTGCTTCTCTCATCAGACTAATCAAATCAAAATAAAGCTGCTCCTCATGTTGGTACTAAGACTGAAGGACTGATGGCTCTATGTAAATATGTCTGATAAGAACTGACTGCCTTCAAATGAACTATTGTGGTTGTAGATTTTCATGTTTTCATATATACTGTTTTTTGTTTGTTTTTTTTACAAAAAGGCATGTTCATCTTTTACTTTAAGCATATCAGAAATACTATATTCCACTCCACTGTTTACAATAAAAGCCAAATATTGGAGAAGAATTGGGAAACGGAAACAAACTGTCATTGATGGTGGGCTTCTCTAATGTCAATAAAATGGTGTAAATCATTAACTTTATTTGTAGAGTGCTTTAAAACAGCTTAAACAAACTGCTGAACATAATGAAAAAATACAAGATTAAATACAGCATAGAGATATGACATAAGGCAATAATATGAATTTGGCTAAATAAACAAGGTCACAACAAGTAACTCCTGCCAGTGTTAAAAGCCAGCGAATAAAAGTAAGTCTTGAATTTGGCAGTGAAGGAGCTTCCCTAATGTGCAGCAGGAGGCTATTCCATAAAAGAGGAGCGGCGATAGAGAAAGCTCTGGCACCTCTGAGCTTCCTCTTAAACTTCGGTACCTGTAGGAGCTGCTGTTTTGCTGACCTGAGGGACCAAGGAGGCAAGTAGGGGCGAAGAAGCTCAGAGGTAAGATGGGGTAAGGTTATTTAGGCACTTAAAAAAAGAAGATAATTTTCAAATTAAGTCTAAAATGCACGGACAGCCAGTGGAGTTTCTATCTGAATTTAAAGGGAACCTGTCATTTTAAATCCTCCATGTTTGCATTTAAATCACTTAGTAACAGCCTATTTAAAATGAAACTGCAATGCTTTAGTCATTGTACCTCAACAAGCCCTCCTCTCACTTATGTTCTGAGGTTTGTCCGTTTCAGTGCGCTATCTTTAAATGTGAATTAGGCACCTCACACTCAGACCCCCTCAAGGTCTCTGTTTCACTCTACCCTCCCCAGCCATTTCTTTATTATAATAGCTGATATACAATTACTTGCACAGAAACTAAGAGATGGTGTAATTAATCTGTGAGTTTACTCACCCAAGAACTAAACATTTTAACTTATCCAGTTGGAGCTTCAGCATCCTTGGACTGTAAAAAACGCTGTAATAGATAAGGCGGCAGGCCTTTACCTTGTTTAGCATTTGTGCAGTAAATAATGTGGTTGTTTTCTAAAAAAAATCTTAAAATGCAATTAAAGAATCTTAAAAAAATAGGACCAAGGTGGAATGAACAGGTAAAAAGGAATCCAGAGAAACTAAATTTTACTTTTCTGCACTCCTTAAGATTCCAAGTACATTATAAAATGTATTTGGTGGCTAAAAGGTGGATTTTTGCACTTTTTTGCACCTTTAGTTTTCCTTCCTTTCTCTTTTCTAACACTGTATCTGTAAGATAGCTTAGCTTTTAATTGAGCATTGAATTTTGAGTGACTTTATATGGAGATCAGAATGACTGCAAAAAAATGAAATCTAAATAAGTAATTTTTTCTTAAAATAGGTGCTGTTTGTCTTGAATTGAGGAGGTGTGTGATACATTTTGCCAATGGAACAAGACAATTTACATTTAAAATAAGAAAAAGCAACTATATTGTCTTATTACAAGACCATATTATCTAATTATCTTATTTTAAGAGTAAAAATACTCATTCCAGTGGCAAATGATCCCAATTAACTAGTAAAATTAAGGGTAAATACACATGATTAAGGACATTTGAACTTATTTCTATATCATTTTAGCAGTGTTGTTCTGTCTCTTAAAATCGTAACGGTGTCTACACACATCGTCATTCATCTCTTTACTCATATAGCTATCTCTATCCTTCAATCTGTCCCAGCCTGCTCCTTCCACTTGTCCAATTTTTTTACCCTGTCTGTCTATTATACTGATCCCAGAGGTCCTGAGCAGGACCGTAACACCATCCAGAGACCCAGCAGATTCTTTGCTTCCTGCGAACAATGGGGAGGGACAACCTTCTTCCACCTTTGCTGAAAACATTCAGTTGCTCAGTATCCTGACTAATGGATCTACAGTTAGGTTTGCAGCTGCTCTGAATCAGGAAAGAAACTACAGCAGGTCAGTGGATCACTAGCTGCCCATTCCTACACCTAGAGATCGACTTACGTCTTCCCTCCGGCAGATTTAGTCATGTGAGACTCTCACGAACAGACCTAAGCACTGGTTTGGAAAAGAGGAAAAATAAACAGGAGAAGCACACAAAAACAAAACTGCTTTCCAATCCTATACACAGATTACAGTAAAATCTTTTTTGCTCCCTAATATTAAAACATGCTATTTATTAAACCTTGTCTGTATCTTATAGATGATGCTGGATAATGAAATCACATTGTATTATGTACAACGCTAGAGCTTCTTTTTGTTTTTCTGTTCCTTTGAGTTTTTTCCATCCATCTCACCTGTTTTTCAATTTTCCTATGTTCTTTTTGCATGTTTTTTTTCTGTTTGTGTCCAGCAATGTTTTTGCTTTATGTCCCCTCACTTTCCTTTTTCCTTCTGTTCATCCATCAAATTTCCGACTCTACATCTAACAACCTTTGTCTCCATTTATCTTTTTATCTATCCATCCATTCATTATTTTCCATTCACTTATCCTTGGTCCATGTCTTTTTCAATCCATCCAACCATTATTACACTTTTTTACCTATTCATCAAGCTTTCCATTAATCTATCCTCTGTTGTTCGTTTATCCTACTCTTTATAAATATATCCTATTTTCAAATAACTTTAGTTCCTCCTCCCTCCTTTTCAACAATTTTTACACTATTCAGCGTTTTTCAGTTTAAACATACTTTAATGGTATGCATTAATGTCATTTTCCTGCAAGCTAAGCTTTAATTTTTCTATATCACGTTTTTTTTGTGGAAGCCATATTCAAAGCCTCATTACTGTAAAAAGATCCGCATTAGTTGTGAACTTTGGTTTGGAGAATTATGGAGATTTGATATGAAAGATGTGTGTATATGTATTGTGGACATCATTTAGGGAAAAGTGAAGAATGACACATGTTGCTGTAACTCAAGCTGCCAATGCAGAAAAGGAAAAAATATGGAGCTTGAACCAGACGTGTCCATGTTGCTGCATCAGTAATCCACACAAAATGAAGTTGATAAAAAATGTTTAATTAAAATGTTTCTCTAATTATTTTGTTTCTCCAAAATACATCAGATGTTTTTCATTACTTAAATTCATGTTGCATTCATAGCATTATCCCCTTCCTTCCATGTCTCCTGTCTTTAAATGATATATCTTGCAATAATGGCGCACACAAAGATGATGTCACAAGCAGAAAATATTGCCAGGAGACAAGACTGATCTTAAAAACAAACAAAAAAAAAGAAAAAAAAAAGGCAGATAATACACACCCTTTACATTATTATTACAAGACCATCAACAGGCATATTGTATAAAATATAACCATAGAGTAATCAGTTGGCTATGTACAGTATTCTTTACAAAATAAATTACCTCATTCAAATAAAAAGTGCTTCTTTTACCTCTAAAACCATCAGTCTGATACATTCTTCATATATCTATTTTTATACAAAAATCACACTTTGGTTTGCTGATAAATGCAGCCAAAACTATCAACTAACAACAAATAGAGAAATTTGGATGCATAACCACACAACATTCACAAACCTGTAACAAATGGATGCAGACAAATATTTTCATCCCCCTGGTAAAGATTTGTAGAAAGCCGGGAAAAAAAAACTACTTAAACAGCGAAATCTCTCAACTAAATAGTACTTTTTAAATTCAAGTTTTGAGTTTTTTCTGTGTGTGAAAATCTCATGCTTAGAAACAATATCTTTTAATAAAATAAATAAAGTGGCATAACATTTGCCAGTACAATTGCCTGTAAAAGTATTCACCCCCCGCCATCATTCATCTTTTTATACCTCACAACTTGGAGAACTGTTAGAGAATTTGAACCTTTTTTATGACAGACAATTTCAATTTTCATTGAAAATTCATCATTATGTTTATTGTAAATCAAAGATCAAATGGGATTAAATCATAGAACACTTTAGTGTGCATAACTGTTCATCCCCCCCCCACAGTCAGAGACACATTTGTGGCAATTAAAGCTGAAAGTCACATCGGATAAGTCCCTATGAGTTTGAGACATACACCACCGGGATTTCTGCCCATTCCCCAAGGAAACTGCTCCTCCTCCTTTATGTTGGATGGTTTTTGCCAATGAAGAGCATTTTTAGCTCAAACCAGTTTGTACAAGAGGTGGAGTTTTCCTTTGTGGCCGAAAACTTTAATTTTGATCTTATCTATCCAGAACTTGCCTTTTAGTAAACTGAAAACAAACTTTATTAAAAAAGTAACTGATGGCTTTTGTTTCTCATCAATCCAGCTTAATGGACTGTATGCTTTATTGTTGTCCTATTCGGAGGCAATCCAGTCTTTGCTGTGGTACTATGCAACTCATTGATGGTTAACATTGATGTCTGTGCTGCCTCTTTTATTAATGCTGCATTCCATTTATCTCAGATTTGTGAAGCTGGAGAAAATTTATCTAATAGTAATATCATTCCTTTATGCAATATCGTTCGTTGTTCATATATGGCCATTATGGAAATGTTACAAATATAATGACAAAAACACTGTTCTATGCATTATGGTCTTAGAAACACTGAAAAGGTACAACTGGATGATACAAGTGGCAGCCATCTTGAAAATGGAAGTCAAGTTCTGTTGTGCTGCCATCACTTTCTGACTCTTAATGTCAAGTTTGAATTTTCTGATTGAAATTTCTAACATGGACATAAAAAAAATCCAAATTAAGAGTTCAAATATAGCAACTCAGTTTCTGTTAGTTTAGGTAAGGGGATTTTTCTATAACCCCTCAAATTTCTACTTCTCAACAAGATTGTCCCCAACCTGTTTGTCAAGCTCATTGGTCTTCATGGTGTGATACTTCTTGCTTTGGGGCCTTATAGCAACTGTGTGTTTTTATTATTAGTTCATTTCACTGACTTCTACTATTTCTGCTAATCAGAGAAAATAGGATTAACAATGATGTAAATCGATAAGCCAAGGAGAGTGAATACCTTTTGCAAAGCATTGAACTAATATGGACAGAAAAGCCTTTTGTCGTCAATCATAAAATTTTACCATTGCTGGGTTTTCCGATAAATAAAGGCACCCAAATAAAGTATTTATTTTGTTGTAGTTACCCTACTGTAAGGAAAGTTTGATTAACTTAAAATCTTTTTACAATCTTTACAAGCGGTGATAACAAAAGTTGCCTGCACTGTTACAGTACAAATAAAATGTCAAGTATTCAAGCAGTTCATCAGGCATTACAAAAAAAGGCATTCCTCAGGAGTCAAAGTGACAAGTTTGTGGTAATGCTCTAAAAGAAACAGTATTACTTTTTTCCAGATGGATCAGACAACAAAATCATATAAAAGTATGGAAACAGTTATACGGAAGGAAGGAGTTTCAGAGGGTGGAAGGTGACGGCACACAGACAGACAGAGCAGGGGCTTACAGACTTAAAGACAGTCAGACAAAGAAGTCGAGGCAATGGGAAATGGAGGCAGGGATCAATAGGATGAGACAGGACCTCCTCAAACATAGCCTGTGCTGTGATCTTTCAAGAGAAGCTATGCAAGAGGCCCAAGAGACCGTTCCCTCAGACAGGGTCGCAACCCTGCTTACTGACGAACGAGGAAACCGCAGAGAGAGAGCAAACGGGGAAAGCATGACGGGAAGTGGGTTTTGAAATAGGATAAAACAGACACACACAAATATTCCTCCGTCCCTGACATCTCAGGCCTAAGTCCCCTCGGAGCCTTGTCTTGTCACACAATGACTTGCTGCTCATCAAGCATCTCCACAAAGTCAACACCAAAAAACAGCTGCCGTTTTTACTGCAGCGCGCACACGAATACACACACACTGAGTCTGAGTGTCAGTCTAGAGCTGGAGGGGAGATGCAATTGTACCACACACCGACGCTGAGAGAATCTTTGATTGCGTAAATGTGTATATGCAAACACTTCTCTGTAAATACACAGCTCGCACATACGAGCCCATGTCTCTGGAAGGGCTGATCAAAGTAGAGCTGTGGGCACAGGAGGTGGGGCAGATGGAGAGGGCGGCCAGCCCCAGGCGCCGCATCATAGAGAGCATTTTCCTGTGTGTGTGTGTGCGTGCGGTTGAGAGGGAGAAAATGTTGCTGCACAAATATGACATTCTGTTTTCATCTGCAAGCAAGTAGTTACAGTGTGCAAGACTTCCTACAAGAGATGCGCGCTTTCTCTCTTGAGAGGTAGAGAGAGAAGCTGGGGCTCTTTGTGTCTGCATACGTGCCCGTGCTGAAGAAGTACGTCTCGTGTGTAAATGCTTTCATGTGTGGCCGCCAAGGCAAACACACAGGGAGATGAGAGGGAAGGAGACCGGCCTTTCAAACAAGATTAGGGCTGTGTCTGCCTAAAGGCCTGCCTGCCTGCTCGATGACACTCTACATAGACCAGCTGACATCTATATAAACAAAGCGACAGCAGGCCCCGTCTTCGGCACCTCCTCACTGAGAAGGTGTCGGTCCGAACGAGTGACGACGTTGGCAAGGTTAAACTGCACATTTACTAGCATCCTAGGGCTACACTAAATCTAACATATTTCCAACTTGTTTTTTCTGGCTTTGTTTTATTTAATGAATCTCAAATGTAACAAAAAAGGAAATGAAACTCACTCATTTATCATAGTAGGCAAACTGTTTCAGGAACCTGATTCAATAATCCGCACTAGCTGTGTTTCCATTACAAATGTGCACAAAAGTATGGCGATATTTTGCTAATTTTAAAAACGCAATTGCAGTATTTCCATGAAATAACGAAGACAGTTGAAATTGCATTTGAACACGTTTGCACACTAAATAGCTCTGAAAATGGCCACAAAACGACTTAATTGAAGCACAAAAGCTTTTTATTGCAAAATGCAAGTTTTTAAGAAATTGCGGTGTTTCCATCCACCAAATTTATTTTCGCAATTAGAATTTGTACAATTTGGTTATTGATGGAAACACAGCTAGTGATACATTTCTTCCATTGATTAGTTTGTCTTAAGTGCTGTTTGTACAGCCGTTGAAAATTGTAAATTCAGATAAGTGGAAAACTGGAATTTGCTTTATTGGTAGCCTCAAGCAAGTCTGCAATGTTGGATCTGCTGTTGCCATCTTATGGAGTTGGCTGTTGGGGGTTTGCTGACCCATCAAGCGCAGTTGTTATGGCAGATCTGTACATTTGGCAATGTAGGAAAGTCCTACATGGAAATAAAATCCAAATCTTGATAAAAATTTCCTGATGGACAGCTGCTCTGAATTTGTACCCACACCATCACATGACATGGCTCCTCAAATTATTCCTGTCATTGAAAAGTTTTAACTGAAATTGAAGCAGCTTGGATTTTGTGCTGCTCCACTCTTCCTCCAAACTTTGGAACCTTGATGTCTACATGAAATGCAAAATCCATCCTCATCTAGGAGGAATTTTAATCTACTGAACTGTCCTTTGTTTCCTTTTTTCTTCTCCTGTCAGCTAAGGTGCTCCTGATATTGCCTCTGGCTCTGAAACACATGGAATGCAACAGTCTGCCCTTACACTGGATACCCCTCTGTGTGATGGCCCTTGGGTCCGACCAACTTTAAAAAAAAATCTAATTTGCTGAGATGTTCTTCTTGGTGAAGAAACATATCTGGAAGTTATAAACTACACTCCCAATCAGCTTTGTTCGCTAATTCAGGTAACAACCCAAACTACAGTACTACCAGCAAACATATAATCATGAACAAGTTTAAGAGGAGATGAAGTAAGGATGCATTAGTATAAAAACAATTAAGAAAATACAAATATTTGACCAAAAATGTTTCAAAGCTATATAGAATAAACTAAAGAAATGTCAACAATGATTATTTAAAAATTCTATTAAAATAATGCACCCAATCATCTCTAAATATTTCAGTGTATCTGTTTAACCACTGTGGCGATTATACAGACCTCCAGACGGAAGGATAAAGCTGATATAAAAAAAGGACTCAACACATTAAAAGCAAGACTACATAATAATAGCAATAATAACAACGATAATGATGTAAAAATCCTTGCTCAATATTATTATTCATAAAGATTATTCATAAAGGAAGCTGGTAAGTCTACTGAAGGAAGAAATTAAGTAAAAAAAAAATAAGAAGGGATATAAATAGAAGGAGGATGGTTCAGCCAAGATGTTCTTCTCAGTGTCCTGTATCAGACCAGCAGGAGGAAAATGAAGAAGAGAGGAGTCTGTGGGCGGACGGCGTAATCTACCCCGGGTTGTTTTTCTTCCTTTTATTTGGACTGGGATTGGGATCCAGTTTCAGCTGTTGGTACTGCACCTGTTAAAACACACACACACACACCACTGGGTCAGGTGGAGAGAGCAAAGGATGCTTGAATAGCAGAAACCCTCCAGAGGCTCCGGTCCAGCTGTGTGGAACGGCGGCCTCGGGGAAGGGATTACACACTGATTACAACGCGCACGCACAGATGCAGACATGCACGCACGCAAAAGTACTGAAATAGAGCTCTGTTGTAGCAAAAGGTCCACATATGTTCATGTAACAAAAACACACACAGATGTGCAACAGTGGCCTACAGGAAGGGATCAGACAGACAAACAAAGAACAGGGTGAGAGCCTGTGGAAGAATTGGACGGCCGATAGTCATCCTATTAGTGAGCAGTAGGAAGGAGACAAGCTGCAGAAATAAAATACTGCATATTAATCTGGAGTTACATCAAATGGCCTGAAATTAAAGCTATAATTATAAATAGGGTCGTGTTCTAATCTGTTCCCGGACTTTTTAAGAAGGTGTCTGAACTTTTTATTGCACAATATACAGATGAATACCTACCCTTTCTTTATGTCTGCACCTGCCCCATTAAGCAGCACATCTGTAAGAGCTTTCAGTCCTCTGAAAATAAATTACTAAAAACTAGGAATTACAGTTCTTCTTTTCAGGCTTATGTAAGCACGAAGAACTCTGCAGTTTTGAGCTTTAAAATTATTTTTTTTACTCGCTTAATTCAAGGAAATATGAGATAATTTTAGGATAACTTTCATTTCTTTCTTTGTATTCAAAAGTTTACACCAACCATGTTTTAAAACAAAATAAAGAATCACAGGGATTGATTTTGTGGTAGTGAAAGCTTCTAATAACTTAGAGCATAAAAATTAAATTGGGACATGTGAAAGAATTTACAATACAGTTACTGTTTTGGATTATCAGCTAGAAGAATTGCAGACCTCTGCAAGTCTGGCTCATTGTTAGGTTTATTTCCATGATACCTAACAATGAACAACACTCATCTATCTAAACAAAGATGCAAGTATAAATACCAAGGGACGTATGTAGCCCTCATTAGAGAATGAGAGGAGGTTTGTTTCACAGAAATAATGCTGTTTTTGGTGCAGAATGTACAATGATATAACAACCCCAGAACAAAGGCAAAAATATAGCCATATATAGCTAAAGCATGGAAGAACATGGGGGCAAGTTGAATTTAAGGAACATATCTTTTAGTCTAGATCAACTGAAGATACAATTTGTGGTCATAATAACCAAAGCTACCTGTATGGGACAAATGGAGAGGCTATGCGTTAGAATGACCAAGTCAAATGCTATACCGAAATCTATTCAAGAATTTGTAGCAAGACCTGAAAATCAATGTTCAGCTGCTCTTCATATAATCCCACGAAAATGAGATCATTTTTTCCTTTTGTTTCTGCCTCTGAAGCTGGTATACATACTCAAAAAGATTAAAGATTAAGGTACTTGAAGGTCAAGGTAGTTTTGCTCAGTTTACAAAAGCTTTTTTACAGTTTAGTAGAAGCTGATTAATACCAAAATGTTAAATGATGCAATTCATTTTTCTTGTGTAGAAAATATAGAGGAAATAATAACAGTCAGGTTTTGGTTTAGGTAGGCATGAGGAACATATTATGAGTTAGTCAGCCCAGTCAAAGGCTTTTAGTTAAATTCAATTTAAAAAGGTGTGGTGTTTCTAAGGGTCAGGCCTTTGATTTTACTGTGAGTGTTTTCTTAAAAAACACCAAACTGCGTATTCTCCCCATTGTCTTCTCAATTCTTTAATCATCTTCTCATGCCACACATACAGGTGGAAAACATCAGCCTAATAAAAGTAGTATGCAGCTTTCCATACTGGTGCTACATTTGCTGCTGAAGGACATTTGAGCTGCAGACAGGCAGCTATAACACACATTGTTTCTGAACCCAAATGTAGAGGACTTTCCCATTTCTCTTTACACTAAAAACATGCCTTAAATGTATTCTTTTTTAACCCTAAAGCAGTTTGAAATCCATGCATCATTTTACTTCAGTGTCACTGTCACTCAATGTATGGATGTGTTTTAGTTTATTTTACGTTAAGTCTGATAATAAAATACACTGAATTTGGTGGATGGTTTTGGAAAAAGCATAGAAATGTTCAAGGTATGTCAGTAGTTTTAAGATAATACATATTGCATTGCTTGTATTTAAGAATTAAGAAAACAAAAAAACCTTTAGATGTTGGATCCACTGGAAAGAAAATGCATAATTATTTAAATAGAGTGTTTTATCTTTAATTATCATCTCAAAGAGACTGACAGATAGCAGAAGGAAAACAGTTTGGCCCTCAAATAGTTTTGCTTTGAATATAATACACTAATTTCATCCAGAGTAGAACAGAAAAAACTTTCCCTTCTATCCGGTTATTTAGGTAGTTACTCCACAAGGACCTTCTGCTAACTTAAAATAATAAATATACTTTGAAGACTTCTCACCTTAACATGAAGTTCAGTTACACATTTTTCCATGACATGATTCCCCAACTGATGTAAAACTTAGATCCTAGATAAAATAAAACCTGTCCTGACCTGAAAGTGATGGATATTGTACATCAACGCAGCCGCTGCAGTGGCTGAACAACTAACAGCTGTCACTGTCAACTGTTCGCTTTTCAGACATTCACACGCATTCAGCAGCAAGCTTAGATAAATTCAAGACATTGACAAGCAGTAGCCACTGAATCAGAATACTAATAGAAAAAAGGCAGACTTAACAGACTTTGCACCAAAGAGCCAGTATCGTCTGAGAAATGAGAAATCTCCTCTAAGTTGACGTACTACAGGCTACTCTGTTCGTCTGACTGACTGACACCTTCTCTGATTCTTGAGGCAGAAAGCAAACTCACATCAATACGGTTTCTCTGTTTTGTCTCATGGTGGCTCTATCTGCTGTGGACGAGAATAGGAGCGTCTCAGCACTGGCTGGGAACAAGCCTTTATCCTCTCTCTTGTACCATCTCATTCTGACGGTTCAATGAAGATCCCAAGTCCTAAAATTCAGAAATTCTACATGTAATAGCAAAAATAAAGGATACACAAGATCCATACTTCCAAGGTCAAAAATAAAAATGAAGCTCTTAATTTAGTTTTATCTAAATACAATAATAGTAAAGTAAAAAACAAAACAATGAGGTCGTTTTCTTCATTTGCCTTAAAATGAGGGTCACCTAAGTCCTAATAGGCTTTTTACAGAGTGCCAAGCTAATGATGTGTGGCTTTCTAGGCCTTATTAGGATTTCTGGATCCTTCTCAGTGTCCACACCAAAGAGGCGTCTGACTGAACAGAGAAATAAGATGAAAAGAGACCAAAAACAACTAATGAAAAGTGTTTCATTTGAGAAAATCCTGCATCTATTGGTTATTCTGTGTATATAAGAGAGCGTGCAGAAACCATAACAGTCTAGACTGTGTTCAAAGTCTGATCCATTAAAAAAAAGGGCATCATCAATAAAAAAATGTTTTTATTTTTTTTCTTAGCTAGTTTGTTTAAATATAGGAGTCTGTAAACAGGCAGCTTCATTGCTAATGATCCTTTTGTGAAGGGTGTCAGTGATTGTCTAGCTTCCGCATAAAAACATGACCACAAAACCACACATCTCTAATAAATTCCTTATTTTCTTAATGATCGTAGTCATGTTTTTCTGGAAAACATGACTACGATCATTAATAATAAATAAAATACTATCTAATTATTTAATAAATAGGACTTTTTAATAACTTAAGTAGATTTTATACCAACCAAAGGTGCCTCTAACTTTCTGAGCTTTAAACAATCAAACATTAAACCAAAAGTAGGGCAAGTATAATGCTAGATCACTTCATGTTACTGGCCCTGTAAACAGGGCCAAACGCCTACAGCAGCAGAAAAAAAAAAAGTGTGCCACAGTTTAATTCTGCACGGTGACGTTCCTGTCCAAAGAAAACAAGAAAGCACATGCAAAACAAAGAAAAGTTTGCTTGTCAGAAGAAAGTATTCCTTCTTTTGCTTCTCATGTAGAGCAGCAAAGGGGATCAACAAAAAGAAATGGTGCAGGGAAGAAAAGATTTCAATCAAACAAGAGTTTTCCTCTGTGAAGAGATGCCAGCCAGGGAGAAATGGGGCTCACGCGTTACTGGTTCAATTCAGCTTTACAGGTGACAGGCCTGCCTGATGCTACACCCTTGGCTCCATGCTCACCTCACCTATTACCACAAACACATGCACACCCATGCAGAAAACAGGAGCTAGTTAAAAGTTAAAGGAAAAAAAAGGGAAAAGTCAGAGTGGGCGAGGAGAAAGTGGGACGTTAAGAAAATAAAAAGATAGTGGAATTGGGTAAAAAAGTAAAAACTGTGGTAATGCAGGAAGCACATAACCAATTTGGAACACAGGCGGGGAGCTTGAAGGGAAAACAGACAGGAGAAGAGGTGTGTTAAGACCCAACGCTGCTCAAAGGCTGCTCTACCCTCACTCCGTTCCCTCTCCCCAAATGTTGACAGTACAAGTGCAAAAACAGGCTTTGAAGTGTGCTCTGCTGAAGGGGTGCCGTGTACCGCGCGTCGTGCCTCGTTTAACAGCGTTACCCATAAAGCATCCCGGGACCTGCCCCTCCCTGCCTCTCCTCACCGTCTTTCATTCTCTTTCACCCTCTCACATTGAACCTTCCACTGTGTTTTGATGATGCCACTGTGGGCAGACATGCAAGGTGGGTGACAGTGAGTAGAGAGAGGAAAAGAAAAAACGGCATATAGGTGAATAAATAAACAAATTCAAAAAAGGGGAAACGCATCATTTTAATGATACCAGATACTTTTTTAAAAGAGGACAAAACTCTGCAGTTTGCATCTCAAGTGATACCTAATGGAGCATGAGGGTTATTAAATGGTTGCAGGGAAACACTAATGTATGCAGACTAAGGATTCAGCACTCAAAGCTATTGTGTTGTGTTAAAAGAAACAGCGTGCCAAGGTGACATAAGCCAATAAACAAACAAAACAAAAAAATGGCTCACAGAGAGAATAGAAAATCCTTCCTATTAGTTGCTATGACAAGACACATACCGAATAGAGACTAATTGCCCTTTTTTTTTTGGTGAAATGTCTCCAAAGTGGGGAAGGGCAAAGCGAAGGGGAAAGACACTTCTGCTGGAGGTGACTGATGATATCTGGCAGAGTTTCAACCCTTAACTATCCTGCTTTTATTTCCTCTTCGTCCACTGAGGTTTCACAGCAAACATAAATGGTGCCTAAAAATATTAACCAGACTCCCTGCTGTTCATTAGGCCCTAAATTGGAATTCATGCTTATTTTTGTATTGGGGATTTGAACCAGCTCCTTTACAGCTATCATAAAGGGCCACTTGGTATGCTAATTGCCTTGGCCCTACTTATGCTCTCCCTAGCTCACATTCCTAATGGTGTCATAAAACATTCTAGAAGCACGGGCACGTCCCAAACGCCAGGTAGGGAATACTCTGCAATGTGACTGTTTCTCAGCTCAGCCTTGTTTAAAAAGAAACAGCAGATTTGTTATAGTGATCATAGGATAGTATACTAATGAAATAATATAAACCAAAACACAAGTAACCGTGGTTAGTAGATGTGATGTTCTTTTACATATTACCAATACGTTGTCTCTAACATGCCTTCCTATGAAGGAAGATGGTGAAGGCAACATAAACCTTTCATGTGGTTAAAGGAACTGCAGATTAATTAAACCAGCAAATGATTTAAACAATGCCTTACCACATTGTTTTGGGCAATGCACTCAGACTTAAGTGATTTTTAAAGTTTAAGTACCTGAAAAAGGTTATACACAGTTAATATCTTACTTCCAGAGGCTAACTGTCTCGAGGTTTTCATCTAGTATAAATCCAGTTAGTCCTAGTAGGTAATGGTTAAATTAAGAGGGGTACCAATCTCTTAAACGCCATAATTGCTTGTTTGAGGGCAACCTGATAACAGTTTTTTTTATAGAGACTGTAACAATTGAGTTGGACCACAGCTGATCTTCATGTGTGAAATACATACTGAGCATTGAAGTTCCTTTTCATGCTGCCACATTTATACTTCGAAACTAGGTCGTCTGCTTACTGTAGGTGTCGCAGTGAACAAAAAGACGTCCCTGCCGCCTCTGTAGACACTTGGCTGCACCTCTCCCAAATTGTAGGTGACCGCAGACAGTGCCGCAGACAGGAGGCCAGCTTGTTTTGTATTTATGAACGTAATTGCAGAAAACAAATCGTGAAATTGGACCAGCTAGAAGAGCGTGAGAACACTGGGACCCTTTTTCCACCTGGATCCCCGCTCTTTTTGGCCCTCATTTCCCTCTGTTGTCGGACAAACTCGCCCCCACTTCCTCGCTGCCTTGGCTGTATCTAGACCCACAGTGTATAGTGTACAGTGTATACGCTCAAAATTGAGCATAAATCAAAAATATCTATGTCGAGCTCACTGCGAAACGGGAAGTCTTTTCTGGTACTAATATGCAGCAGATCCAGTAAGTTCTGCAAGATCCTGTAACTTACAGAGTCCTGTAAGTTCCAATATTGGGCAAGAATGGGTCAGATTTGTTTCAGAAGGGATCGATATTATGAATCTGTCTGCTTGGTATTTCAGGCATGTCCCACCAGGGAAAAACCCAGGGAAGGCTGGAGGTATTATTGTCAATTGGCTGGCATGGAAACCCCTTAGGCCTGGAAGAGGTGTATGGGGAGTGGGACCTGTCAAAACTTCAAATCATTTCCAAAGTACTTCTGCATTGTGTCAATGACTTTATCCTGTTGGGATATGTCCCATCCACCAGGGACACCATGTCCAAAAGAGGAGGGACATGGTCTGGAACAATACCTTTCTTTTTAAATATCTCCCAAAGCAGATGTGACAACAGTTTAATGGTTAATTAACAATGATTTATTCATTAACCCTTGTGATATTTATCCAATTTAAGTTGTTTTTGGTCAGGGCCGCTCCTGGACTAGCAGTTGCCTTTAGCCTTTACAACAAACTAACCTTAGTTTAACCTGAATGAAGGCTCAAAGTCAGGTTATAATGATTACGGCCTTTTATCAGACCTCAGTTCCCCAAATCCTAAGTTATTCCTTAGTAAATAAAATGTTAGCAAAGTTCAAGCTTTCATATCTTATATAATACAGAGAATTAAAAAACTACTGTACATAGATTCTGCAGCAAATTCACTGCTGCAATGCAGTGCAGCTATATGCTAAGTAATGGTAGCCAAGTGTGACTGCCCTTTGTATATAAAGTCATTAGAACCTCATCAGTTCTGCTTGCTCTAAAGCCCCTCTAAATGATGTGGAACGGTGCATCGAAATGCCCGTGACCCACCTTAGGTGCACGGCAGGTGGGAGAACTTGTGGGCGTGATTATGTATGTGTGTGAGGTCAAAGCAGGGCCCTGAAATAGCACTTCATTAGTCATCCATGGTGTCAGGCATAGTGGACCTCTGCACCCATGCCAGCAGGCAGCACAGACACGTGGCCGTGAAGGGACGCTCCATTTGGATCTGACCATCGCCTGAAAGCCTCAAGGGTTTTCTGCCCGCTGACGCTTTTGACCCAGTAAGCCAAGGGGCAGGCAACAAAATGAACCCACCACCTGAGGCAGGGCAGAACGTTCTGGTCTGCTTTCTGACAATGACTGCAGAGAAGGGTGTCATTTTTCCAAACCCACTTTTGGATTCAGTGAGAAAGTTAATCATATTTTTGGTTTCACAACTCTTGACATTTTTTTTTTTTAAATCAAGCTAAACCTTCCCATTCATTTCTAATAAACATTCAGCTTTCTTTGCACCTTGTCCCATTATCCGTCTAACAAATTTTCTATTTCAGATGGTTCCACTGCTTTGCAAGCCTCTAAACTCTTAGTGACACCTGGCAACAATTTCCTTTCCACAGCTTCAGGACTAAACTTACAGTAGCACTTACAGCCTTACTTTTACAGTAGGTACAACTCCAGAGGTACAGACACTGGACCAGAGCAGTACATCTGCCCCCACCCTCCTCAGCCAGCAGGCCCTCATTAGGAGCCTTGTAAAGGGCTTGTACCTGCCGGGCTCGGGCCTCTTCATCCCTACACACCCGCAGGCTTCAGGTGGGTAAGGTGGTTGCACTTTACCAGAGGGGACAGCTTGGGCTCATTTAAGTCAATGGATAGCTGCACTAGCCCCCTGTAAACTACAGATCTGTGCAAGGGCAGAAAGGGGGAGTGAATGTGAAGTGTGCAGGGGGGCAAGGATTATGACCCTGTAAAGATGAAAGATGCGGGCAATGAGCAATCAAAGAGGAAGTTTTTCAGTGCTGATGTGGCGGGGGGGACTGTTCCTATCAGAGGCCTCGGGTTATTCAGCCCGAGCCACCGTCTGTCCATATCGCAACAGGACATTAACGGGACACAGTGGACACCATCGGGCCTGGGTAAAGCCACCAATAGCAGCAGTTTAATTGATGTTTAAACTGCGCTTTCTTTTGCAGCACAGCGTGGGATTGTTATTGCACACACATTTCACTCTACATTGTACCTAAGGAAGCGTCTGAATCCTTCAGTCACAAAGTTAATCTGATCTCATGGTAAACGTCGACGCTAAACCCCAGGGTGCCGGTTAAGCTGTTGATTTACACTCTGCTCCAATTACCAGCAGTGCTGAAAAACAACAGCCAACTGTAATTGTGGGAGAGTAGGTATGGAGTCAATCAACCTGGTTATATGCTGAACACTAAACTCACTTAACCTTGTTATCTTGCAACACAGCTCCAGCCATGTAGGAGGAAATTAAATTAGCGTGGGAAGCTTTTAATGGAAAAACACTCAAAAAAAAAGCTTTACATTAATTTGATTAGATGGTGGAATGGCTAAAACAAAGTAGCACGCGTTCACATGAAAACACAGAGGAAAGTGCTACTATGCAAAGCAGAGGCTGGCAGGAAAAAAAAAAGTCAGACAATCATAGGAGCGGCTTGCAAAAGTAATTAAACCCCGGGAGGAATGTTTTTCCTTTTTGTTGTTTTACTTTATTATTTTTTATTGGATGTTACTAATAACTGTTAACTGAAAAGATAATAATCCAGGTTTTTAAATCTAGATCTCAAGATAAGGTAGTGCTTTACTGTGAAGTGGAAGCGAAAAATAAATGTGCTTCAAATGTCTTAATATTATGTTTTAAGTATTGCCATATATTCCCTGGTGGACTGAAGTCTGGACTTTGACAGGGCCATTTCACCTCATATTATATTGAAGCATTAATTATTGTAGCTGCAGGGTTAGGATTATTATGGTGCTGCAATAAGAACCACTAATTTTGCCTCAAGTGTTTAGAGACCCTTAACAAGTTATTCTACTGGCCTGTCTTTTATTGTGCTCTATTCAGAATTTCAATTACCAGTTTCTTTCTCTCTGTTGATGAAAACCATCATTATTTAGAGTTATGTGAAGTGTTTACATTTTCATGCAGGAAAAAGGTTAAATTTTAGTCTCATCCGACCAAAATAAGGACTTCTTATAGCATGTTTTTATTATAATGACTTCTTTCCTCCTGCAATTAAACTATAAAGGCTGGATTTGTAAAGTGAACGATCCTGTTTATACAACTTAAGAGGGAGATTTTGATAGGAAAACATTCTAAGTGCTCTTTAAACTTTGCTTCTTTTTTATTTAAGCATTGACATCTCAAATGCTCTGCTGATTGTGGCAGATGGCTTCCCGCACCTCACCTTGTTCTGTGTGAGGCTGCTGTCTTCTATCAAAGATGTTCAATTAGTTTACTGTCACGTGGTTTGCTGAAAGGTCAATGACTCAATCTGCTGCCATTCTTACATATTTCCTTTTTTGTTTTTTTGCCAATTGAAATTGTTAGCTCTGGGGTTCACACTAAATGAGGAAAAGGAAAGCAGGGCTTGGAGCCAACAGGTGTGTCAGAATGAACAGTGAACCCACCACTTGAACATCTGAGGGCACTCTGGATAGGAAGTCCAGCAGCTCGTTGTTGTCAATGGTGTAAGGGTCCCGTAGCTTCTTTGTGAATTTGTTCACCCCTGTTAAAAGAAAAGAAAGTGTAGCTAAGTAGAGAGGAGTAAGAAATGAGCATTTACATGGCTAAATATATGTACAACACATTTAGAAATCTAATACATCAACTTTTAACTGAACAATTCCTTCAATAGAGGAACAAAGCAAAACAAACACGGAAGAAGTATTTCTATTTACCAGCTTAATGGGGACATTTATGGAACTGGTCTCAAAAATACCCCCTTGTTTAAACCTTTAAACCTTTTTACACAAGGATTTTTGAGCATTAATCTTTTCCATACTTGTCCATGTGTAATGTGTCTTAAATATCCGACAGAGGTCAGCTAAAAAAAAACCCAAAACAAATGAATCTCTTACAAGGAAAACAAAATGTGAAAATGTGAAAGGTTTTACACCGAAGAGGACTGCAAAACCCTATTCTAATATCTTAATAATTTTTTAGCATGCAGTCTTGTTTATTGGAATGCAAATGGCCAGTGTTTGACATATGTGACTTGTTAAAAGACAATCAATTACACATGTTGTGAGAACATCTCCCACTCAGAGTTGTTTAAGATGCAACGATGAAACCACAGATTCATGTAAAATTTCTGCATTAATACAACAAAATGAATGCAGCTTTCTTGAACTTCTTTTTTTACTAGAATTATCCAGGATCTAAGTTACTTTACTGCTATACTACAGTTAAAAAAAACTGTTTAATGAAACCTAAAAATGATAAAACCATGGCACTAGTGCACACTAGTCCCATAGAGCGGACTAGTGTGAACTTTTAATTAAAATTTGAATATAAATAATTGAAGTTAATGCAGATAACTGTCATTCCCTCACCCCATGCCAGTACGATGAACCGCAGAGGGATGAAGTAGATTACGACTGTGGCCACAACGAGGGCTACAATCGCTAACCAGCTTAAGAAAGGCACGGTCCAGTTAAATGTGCTGTAGAAGAAGAAGAATGAGATTGATTCAAATTTGAAGATATTGTAACAGCCTGTTATTAATGATTCATTTTCACTTATGTTATTATAGGCAATTAGAAAACTGTAATGCTTATGATAAGAGTTTACAGATCAGCCATTCTTGGGGAAAACTGTCTAAACCCCAAACAATATTAGATTAAAACATCAGATTTCATTTGTTGATAAATGAAAGAAAAAGCTTTTCTGTAGATGCAGAAATGTACATTATGTGTATGCATGCACATGAATTAATTTCCATATATGATATAAAAAGGTCAGGCAGGCCTATGAAAGATTCAAGCTCTTAGTTACAATAAGTTAGCCTGGCATGAGAAGGCAGAGTGGCCTGGCAATGTGAGTAAAGAACCAGGACGTGGAGCGAAGCAAAGGGAAGTGGGCCTGGTGCCGAGGAGCAGGCTTTCCACTCACTTCTTTATCCTCTCGCCATAGGAGGCCACTTCATCCAGTGCATTCTGTACACTGATGCACACGTCCTGAATGGCATAAAGCTTGTTCACAAAGCCCTTTCTCTCCGAGTCCTGCAAGAGGACAGATAGAGATGTAGGCAAGTGAAGAAGAAAGCATGGATGAGGGAGGGGGGGATGCAGATGGACAGAAAAGAGACAGAAGGAAAGGAGAAAGAGGAGAGAGAAGGCAGAGGCTGGGCACAGGCATCTCTCTGAGAACAATGCACTTTAAACAGCTTTGATTTGGAGTTGGGAGCCAAATCACTGGATATCCTGCCTGAAGTGACGGAGCGCTTTCATTCCAGGCCGTAATAAAGATATAAAGTTGGCAGAACAAATCAAAATGTTTCCCTCCTTACAAATACTCACAGGAAAAATTTGAATATGAGAATAAAGAGGCAGAATTAAACTGAAAGCCAAATGGATGCACCAGTCTTTCTTCTCCCCCCTCTTTCTCTCTCTTTTTGGTCCTGCCAAGGCGGCTACGACGACCAGGCAGAGCCCTCTTTTGTTTTGCTGGCTGGCACGCTGTGATGATGTCACCAGCTGTGACATCATTATCATCCTTATTAACGCAGTCAACCATCATGAAAGACTCCTCCTTTTGTGAACTCTCAATGTTATTGCTGGAGCAGGAAAAAAAATAAAAACCTAGGAGCTATGCAGACTATTTCATGTAAATCCTGCCCATCAAACTGAAGCAAAGTGAAGAACTTTAGAAGTCATGCAACAGTCAACAAGCTGCCTGCTGAGTGATGGGCAGACAGAGACAGGACAGATCTGGACACAATGAGGTGACCCAAAGCCAGTGGCTAGGGGAAGACATCAAGACACAGACTCTCTAGTGTTGGATGTGTTTGGTGGGCATGCTCAGGATTCAGTAATTAACAGAACCACCCATTAAAAAAAGATATTAACATATTCTGTAGGACACCTATGGGATGCCAGGGGAATTATGCAGTCAAACTATAAGAAAAAAATACATATAAACTTTTATATCTACCAGGAAAAAAAGTTGTAATACACACATCTTTTTTAAAGGATTTTTAACACACAGCAGCATCTTCCTAAAGTATTAATTTTTAAAGAAGTTTTTGACACATGTTTTTATGTTCCAAGTGAGAAACTTGAATTTTTTGGGGAGATATTTCTTATTGACTCCAAACAAAGGTTCACGTTCAGTAAAATGAGGCATGATTTTCTTACAAATGACTATCTAAAAAATGTGTGTCAAAGCACAGTTCAATCAATCTGGCAAGAAAACATGGAAAAAAGGGCAACAAAAAAACAAATCTGACCAAAACTTACAGACCTGGAAAGCAAGAGTGTTGATAGAATGTGTAGTAAAATGGGATGTAGCCATGGTAACTCCAGAGGAGCTACAGATTTATGTACCTAATTGAACTTTCTGGCCTACAGGCAAACTATTATCTGCATCAGGCAACTGTTGGTAAAACTACACATCAGCCCTCCATTAACATGTAGTGGCAGCTTCATGTTAATGTTAATTTCCCTCTGGGATTATTAAAGTATGTCTGATTCTGATTCTGTGGGGATGCCTTTCCTTTGAAACAACAGTGAAATTGAGTTGTTGGGAACTTGAAAACACTTGTTACTGACAGACTTAAAAAATGGTTCTCCATCTAAGATTTTAGTCTCTACACGTGAAAATTGTTACACACATAAAGCTTTTAGACTAGCAGGGGAGTGGTGGCCTAGTGGTTCGGGCAGGCATCCCCAAAGTTGGTCCTGCAGGTTTTAGAGATTTCCTTGTTCCAGTACAGCTTATTTTATTTGAAAGCTGATTACCAGACATTTACCAGACTCTTACAATCTTCCACTCTGGGTCTCTGAGCAAGACCCTTAACCCCGGATTGCCAGAACACTGGTAAATGAATAGATTCATGTCACTGTCTTTACTTGTAAAAAAAAAAACATTTAAACAATGTATTGTTGTCTTTGCTTTCAATAATCATACATTAGTCTATGAGTGACAAAGCTGTTCAGCATGTATAACTTTGACGGTAGGTAAAACAATTACAATTTTTTTTGAGGGTCTGAACGCAAATGCAAACCACATCTCTATACAAAAAGTTTTAACATATGAGTTTCTAGGCTTTAACTTTACTATTATTCACTACTTGTATTGTTTGTCAAACAAAATCTGCATTAAATGTTGAAATTTGGGGTTGAAATATCCCAAAATGTGAAAATCTTAAGGGGATGAGTATTCTTTGAAGGCAACCAGACATTGGATAATCCTTCTGTCCATCCATACATGTTCCCCCCTTATTGGTGATGGGGTTGCATTGAACTTGGTACTCCTGCTCATTTTAGGGCATTCCAAGGCGTTCCCGGGATAGGGGCGAAACGTATCCCCTTCAGCAAATTGTGACACTGTGGCTTGATAAACAACTTAAGTTGAACAAAGTCAGGGGCCACGTTGCTTTTTGTTAGGGAACTGTGTAACTGAGAAAGATGGATTCAGTCTGGTAGATTAGAGAAATAAGCTCTGAGTAATTCCTCTCCTAATACCCACAAAAGAAAGTGCAACAGTCAAAGACATGAAACTTCAGGACCTTAGAGGCCTTCGCCACATTTAGGTCTTTGAGTCCAACAACCTCACCGCAGCCCTCCCAATGAGACCCAGTTACCCCCCCACCCCCCACCCCAGCCCCCAAAAATAAAACCTCTTCTTTTTTGCTCTCCATCCAGGATCAGATAATATGAAAAATGAACCATGGAGCAGCCAGGGAGACCACATGGCCTCCCCTGCAAAACCACACAAGACAAATACATATCATTAGACAACCTCTCTAGGTTATTTTTCTTCAAAAATATTTTACAAGACTCCCTTATATTCCCCCTCTCACCCTCCTGCTTCTTTTGGTTCTTTCTTTCAGATCCATCTGTTTTTCATTCTGCACTAAAACAAATCCCAGGACGATGTGTCTATTGTACTGGGCTTGGTTAGGTCAGGCCAAGCCAGGCTGGATCAGAACACATTATTTTCGAGCCTGGACTCAGGGGAGAGTGTTTTAGGGCCATGGGAGTGGTTTGAGAGAGCGAGTGGAGGTGGAGACGATAGGTCAGAGGTCCTAGGCGTATAAACCATTGCCACATGCCCTTCGGACTGCGGTCTGAATCCTATTTCCTGTCTTCAAACACGGTTTTGGGAGGCAGGAGGTAGCAATAACACTGAGGGCCATGGAGAACCTTGTTTTCCCAGCTTGCCTGCACACTGAGCACATATGGAGTCAGGCAACCTGTTCTTATAATGGAACCTAATATGCACACAAACACACACACACCCTAAAGCTATGAGATAAGGTTGATCTGCACACCTGGTCATACTGTGGGACTCTACAAATAGTACTACATCCTTACACACACTACATAAACCCTTCACTTTTAAAAGTTAAGGCCTCTTTCTCTACTGAACCAGTTTAAACATAGTGTAGCGTAATGATTTATTGAACATTTACGCAGACAGGAACAAAAGATACATGCTATGTGTTCATTTTATCATTTAAAAAAAGGTGAAATATCTTAATCCGAGATTTGTGTTTTGTCTGCATACTGACATGTCTTCAGGAGCAGTTCCTTCGCACACATACAGCACTTTGACTTTCTTTAAGTGGTGTTGGACAAATTGTTTGTGCTCTGGTGTTAAGCACCAGCTCACATCATGATTTTCCAGTCTTGACTGATTTCTTATTTCAGAGGCTGGACTAATGTATCTACAGGGACCCAGGGTCTGTACTGTTAAGCTCTAGCTATCCATTTATATTGATTTCAATTCATGTTGGGGGGAGAAATAAATACATTATCACGCTTTCAGGTCTTTTTTGGTTTTGTTGGTTAAAATTGAGCAATTTTCCATTTTCCTATTGAAGCATTCTTGCTCAGCAGGGAGGGATTGCTGCAGTCATTGACAATGCATATGGCTGAACTTTATTAGACACATAAATGTCAGGGTTTGGTGGAAGTTGCTTGAGGAGTCAAATGCAGAGATAAGGAGGTAGGGATGAGTTTTTGCAAATTTAATCAAAATACCAAAGGCAACAGAAACAAAGTCCAAAAACAAAAATACTGCAAACCAAAAATGCAGGAGACTTCATGGAAAACACACATGGGGGCAAAGAAAAAATGAGAAATCAGCAATGAGGAAGTGCAGAGGTGGTGTATATATGGGGAACTAATTAGCTGATATGGAGCAGGTGTGAATAGAAGTGACTAGAAGGGAGCTAAGGGAAAGGAGACAGGCACAAGGGGGTAACAAAGTATAGCTCAAGATCCACCAATTTGCTTAAAAATAACAAGAAAACAATTACAATGACACAAAATAAAAAAAGAAACAATAACCAAGAATCCAGAATGACATAAACAAAAATGTAAATGAGAACTAAAGAAATCCACAAAGGGTAGGAACATGACAATAACAATGTACATTACATGATCAATGAAATTTAACAGTGCTGTGTGAAAGAGATGACCAACTCCAGTCATTGAGAGCTCCCATCATGCAACCTTTCAACGCTTTACTAATCTAGCAAACTGAATCAAGGGATTGACTTGCTGCCATGCCTCTGCAAAGCTTAATTAGAAACCGAACTAATCAAAGTTAAATTTGGAATAATGCAGATTTTATATAGTATTTCATGTATTAAACCATCTTGAATACGACCTTAAGATGATGGGTGTCATAATGCAGTGCTGTGTAAGTAAACTACACTCAACTGTTAAGGTTTAAACAAAATGAAAAAATACTTTCTGTGCTCTGATGGGAACTGTTGCTTTTTAGATTTTACATTAAGCCCAATTAATGGAATTGGCGTAGTAAGTTATGCAGCTTTCTCTGGAAGTGTTGGGTTACAGTGACATGTCTCACTGTAACCATCAGCCTTGTCTGTGTATAAAATCTAATCACTGACACCTTCCAACTCTTCATAAGCAATGCAACAGCTGTAAGGGATAATCAAATAAAGAAATTGTTTTGGTTGTTTTCTTGCACAAGGGACTCAACTCACCTTTGCACATAGATTTAAGAGTTTTAAATTAAGTGGTGGTTGTAGAGTCTTGGTAACTTCAAGATTATTTACTGCAGTTCTCCAGCAGGGTGAGCTAGTCTTATTTTTTTACCCCCCTCTGTGGAAAGATAAACTCCACTCCTTATCTAAGCATTTATTTTATAAACTATTTCTGAGGGGCACACAGGCTGTTATGTGAGCTGAAGCTAAAGTCAGCAGAGCGTCGCGTTACAAGGAAAAACTGCATTAAGACAGTTTGTGAATGTGAATGAAAATGTGTTTGTACAGGGAAGAAACTCTTTGACATCAATTAACTCTCATCAGCCTGGCAGCACAAATGTTAGGTGAGCCAATGTCCTTTTGTTGGGCAAGAGTTGCATGTTTTAATTGCATGTACAGCATTTAGAGACAATAAATGCATCTTTTTGCGGTTATGTCAAAAGTTTGCGTCATTGTTTGGATGTGTAGCGTGTGATGTGAAATCCCTGCCGAGCGCTCCCTGGCAATGCATCGAGAATGCTCGTTAATGCGATTCGGGTTGTTTGCTTGTGTTAGAGAGAAATTACCCTTCAGTGATACCAAAGCGAGCCCAGGGGTACACACTCTCGCACACCTACTAAGGAAAAGGCAATTCAGGCAAACCACACTGTACTGGATGGTAAATTGTGGTAAACAATGTGGTAAACTCCTTGAAACACTTTATTAAATATTTAACAAAAGAAAGCTGCACAATGCCCCTAAGTGCTGGAATTCATTTTGTTTGGAGAGAGATGGCTCATGGAATAGCACATTTCTATGCTAAAGTATGAAGTGAACAGTTGCAAACTTTGCAAAGACAGTTTGTTCCACAGTGACCCAAGGCCTGAAGGAAAACAAGAGAGAGAGGTCAGAGAGAACTCAGTCTATTACTACGGACGCTTATATCTGTCCTACATCTACGAGGTGGAACCGAAAGAGCCAATTGAGACCATTCTAACCTCCTGATCACACTCTTCCCCCTGCTGGGTTGTGCCATAAAAATGATAAACCCAACAGTTATAAAGTAGCGACATTGTACCCCATCACACCAGGAAATGAGTCTGAACCACAAGTGACTGCTGCTCATTGCTGCTGTGCTAAAATTGCACCTGTTTTTCTTTGTTTTGCATCGCTCAGTCTGGCAGCACAGTAAAAATTGAAATGTCATATAAAATGTGACAGCATGCTAATATGTAGCTCCCAGAGGGCATCTGAAAGCACTGTTGTTGATTTTGTAACTGCAGAGAGAGTCAGTATTCCTCCCATTTTCACCCCAGGAGAACGGAGGAGAAAAAAAACCATTTGGAACAGCGAGGAGTACTATGGAGGTGACACAAATTAAGTTTCAAAAACCTGTACAAGGTTTAAAAACAACATAAAATCATTACTGCATATTACTGCAACATTGAAAATGTCAAATTTAATCTTATTCAGCTACTACATGAAACAGATCCACGTTTTAATTAATAAGATTATAGAAATATTTTTTTTTCCACAAGCGACAAACATCCAATTCTGCTTATAATAAGAGAAAAATATGATCTAGTGACTGAATAAAGCATCATTCAGTAGAAGCTTTTTAACTGGCCTTTGCTTTGCGATGCTTCTAAAATATAAAAAAGTGATGTATAAAAAATTTACAACTATGAAAAGTACATAAAATAGAGAGTAAATAAGAGTAATAAGAGTAGATAAATAACTGCAGTACTTCTTTACTCCAACTAAAGGTAGGTAATGAAAGTAATTTAATTTAATCAAACCAAGAGTCTTGAAGTCATGAGGGAAACATACAGACACCTACTCAACCTAAAGCATCAAAATAAAAACAAAGGTTTTGCTTTTTTCTTTAATAAAACCAGGGAAGTTTAAATACACTGACACAAGGACTTTCTATTTTTATTACATTATCTGTTATTTTTTAAAGATTCCATTATATTTCCTCGTGGCTGATGAGCATGTATGTGATTATGTTTATTTAAACTGAATAATAAATTATTAATACCTACAGCAATTCCTTTTATTCTGGATCTAGTACCAAGTCAAAGAGTTAAGCTGCACACTCAATTTTTTATGCACATCAGTCACAAAATCTATGCAAATAATTTTCATTCAGAAAAAAAATCTCTAGAAAATTGTATGCCTAATCTGAACAACAATTTTTGGTATGAAGAAATCTATTCTGAGGCAAGAGAAGAAAAATATTATATGATTTTTTGTGATGTAAAAGAATTTATTATGATAAAATAATGACAAATCTTTTTTTTTCCAACTACTGCAATAAAAAGAGAAGAAAATGAACTCTTAAAAGTGCAACTAGGCATTCTGTTTTTCAACTATTTATAAATAGTTGCCATAAATGAATTGTTTTAGCAACAGTCCAAATCTTGCAAGCTTATAAAAGCAGGAAGGAGCCACAGATTTCATAACTTAGGGGTTTAATAAAGGCTTTTAGCGGTATTAGAAAACTGACCTAAAAAGGGACCTCTCTCCTTTCCTGGAAATGACGACATGAACTAGGAGCCTGCGTAAAAAAATGCCTCAGACAAAACGGGGCAACCTGGCATCTTGCCCGTGCCACATGAAGGAAGCAGATGTTCCCAGTTTTTATAACAGATCATTTATCCCATACATCTATTTCCCTCCCTCTCTCTTTGTTCAAACACATATCCGTTTAACTGAAGTAATGAGATGCACAGCATGTCCTCAGACACATGATAACACCATAAAAGCACCCATTTTGCACCATGTACTGCACCATACGTGTAACTAAATAAATACCTATCAGATTAGGATGAATCTATGTGTTGCACAAAAAAAAAAGAACCATATATGTGCTAAAGGTTGCCCCCATAAAGCCAAAGTCAAACTCTAGTTAAGACTGTCAGCTGAAGGTGGGCCAAACACACACTTTGCTCCACAGTACTAATTAGTCTGATCACCCATAGCAAGGATAAATATACACATATATAAAAAAGGGTAAAAGAGTGGGTTTAAAAGAAAAGTCAGTGATGGTGCTTATTTTCAGTTTGACCTCTGCTTAATGCCCTAAAGAGAGAAGTTTGTAGTGTTATGAGTGAACGTGTCACTAATGCTTCTGGTTGGCAGGAGGTTGCACGCCACTGATCATCTTTACCCATCTCCCTGCGGAGCCTCTCATCACCTCCACTGTGCCAACTACTCTATCAGGCTCAAGGTCAGGCTCAAACACACCAACTATCTCCTGATCACCCCTTACACTACCACCCGACCCCCTGCCCACCCCGCCTCACCTCTGTTCCCCTGCTCCTGCACTCTCCTTCCCCCGTCCTTCCCCGGCATCCAGCATAGCAGAGTGTGATGAATGGGACATTATTACTCTTGTCCGCTGTTGGCCTGATTTTAGCCACTCCGACTCATCCGCTTCTGTCTCGTCAGTCTGTCTGCGTTTCTGTCTGGCCTTAAAACATATGTTACTGCCTGACCTACCTCCAATCTATTTTAGTCATCCCGCAGTGAGGGCACATGCATGCTTTTGTAGGTTTAGGAAAGGTGCATACACATGTTCTTCTAAACAAATAAAGCATCTTTATCTTGTAAGGAATTAAATGGGGTTAAATAAAATTGGATTTTTCACTCTCCAAACCTGACAAAACTTTGGGATGCCTTTTATTGCATATGCACTCTCAGAGACACGCAAGCAGTAGAGTCAGATGTAAAAAATACACAGTCTTATAACTTTGTTTTAGAAAGAAAACAATATGAATGAGGGTGCACAGCCACAAAGTGAGGGGATCACTTCTTCAAAAAGTAAATAAAATATGCATTGTCTCTCCGTGCTCATTACAGATTTATGACTCTTGTTAAAAGGAAAGGTGGCGGCTGCCTTCTTGCATGTCTGACTTTCAAAAATCAGAAGACACTGCTGTCAAGTGTTGTGCTCCACATTCTGTCCAATGAGAGACCGGGAGGGCTGAGTGTATGCCATCTCCAACATCCTGTGCAGCGAGAGTCTCACAGAGACTTACTTTTGGGTGGATGGGAGCACACCAGAAAAACTCCTCACCTACAGTAGGGGGAGCGTACCGTGCAATCCTTTGATGCATACTTCATCAATGGAAAAGTTAAGCTGGTTCAGCCACTTGTCTGTGTGTGTGATTAAGAACAATAACACTTGGGGGAGTAGACGTTCTTCCGTCACTTATAATGAGCTTTGGGATTTGCAATGAATATATGAACTTCCTGAGACAAGTTTAATAAAAAAAGCACCCAAAACCTTGTTGAAGTACCCCCACACTAACCACCAAATACATACACATAGAGAGTACCTTGCAAAAGTATTCACAATGCTTGAAGTTTTTTTTAAAATGTCATCTTGTTTGCAATTTTCTATCAAAGATTGCCTCATGCTTTTTTTTTCAATTTTTTTCTGAAAAAAATTGAAGATTTTAATCCAGTCCCCTTACCTGTGAGAACTACATTCATAGCAAATGTTTGTTTTCAGATAAAGTTAAAAGTAATATATTTGGGGTCTAATGTACAGTTTACCACAAGCTTTGTTTGAGAAGGTGCTTGGAGCAGATGGAGCCAAAATGGAACTGTTTGAACGAAATGTTAATGTTTCCTCATGGTGAAACTTCCCCATAGTGGCAGCATTATGCTTAGGAGATGCTCTCTCTGCAGAAATAGGGACACTGGGAAGCTGGATGAACTAACAGCAGAGCATAATCTGAGGGGAAGAAAGTATTAGATAAAGCAGGAAAAAAAACAAAAAAAAAAACTTAAGACAACAAGTTGGTTACAATGTTTCTAAGCTTGAACTATTTGGCAAAAAATGTAAAGAAAGTTTAAGGCTCCTTATGTACAAAGGTTTTAGAAACATTCAGTAACTCAAACCTGTGCATGCAGACTGCGACATAGTATTAGCAAAAGGTGGACACACAACATTTTGTTTCTGAGTTTAGACCTGAATGTTAACTTTAATCCCACATTACCAGAGCAACCTCCTCCATGCCTTTGCAGTGGCGCCTTAAAGACTTATGGCAAACTGGATCTATTAGGGATTCTTTAAAATTAAATCATATTGTGGAATAAATCTATTTAGAGGAATTTTGGTGAAGAGTTGAATATAAATGCTTATAAAACATTGAAGATTTTTATTCGTAAAAGAAAAAATGCATAATTTTTTTTTGCTGCAACAAAATCATTTTGGTTCAGCCATTTTAAAAAACGCTGATAAAAAATACTAGGGTTTTACCATGTAAGAGGAAAAAAAAGAAAAACTTCAGGCAAATGAATGCTTTTACAAGCAACTAAATAAACACCGAAATGTTTAATTTGGTTATTAGATTATTCTTAGGTGCCTAATGTTTACAAAAGCTCTTTAGTGAAAATTATTTTTTTAAACCAAACAACAACATGTTGATCGATTAAGTATATTAAATCACTATCGTTGCACTGCTATTCTAACAAATATCACAAAGACATTCATTAATCCCCATCTGACAATTTTTTCAGCTACAACCAAAACTTTCAAACACAAACACACAGTCAAACCTCCGTCGACAGCTAACATCCTATGTTAGAGAAGATCAGCAGGGCTAGGGGGACGCCACACAAGAAGACATGCTGGAGCTCACTTATCCTCCCCATCACCTAAAAAGAGCAGGCACAGGCATGACTCTTGCAGTGGGCAAGGGGACCAAACGTGCAGTGCGAACAATGTCAAACTGAGACACGGACAGGGCACAGGTACTGACAAGGACGGCAAACGGAGGCCGTCGGACATACGATGAGCTAAGTGGCAAACCGGGAGACAGCGACAGACACCAGCAGGAATCGGAGCCAGAGCCACACACATGTTAACTTACCACCATCACTCGTATCCACTCAAAGTGCCAGGAAGCCAATATATCCTCGAGGATATGGTTTTTATCATAGCTGTCCTCCCAGGGGCCTTGTTTAGGGTCCTTGTGGATAGATTAGAGGGACATTTTCTCTTTACAAGCCAAAGGAAATAAAATATTATCTTTAGACAATGTGGATATTGGGTCTTATGCACTGTTCGCACCAAATCCTATGGGGACAGTTCATCAGAGGGCACAGATTTAGCCTTAATTTGCAGTATTATTCTTTGGTACTCACCTTTATTAGCCTTTAGTTCAAGAAAATTTGATGGGTAAAATTATACAGAAATATTATTCTTGTGCTATGCTTTAGAGAAAGATATATTTCCATGTGTTTTTATGCTTTTTTACACTGCTCAATGCATTTAGCTGGGATCTATGTGGCGGACCAGCACAAAGTAATGTGCAACTGTGAAGTGGGAGGGAGGGATTTATTCATTGACAAATGTTTTCACAAACTGTGGCATGCATTTGCATTCAGCAGCCATTACTCGATAACACATATAGAGACTTTAGATTAAAAATGAAAATGCATTTATGTCTGGACTTAAACAAGACCATTTTATATTGTAATTTAGTTTTCATCCCATGCTTTTATTTTAGCTCTGGCTGTACCTTTAGTGTCATCCTGTTGAAAGCTGAAGATCCATCCAGTCTAAACTACAGTATTTTGCAGAGGTTTTCAATGAGGTTTACCTCGTTTGTTTGTTTTCTAGATCTTTAACCAAAAGCAGCCAAGAAAACCATCCTAACAGACCAGACCACGTCCTTTTATGTTACCTATATTTCCTCCAAACTGCTGACAGGATTTCATTTTTTTCTTTATTCCAGCAACGATTCTCTTCTTGCCGCTCTTCAGTAGGAATTGTGCAATGCACCAGTTAGTTGTCCTGTTGTCAGTTTCTTTAACCTGAGCATTATAGCCTTGCAGCTCCTCCTAAGACTGAGCCTGTCAAATTAGTGCAACTCTGTCTTAATAGGCTTGCAATAATACCACATCCATTCTATTTTCAGAAAATTCATTGAACAAAGCCCTGTGAGATATCAAATTTGAAGTTGTTTTTATAACCTGAGCCTTGCTTCAACCTTCTCCACAGTGCTATCCCACAACCATCTGGTATGTTCCTCAGTTTAAATACAGCAGTTAACTACAGTAATTTTCTCTAAATAACATCTCAATTTATCACAAAGCAGCTGGATTTAAACTTTGATTAGATTATCCAGAAGTAGACTGCATATACTTAGTAGCTGATTTCTGAGGACAGCTGGTCACAATGGATTCTATTCAGTGATATTAGAGTAAGGGGGCCCAAACGTATATAAGACTTCTTATACTTATTTCTAAATTGTTGAGAACAATAATTTACTTCCTCCCTGTTTTAGAAATAGTGTTGAATTAATCAATCCCATTAAGTCAAATCAAATAGAATGATAGAATTGTTTCGTGACAAAAATGGGAAAGAGTTCATGATAATATATTAAAGGGAATATGTGTTTATTGGTGAAGAAAAGAATAAGCGAAAGCATTACCAAAAGCTCCACTTAAGTTAATGTTCATGTGGAATTACTTTTGCACAGTAAAAGAGGACAAAAGTATTTACAAAAGCATTCAGAAAGTGGTGTAAAGAATACTGAAATTCAGAATGAAGACGCAATCGCAGAAAGTCAAAGAGAAAAACAGAGATACTGATGTAAAGATAGAGAGCAATGATGCATGTGCTCAGTAAAATAAAAGATAAAACATTTAAGTGTGTTTTGCATATTGAGACAATGCATTTCTGCACTCCTTTTACCTTATCTTCTTGCTTTTATTCTTTGCTCTATTAGCCAAAGATGATTAAAATGCAATTCCAACCAGCATCTCTGCTGAGCAGCAGAAAAAGAGAGTGCGAGATGGGAAGAAAAGTGGAGCCGATAAGTCAAAGCATCTTTTACAGCATAGTGCTTTTCATCCTTCACTGGAGGCATGAAGAAAACAACACAGACATTCAACTTTTTATCTACCCTTCTTCCTCAGCAGTTAAGCCTCCCAGGATACCTGAGGACAACCCCATTGAATCACTAGTTCAATAGCATCACCAAAACAACATTTCAGTCACGTTTTTTTATTCTATTGCTACAATTCCCAGTGCTCTCCTTAGTCCAATTACATTATGCCATGTCCCTGTCTCAGCAATCTGCACGCTGCCGTGACTGGGAGTGAGAGAGGAGCTCTGGGGCTTTGGAAGGTGCTTCACTGCTCCTACAGATGGGTCTGAAACTTGTTTAAATGTATCCACATTGCTCTCAATTTAATAGAGAGGGAACTTATACATTAACTCGATCATAAGGCAAACGCTTCATGTGCATTGAAGTCAATTAGAGATTGAATGTCAAAACCAAAAGGTGTGCTCAAATGTTTCACTGCAAACGGCAGCAAATATATGAACAAGATCAACTATTCAAAAAAAAGAAGATAAAAACAACTTTGTTTTCCAAGTTTCAAGACGTTTCGTTTTCCATCCAGAAAGCTTTCTCAATTCAAAATTTCCGGAGTAGCGTTGAGTTCCAGGCTTTATAGAGCCTTGTTATGGCTTAGAAAACATGCAAATTGAACCGTAACAGTAACACCCTTAGTAATGGGGAGTCGTTGAGGTTGTTGCTGGCCTGCAAATTAACCCGAAACTGGCCCATGCCTCTGTAACGGGGAGTTGTTAGGGTTGTTGTTGGCCTGGCTTAAAAGGGGCACTTTTTTTATCCCCTGCATGGCGATGAGGATATGTGGGATAGAGATGATAGTGGGAAAGAATCATCTCTAATGCTGTGTTATATGTTTTCAAAACTTAAACCAGAGTCCTTGTGCTCCATTTAAGGTTGTTGTTTCTCTCTTAACGTAAATGACTTCCTTCAAACCCTTTTCAAACCACCTGTCTTCTTTGTCCAAAATGTGGACATTCTGGTTCTAAAATGAGTGTCCTTTGCCCTTAAGGTGTCGGTGGACAGCAGAGTCTTGTCCAGAGGACGTAGCTCACCTGTGTTGAGTCATGCGTTTGTGGAGAGGTTGTTTGGTTTCTCCAATATAAAGATCAGAGCATTTCTTACTGCACTGAACTGTTTACTCCCCACCACTCATCTTAGGTTCGGGGGTTTTATATTTACGATGCACTAGTCTCTGTTTAAGGGTCTTGTTTGGTTTGAAATGTACTGGGATTTTGTGTTTGGAGAAAATCCTCTTGAGGTTTTCAGAGACTTCAGCAACATATGGGTTGGCAATGTTTTTGCATTTAATCTTCTCACTGTTATGTTCTGCTGCATGTCATTTGGATTTCCTTGCTGATTTGACAAACGCCCAGTTTGGGTATCCACAGATTTGGAGAGCATCTTTGATGCGTTTCTGTTCTTTGTGCCTCTTTTCTGTTTTAGTAGGGACATGCTTGGCCCGGTGTTGTAAGGTTCTGATGACAGAAAGTTTTGGTTCCAGTGGGTGGTGTGAGTAAAAGAGAATATATTGGTCTATGAGAGTGGATTTCCTATGCTCTTCAACGTTGAGGTTTCCATCTCCTTCCATGCTCACCAAACAGAAAAGGTAGCTTGTTGTCGTTGCTTTCCTCTCTGGTGAACTTGATGTTGTATTCCACCGAGTTGATGTGTCTTGTGAAAGCTTTCACTTCTTTTAACTGGATTTTGACGAATGTGTCAAAATAAACTAGTTATGTGACTTGCAACCAACATGTTATCTATTTAGGGAAGAAGCTATTCAAAAACTAGAACTAGCTATGCTTTGATTGCAATAACCGTTGTCAAACCTTTGAGATGTCTGGACAAAAAATCTCTCACATGAGATATAAAATACATTTTTCCACTCTTATTTATAGAAATGTTTTAATCAATCTCACTGAAGGGTTTTTGAGCATAAATCATCTGTAAAATGCCAAACAGCATCTGAATGGACTTTAAATTCAAGCTTTCACTCATGTATGCTTGTATGTTTTGTTGCTGTTCTTCTTTTTTCAACCAGTGACTGGTGGACCCACTGTTTTGCTTTGAATCCTTGTCCTGTTAAATAACTGACAATAACAGGATGGTTTTTCAAAAGCATTGGATATATTGCAAATGTAAGACAGGCCCTTTTGTTCTGATAGCCAGCAGTGGTTTTTGGTCTTGGAAGACTCACAATGATGAATGCTTTGCCCAGTTTTTTATTGTTTATTGCTGAGCAACAATAACTGAGGCGAGTGAGGCCTGTAGAGATGTTCTTCTGTGTTCGTCTGGGTGACTCAACAATTCATTATTGGACAAGATTTGGTTCTACTGTGGTTTATTGGAGCCATAAAGCCTGAAAAATGTCATTGTCAACTTTTTCCATATTGATTAAAGTCGATGATTTAGTTTGTCAGCTGTTCTCAGATGTCTTTTGATTTAGTGACATTAGTTGGTTTTTGGGAACAACTCGTTTTCAAACAGGTTCTCTTTAAATTATTTCTTGATTCTACACGTCAGGCATGAACCAGGCCTTGATGCGGCTACTGATATTGTTTGACTTTGCAGCTTCTGTTATTATTTAAGCACCAGTACAATAGTAGCCATTCAAAATCTCCCCATCCTCCTTGATGGGCCCCTGGCTGGTCCTTGGTTCCTTTTTGAACATCAATATTTGTACTAAAATATTCTTCTTGTCATGATTTGTGGACATTAAGATCTAAAGAGAAGCATCATCTCCTGGTCAGAACCTGTAATTCAGTTAAAGGGTGAAGTCAGAGTAAAAATATATGCAAGAGGGGGTCACTTCCGTGGCAGGAAGTTGGAGGGGACTTTGCTGGGAGTTGGAGGGAAGTGGGCTGCCATTCGGCTTGCTTTTGACTGGGAAGGGCCATTTTGAATGGCTGCTACTTTATCTCTAGTTCTCAGTAGCATAATCTCACGGTGTCTGGGAGAACCTCACAGTGGTGGCAACCAGTGGGTAATATCATAATTTGATGTAATAGAGATTCTGGCTGTAGGCTGACGGTTAGACAGTTTGTTATACTGTAATGCATCACAAAAGCTTACCAATTATTCCTGCAAACAGTTTTTTTTTAAGCTGAAAGGAAATCAAACTTAAACCTCCGCAGATACGCAGAGGTCCACCTGCAATCACTGCATACCTAGGCATTTTGCCAAAGTGCAATAAGAAAAGTGTACGTCTGTGTTCAGTGAATGTGCTAACGTTACAAAAATATGCTAATTTATGCTGTAAGCAGTAGTGTTCTTAATATCTCAAAAAGGTTAAGCCAACAGGATATTCTAAGTGTCTTAAGGATCCCCCCCCTAAAAAGGTTTAGGAGTAAAGAGTCTTCTATTTTCACTGTGGGGACAAATTTAGCAGGAAATGGGAGAGGAAGGCAGCTTTTCTGTAGATACATGTGTGTGAGAGAGATATTGATAGATATACACACTGGAAAAAAAGAGAGAGGCGGTGCACTAGGCAGTAAGCCCCTGAGCAGGACATGATTGCACTGTGTATCTTATCTGTGTCAGGTCCTCCTGAGGCTAGTGGAGCCTAGCTGAGCAGAGCACAAGCGCTTCAGTGACCAGTCAACCGTGCGAGGGTAATCTCCTCGCTCCTTCACTCCCTGTCTCTGTCTCTCATTCAATCTATCTCTCCCCATTTTCTAAGTAAGCCCCCCTGTGGGAGGAAGCTGAGCTGCACATGCATGTTAGACACACACCCCCACACACATCCACACACACACATAGCCACAAGGTGATTGCATCCAGCCAGCTCTGGACATCAAGCCTACAGGTGAGAGTAGACATCATGGTTTAGATTACACAGGGACTGTAGCCAGCAGGCTGTAAATATACGAAGAGCTATACACTTCAATCTAACTCAAAGGTTTTTTTCAACATGGAGTTTTTGACATGTTTAAATATGTTTATTTAAAAATGTTTACATGTTTAAATACAACCCAGTTCAGACCTGTTGTTACGCTGCCTTTTAAAAGTAATCACAATGCAATAAACTTCATCACAGCCTGATGGGATTTAATGTAACACTGAGGCACCAGCTAGTGCAAAATGTGAAACATTTGAAAGGGTAAAGTCGAAGTATACTTCTTTAGTGCTTTTAAAGCTATTTAGTGTAATTTCAGAACTTATTTAACCCGGCGTTAATAGACGTTTCAAATCAATCAGCGATCCCAGCTGTAAGTCCGCTTTCGTGTGAACCTACAGCGGGAAATAAGGCAGGAGAAGCGATAAGACAAATTTGTTGGCGTCTGCCACTCTTTCACCCTTTGTGCGCCTGCCCTCTAGGCTTTAACAACTCAGCCTTCCCAATCAATTAGCTGACATGCTGGACTTTCATTGAGATTAAGTGACTAATATCAGCGCTCACTCACGAGAAAGACACTTTTCACGTCTGCCCAACAATCTGCTAAGTCAAAACACATGCGGCAGACTAAGGCACAAAGTCTGCAAGGGGTCCACTCTGCAATGAAAAACAGGTGCTCTACTTTTTGGCCATGTAATACCCCATTTAGCCTTTAGAGCAAAGGTTATCCCGCTAATAGCTGCCTTGTGGTGCACTGGGAAGAGCTATCCGCATGGCCGCAGTGAACATCTGGGACAGATTGTACATACTTGCAACATATGCTTCAAGTTCAATTAAAATGAGGCCTTGGCACATTTATTAATCCCCCCCCCCCCCCCCCTCTCTGCTGCTCTCTCTGCTCTTCGAGGTCTCTCCTATAGGTCTGTGCCATAAAAGAGGCCTCCTTTGACCCGTCCTGCATACTTACTCATACCATCTGAAGCTGTAGCTCACACTCAGTACAAAAGATAGGTTTGCTGGGCTCTGAAACTGCTATTTGTTCTGCACTTAACCAGGCTGGAGGTTGAGCAAAGGGAAGAGAGAGAATCTGTGTCAAAAGAAAAAGGCAGAAGAGGAGGCAAGTAAAGGAGGAGTAAGAGGAGAGTATGAGGGTGGAGAGATGTATGCACAGAAAAAAAGTAAAATGTCCCCCTTTCAACTTCGTTGCAGCTTCAATCAAATGCTAACAGTGGAGGAAAGAGATAGATCAAAATGTATGAAGCCAGGGTTGGTAAATTGTAGCTTTTGTGACAGCTGTGCTATCCTGCACCCCCAGCCCTCTGCGAACAGAGAGCAGGACTCTTTTTATTTGGAATAATCAGTTTGGGACCAAATCTGAATGCAGCCACACTAGTTGCCTCTGTGCCTCATTTCAATATAAAAGTCATAAAAAGCATTTTTATATAATCTGTAGATTTCAAAATGCTTATATTTTCATTTCTAACCTTGGGAGGAGGGAGGGAATGCAACGAAGTAGAAGAGATGTAAAGAAGTGGTTAAAGAAATGAAAAAGGTTCAAGGTTGACTGGTGCTTATCTTCTGTTTGGAGCTTTACCTGCTCACCCCCCGCCCTCGCCACCACATCACAGCCTCTGAACTTCACAATCATGAAACTTTTCTTGTGTATCACACTGGGAGAGGATGTAATATTCACATATCTTTTGTGTTCCTCACCGAACTGGCATCCAGGCTGACTAACTAGTGGAATGACTATTTGACCATCTGCACTATTAATGGGTTTTTACATTTTCTTTCAGTACTTCTTACTGCTAAAGGATAGGTTGCCTTACTTTACCTATGCTCTTATATGTGAAAAACTCACAAAATATTTTAGCATAACATTATCTCTCAATTTTATTCCCTGTAGATTCAGTTAAGCCTTATGTCTTTCATCACGAACTGGTTACGGTGCCTTGGAAAAATACCACAAACTTTCAAATCATTATTGGAACACAGACAACCTGAATTCACAGATCCTCACAGCTATATAAGGTGGTGGTAGTATTGCGCTGTGGGGGAGCTAAATATAACCATGTAAAGGGAAGAGCAACAAGAAGAAATCTGTTGTTAAATAAAGCTGTGAAAGTCAGATTGATCCTTGCGAAGAAACAATTGGAATCAATCAGCCTATGTGCTTAGTATCACTCCTTATGTCCGTTAAACACAAAAAAGAATTAAGCAGCATGATCCTATTATGAAGAAATGTTAAAATTATGAAGTAGCACAGGTGACAAGGATGACGGCACCCTAGAGACTTGAGCTTATAACCAAAGATGAATCTTCATAATTACAGAGGAAAAATATCAAAAGATAATCAGCAATTATATGATGAGTTTGTACTGTATATGGGCATCATCATCTGATAAGTTTGTGTAATTATGGATAACAAACTATGTTTTGTTCCACTTCACAATTTTGAGGTACTTTGTGTTGTTCTATCGCATTAAACTGCATAAAAAAATGGAGGAGTTCATGTTAAAGGACACAATTAGAAGAAAAAAATGTGAAGGGGGAAGCATTATTTTGCAGAGCCCTGTTCTCCTCAAAATTAGAAAACTAATTAAGAGAGACTTAAACCTCAAGAAACCCTTCGATGCAGCTGTGGGTTCAGATTTCCATGGATACATCTCATCCTAGTACCAAAATTAAATAAAAAAACTAAACCAGACGTGACTTACAAACCAGGAATGCAAACACAGAAAACAGGAGCGAGTGGTTAAAACAACAGATTTTAGGGAGAATAAAACTCCCAAAAGGAGCATTTGTTTAGGTCCCATCCAGTGGCATTTGTTTCAGTCGCTTTTCCTTCAGTGTAACGAGCCGAGGCCGTAAAGTAGCCACCTGTTGTTACCTGATACTGTCTGGACAAGGACAGATGCTGTTTTACGGCAACATAAAGGCACAGAGGACGGACCTAAACGGCAAACTAAGCACTTTAAATAGGTACATGTTCCCGGAAAGAAGGGAGTGAAGCCCGATATTAATAAATGCAAATTCAGCTCAGGGATAGCGTAGCAAATAACAGAGAAGACCAAAATAAAATAATCTACAAAGTGGAAAGCTAAGGAATGTGCCCCGCATTTACCTACAGAGAAAACTTTAAAAAAGGTTAAAAGGTTGTACAATCTGTGAACATGTGTTTGTGCCTCAGGCGGTGAGAATAACTGAACAGGGGGAGGAGGAAGGAGGGGAAAAGCAGTCATTTTGTTAGTCTGTTTGTGTTTCTGGTCTGTGAAGCAGTGTCAACCCCTCCTGAGGCGATGTGTGTGAGCGTGCATGTGTGTGTGTGTGTGTGTGTGTGTGTGTATCCCAGACATGAGACATAATTACCTTGTCATCTTTGTCAAAATCCTCATCCTCGTCTTCCAGCAGGTCCTCCACAGCTTGCTGACGAACGCAGCGGAATGAGAAAAAAACAAGGAAAAAGAAACATGGAAAACATTAGATAAATATCATCTATACACAATCTGGACGGCCAAAGAGGCACATTAAAGCTGATTGGTTATGCTTATGGCTGCCTAGTGTTTGTTAATGAGTATGAAGGCCCTGCAGATAGCACAACTATTGGATTTCTGGGTGCTGAAAAGTCATCAGTCTTCAGATTGGTTCAGAAGTAGAAATTTAATTTCAGAACCATTCTGTTGTTCAAACATGTTGACACTTCTGGAAGTGCAAGCAAATGCTCCGACTTTGAATTTCAAAGGCCTGAGATTAAAGTCTATTAATCTACTTAAATTGCATTGCAATATAAAATGAAAACATTTATAGATGTTACAAAATTTAACTTGGAGGGACTAAAAAAATCCTCTACTGACCTCTTTAACCTTTTACATTGATCCACACACTCTACCATCACTTTTTCTACTTCAGCAAAAATACCCCTGGTGCTCACATACAAAGATGCTCCTTGAGAGAAAAGAATGAAAAAAAAAGAGCTTAAGCCCAGAGAGAAAGTCACAAAGAATGGCAACTATTTGCTTCAGTGAAGCACGACTGATAAAACTGGAGCTGGTGTTGCTCTGAAGCCCCAAGACACCATGAGACATACTGTACAACAAGAAGAAAAATGACTTGCCTTAAAACACAATCATGCGCACGAATTCAGAACAACAACCGCTGTGGAGCACAACATTGGTATATGGAAGTTATTATGCAGCAGAAGTTTTACATTCAAATTAAGAGGCATTTTAAATGAAATACATGAGGACATTATATATTGTTTAGATACGTGCTCAGGAGTTAGCAACAAGCTAACAAGACCGGATGAACAGAGTCACAATATTTTCAGCTTCACTAGCTCTGCTTGTTGATGTGCTTAGAAACTAAAAAGAAAATCTAATCTAATTTTAAACAAAAACAATCGAAACATGCCTCAGAATGCTGTTGTAAAGGAAACCGTTTTCTGTGGAGACATGTTGGCTATTCTTTCAACCCTGCAGAACAGCTACACTTCAGAGGATGCCTGTCATTCTGGCTCTGGGATGTTTCATCCTCTCGCTGCATTGCTCGTTTCACACTTCACTTTTCCAGGTGTAAAAAGGACTCAGGATACTCCACTCAGGATATTGATGAAAGTGCTAATATGATATGATGAAGTGCTGATATGAGGAAAGCTAAACATAATTCTTTAAGATTTTAATTCGTGTTATAGAGCATGCAGGACATTCTAAATATTTGGAGCCTTTCGGATGTAATATAGTCAACACTGCATGAGAATGGAGAAATAGCCTAAACTAGAGCAGGCAGCCAAAGATTTAAAAAATTAGAGATTTGAACCTCTGATAAGGGAATCTTGAGCCATAATATTTCAGTCCTCCTGGTTTATTATCCTGATTAGTGTTTAAAGGTACAAACAACTTCTTTTCTAACAACTTTCTTTGTTAGAATTAATAAACGTCAGTGGTCTGAAAATCAGAAGTCCTTTCTAAACTGTATCACCCTCTTTCTGTCAATCAAACCTTACAGTTACCAGGCCACAGTTTCGATTCACGTTTAGACAAACAAACACTGATTTTCTGAGCCAAACATAGTGGTCAACCCCAAAATTTATCTGCTCTCTGCCAAGAGTTGTATTACCCAGTCCCAACCTCTGTGTAAACTTTCATCAGGCACCGACTTCACCCTCCCCACCTCCACATACAGCAAAAACTACTTTGGAGTCATCCAAAAATCATTACTTAACAAGACAATGGCCTTTGTCCTTTTTTGTTTTTCACTGGAATACAGGGGGAAACTGTGCGGCGGCTGACATAAGCCTCTTATGTAAATGCAGCTTCCCACACAAACAAAGAGGAGTTCGGAACAGCAGAGATGAGAGGGTAGAATCAATAGCGTGAGTGTTTTTGAGTGTGTTCTATCAATAGCTGTGGGTAAAGAGTCATGCATTTATGTACAAAACTTCACATTTTTTAATGACAGAAGAGGAAGTGGTTGTTCCAGCTTTGGTGCGAACTGTGAACACCATCCTCCAGAAAAATAAGCACTAGCTGTTCACATCTGACAGTCTCTTTATTGATACAGAATACACCCAGCACCATATTATCCCAACACCAGAAAAGGAATTCTTACACTCGGCAAAGAAGAAAGATGTTTACGCGACTCTGTAAAATGAAAGCCTTGTGGCATTTCCAAACAAATGAACTATAACTGTTTAAAAAGACATCACAATCCCTCTCAAATCCATTCATGCATGCCAACATGGCAACAGAATAGAGTCCTGCACATAGAGGGTTTACCAGGGCACGCCTGGCACATGCTCCCAACTTTAAACAAAGGAATAAGCGTGAGCTAGCTGGAGAAGCATGACCTACAGAGACAGGGAGAATGATAGAGTCGTTTGTCTCCCTCTGCTCTCTGCTCTGCTCACTCCCTTCTATTGCCTCTGGTTACAGATAGAAGTCATGTTTCCTGCAATGAGACACAGTGTAAAATTAATAAATAAAATGACATGGAGCATGTCATCTGCCCTGAAGATTGTCACGGCTAAATACGCGCTCTGGAGTTTCAGTAAGGGAGGATATAAATTACCTCTGCAATGCCGATGAATTTCAAATATCTTTTATTCGCTCTCTGCATTCCTCTCTTCTTCTGTTTCCCTCATTTTCTCCTGTTTCTAAAACCTGTTTGGTGTATTGTATCATTTGCCTGCTTATCCTCCATTATAATGTTGTTTGAATAACTATCATTACAGCGCAGCAGCGGCAAACAGCCTCCCTGTCTAAAGGATCGCATTGCCTGCAGAGCTGCTCCAGTCAGTTTGATATAAACTGAGTCGGAGATTACCATATTCAGACCAATACAAATGACACAAGGTTGATGCTGGGTATTACACTGTGCTCCATAAATACAAAGATTAGATGCTCATAATGTTAGTGAATACACTGACATTGAGAATTTTAAGTTCTCTAAAAATGTAAAAGTATATATCTGGCCCTGGGTTAGACCAAAAAAGCTGATTTGGTGTACATGTTCCATGCAGCATGGCGGAAATTTGATTCTTTATTCACTGCATCCCCTGTCTCTAGGTACCTGCTTGCATGCCTACAACATTGCAGAGGCCCTCCTAGAATGTTTTTAAGGACAGAGGGCATTAGCTTTAGGTTTTACAAGGTTATTATATATAATATACTACCATTTTATGCTTGCAGAATATGTACCTAAGTATTGTGATGGACTTTTAACACTTTGGTGCATAAAAACAACAAACTTCACTATTTTTAAAGTTATCAATAATGAAGTTGAGGAACAAAATCATAGTTTCCACCTTTTCACTAATAAAAACCTGAAAAACTCTCACTCAATGCTTTATAGAACCATCTCTCTTAGCATTAGCAGTACGGTTTGCTTTAGCCATTCCACTGTAGGACTATTTCTGTGTTTACGGTCATTTACCAATCATGATACTGCTAGTTGCTCCTCCACCTACACCTTGCATGGAATCCTCAGTAAGAACACTATGGTGGGTAGGAAAGGAACTCTAGCTGTGACACCTCCAGACAGCCTTTAGGCTTTCCGACATTATTATGCAATAGAAACACACGTGGATGATTAATGTGTAATTTGGGATTGGAGCCTTGTGAAAAGGAACTACAGAAAACACAAGTTACACGGTTTTATCGGCTGAAACTCTGCTGACATTTTCATCTGTGACACATAGTCTAGTCACACAGATAGAAATAATGTATTATGTAACTCTATTTGTTCTGTCACAGAGGATTGCGATATTCAATGTGATTCTTTAACACCAGATCGAAATGGCAGAAAGTCCCTATGCTAAAGGAACTAATATAGGAGGTATATAGCCTCCTTCTTTACTGCCAACATTATTTAGCAGCTCTGATCTTGGTAACCACTAATGCACTTTCCCTTCTGCTATAAGGTCAATACTGATTTGATGAGTTTGGATGAATCCATTTCTCTGTCTCAGATGTTGGTTTGCCCCTAGGAGGTTTCTGTTAGGATTGTCTGATATTTGTGGTCCTGCTATCCTCTGACCAACTCTGACCTGTCCTACCCATAGTGCGAGGCTACCACCACTATGTTTCACACATTTTCAATTCTGTCTTAGAATAAAGGACTTATTTCCTTGCAATTACTGCTTCTGTTGCATGGTTTGTTAAGACTTTTCTTTGGACAATGGTTGTCTTCTTCACACACTTCAATAAGGACAGATTCATGGAGTGATTGACAAGTTTATTAAATCCTTTCAACACACTACTTGAGCTGCAGAACAGAGTCTTTAAGCAGTACAGCTCCTCTACAATCATCACAGATCTCTTCGTTGATTTCTGATAATTGACCTCAGTCCTAATTCTGTATTTAAAGATGATGATTTGTGTTCTAAGAGGTATTCGATACATAAGATATCCCCTTATAAACTCATCTTGCTTTAAAGTTGTCCATAACATTATCCCTGAGGTGTCTGCTTGGTTCCCGAGTCTCTGATGGCCTCTTTCTTTACATCTTCTCTAACAAAACATTGAATCCTTTAGACAACATCTGCATTTATACTGAAATTAAATTACACACAGACCGAATATCTATCAGTAAATAGAGATAAGAAAACCCACATACAAGTAAGTAAAAAAAAAAAAAAACCCAATAAGGAAACACAACTCCGTCTTCACAAGCTCAATTTCTTCAAATCTAAACTGAGAATAACCTGTCTGGATCAATGAACCAAGTGCTTATATCAGCTCAGGAGAGGGAAAGAAAAATTCTACAACCTGAACCAGTAACAACATCATTTTCACCCTTCCTCAGAAATACCTCTGAGCTCACACCTCTTTCTCCTCCCAGACTGAGTTCCACTCTTTCCCCTCCTCACCTTCTCAAGGACAGCCGCAGGGGGAATTGACACAGAGGCAGACAACCAGGTGAAAACGAAGATATACTTTTCCCTTCTTTTTTTCACCCCATTCCTATATCCCTCCTTCCTTCCGTCCTCCTGCTGTTTTTCCTCTTTGATATGTGAGGGGGTTTTAACCTCTCCAGCTGCTGAGGCTTTGCATGGTGGCTGGCTGGGGGATCTCAAGGCCCTATTTGGTATGCACTGTCCATGAGTGTTTATACGTGTGTATGTGTGTTGCCAGCACTACAGTATCTGCAGACTAGTGGAGGGCTGTGCGTCTGATAAGACTGAGCCAGGCTGACTCACATGGGGGGCTTCACAAGCTGTCAGAGGCATGGCCCTCAGAGGGGGGCCCTTCCTTCTGCACTGCCCCAGCCAGGGCTCACCCGGTGGGGGGCTAGATAGGGTTGAGGCTGTGGTGCTACTGGAGCTGCAGGCTGCTGGTAGGGGGTAATAAGGGTAGCTGTATATTCAGAAATGGAAAACCATCTTGGCAAAGATTTTTAGTTTCTTTACAGTAATGTGTTACTGCTGTATTTTACAGCTTATTTCAGATATGCAACCACAGATTAACCAGCTTTTTAGTACTTATAATGGTGGAAAGATTAGTTCAAGATCATAACAACTACATATATATGCACTGCATAACTATTTATCAGAAAGTAAAATATCTATACTTTTTAGAACAGTGAATGCAGGTTGAATCAACAATGATGAAGGTCTGGGGAAGGAAACTATAAGGAAATCCAAAGTTTGGGACAGCTAGAATAGCTCAACAGCAATGGCTTATGTCTGCAGTTCAGGTAAAGCAACAATTATCGCAGTGGCTCTATTTCCTGTTTTAAACCTCTGCCTATCATTTGACTTGCTGGAACTGGAGATGTAGGTGGCCTTCTCCAGACCTTACAATTAAACAAGAGATCTACATTCTCTACAATGTAGGGAACACACAGAGATTGCTGTTATACCATTGTAGTAATACTAGGCAGATAAACTTCAATAATCACGAACGCAAGCTGAACACAGGTAAGTGTATCCGTCATTCTTTTAGCCATTTTTTTACAGCAGACAGTCTCTCACAAGCAGAACCTTGCCTCTGCTCTCAGTAGAAATAAATGACTGCAGAAGAGGCAGATTAAAGCTTGACAAAAATCAAATGTGGACAAGAAACCAGCCACACAGTTTGACTGGTCCGGGTCTGCCCAATGAGTTGCTTCCTTCTAGGAAACTCTAAGGCCTATCCTTCTGATTTGCTAAAAGCTGTTAAAACTAGTGGCCTATTTGAGTTTCACTTAGTTTCACGCAACTATACATCTGTCTGTAGACTTCAGTTCAAGGTTTTAATGGAAAAAGCTTACAAACAGAAACAGAGGATGTGCCACACAGACAAAACAACAACAAGCACTTAAGCACAAACCCTGAACTGCTGACGCTGTTTGCAAAGAGCACAGACACTTCCAAAGGTTCAATGCGATGAAGAGAGTCAGACAAACGGGGGAGGGGAGAAGGCAACATGATGAAAAGGGAGACAGGGAGGATTTTGCATCGCCGTCCCTGATGCTCCCGTCCCGCTTCAAACTCTAGCCCGTTGCCTGTCTTTCTGCCTGCCAGCCTGCCATCCTAGCTGCCAGTTTAGCAGAGACGGAGAGGCAGCGCGAGGAGCAGAGATGAGCGGTGCTGATGCCGGGGCGGCACGGGGGAAATCAGCGGGGCACAGGCGCTCCCAGTTAAAAGTGACATGACCTTTTGATTTTGTCACCTGTCACCAACTGCCATGTCTGACTCCACACGGAGGAGTGCCTGCCATCCACCACTGCTTCCCTCTCTGCCTCTGTCTCATCGTCTCTCTCAGAAAAAGCTTCTCTGTCTTTTTCTGTCTCCTGCTCCCACTCCATCTCCCCTTCTCATTCTCCTTGTCTTTCCAGAGCTCTGTTCTTATGAGGAAAAGTGAAGGTGTGACTTCCTAAAGGAGAAGTCTGGTATAATAGGCAGCCGTTTCCTTTCTGTCTTCCAGCTATCCTGATATTCACTCTCCTCTACCTGCGTTTCGCCATGCCTCTTAATTAGGGCAAATGTCAAAGCACAGGACACCAGAGAAATGCAGAAGTTGTTTGAAATGCAAAATCTATTATATAAAAAGTGCAATGAGAAATTGTTTTATATATTTAAAAGCATTTAGCCACCCCCTTCTGTTAAATGGACCATTTTAAGCAATACAGATAAACATGAAATAAACATAAAACTAATTGAGATTTCTGAGCCTTAAAATATCCCTTAAACATTTATTTCTATTAGCTATTATTAGCTTTGTTTCCTTGAAAATTCTACTGATATGTAAACACTTATGATGTAGAGTGGGTTGAAAGTAGTTATCTTTCTTCCCACCGAAGGCACATTTCTAAGTGTGAAGTATCTTCAGGCCATTAAGGTCTCCTCTTCCGTAATGGGCTGGCAGAACCATTGGGTGAATCAATGTAATGGTCTGAAGCATGGGATAAAGAGGATGGCCCTCCAGTGTGACGAGGCCTAATTGCCCGTCATCCCGTGGTGGAAAAAAGACATCATCATGTTCCATATGTACCCTCTGCAACAGCCTGCCCTGAAACTAACACCTTTACAACATCTGGTTAGGGCCTTTCTGGGCCAAGAGAACACGTAATATCTGCTGGGATGTGTCCCTGCTTGTTCAACGCAGAGCCTGTCATATGCTCTAGGTAAATTAATGTAAATTATAACAGAAATCTGCTACTAAATAAGTATTTAAGTACCCTGCAGAAGTATTTATACTGTTACCCCCATTAAGTTAGAACAAAATCATATATTTTTGTGTACTTTATTTTAGATTTAGAGTTTTTTTATTATTATTATTAATAAAAAAAGTGAAATGAACATTTATGTTTAAGCTATTTTAAGCTATCACCTAATTTAATCAATGGCAACCAGCTGACTTTATATGATGTTAAAAAAAAGTCATAAATGTCCGGTTTTTATTTTGATATACGCCATGTAAAGGAAGAAGAAGATTTTCTGGTGAGATGAAACCAAAAATTTACCTTTTAGCCTTTCTTCAAAACACCGACCCCAACACAAAGCATGGATATAGCTGCATCATGCTGTGGGGATGATCCTTGTCAATGTGGACAGGAAGATTAGGCACAATTTTATATTTGTTTTTCTATAATCAGGCAGTCCTGGTCTAACACATATTACTCCAATAGAACACACTGACATTTGTCGTACCAAGATGAAAATAGGGAAAAGGCCATTTTTATTTACATACATCTACGGATACATCGTGTAACTTTTCTCTTTTTTCAGGAAATCTGCTAAGACTCTAGTTAGTTTATTTGAATGGCCAAACTCGGTGCAAGCCTTTAGTTGATCTTAGTCTCAAAATCTGAGTGAGATCTACGACATAGAGGTATTTAAAACTTCAGCCCATCTCCCACAAAAAAGGAATAACACACAAGTTCTGTTCTTTTAGTGAAAATACACTCACAGGTTTTGAATGAAAACCTCTTCTACATATATTTGAAAGCTTCCCACGATCTATTGCTTGTTTCAGTGAGCATGTTCCACTATGACACACAGGTCAACTAACAGTTCTAGAGAATCAGTATCTACAGGTCAGAGTGCTACAAAATAAGAGAAGAGGTCGGGGACCTGACTGGTGCAGCGCTTCCTTTAATCGCTGTTTTAAGGACGTTCTGACTGCTTAGCAGGTTCTGGTCAAGGTTGGGGCTAGGGTAAGAAGTGCTGATCGGGGATCTGTTTACAAAGCAGCATGTAACCACACAACAGTCAGTGACCCTGAATGGAGAGGAGCTGCATGTAGAAAATACTTAGTTTTTCTGCAATAGACATAGCAATGGACGTATGGCTTCACTGTAAAACCAGGGGAAAGTCTGTATGTTCAACCTATCAGTTGAATCAAGACCAATTATGATAAAAAGCCTTGACTTAAGTTTTTGATTTATTTTATTTATTTTAAGTTTTATCTCTATTTCTTTCTCCACTTTCTCTCCCTCTGCCAGAGAGTGGGCTACCTAGAGATTCCTTTGGCATTACCCTCAACCCAGACTGCTGCAAGACTGAAACAAACCGGATACTGACCCCTGCTCATTTCTGCACAATGCTTTAATTTAGTGTGTTGTTAAAGGTAATTAGGAAGAAATTTCTCCTGTTTTTCTTTTCTGTTCTTTTTGGTTCTTTGCCAGTAGCAGGAGACAAACAGTGAGTCTACCATGGCTTTAGCTTTATAACGACTCGGAAGAGGAAAAACAGTTAAAGGAAAAAACAAACAGCCAAATATTTCATGCTTATTGTGGGATCAATCGTCCACTGCATGTATGCATAGAAAGATTGGTAGAGTCAAAGTAAACAGGGACAGAAATCAGAGGGTACTTAGAGTCTATTAAAAAGGTCAGCTCAAGTCAAAATAAGCTTTATTTTTACTGTACATGTATGTCTTAGAGGACAAAGGAAAATGAGAAAAGAAAAAAAATCCTTTATGTATTTGATTTGTGTGTGTGGGTGTATGTCTGTACTTTTGTGGATGCCCTGTAGTATCTGGATACATTTACTCAATAAAAAAAAAACATAAAAAGGAGATATAAAAATGCAATTTATAGAATTATAGGTTTAAATGACCAATTACAATGAACAAGCAATAACAGTTTCAAGGAGGCAAAGATGGCAGATGGAGTCAGGAAAACAGCAACAACAATAGCAGAGCAAGAATAACCAAAATAGAGAATAGAATGAGAAGAAGTAAAGGTACAGTACAATGCAAAAAACCAGAAATCTAAATAAATCTAAAATTCCATTGGCAAAACATCTTATTTACCTACTCAAATTAAGGGTAAGTACACTTAATGTAAGACATTTTTACCTATTTCTAGATTGTTTTTGCAGTTTATGAGCTAAAGGTGTGTGAACCTTTCCTGAGCTGTTCCAATCTGTGTACATAGGACCCTGCCTTTGGTCCAAGTGGCCCAGGAAAGAGACACACGAAGGGCCATTGGGAAAGGCTCAACCCAACTTTTATGCATTTAAATAATAGGGAATTAAATATAAATGTGCTTAGGTATTAACTAGGACAGATAAAAGTTTGTCTTTGGTTTAGAAACATTTGAAACACGTGTTTTGTGCTTGAATCATTGTTTTTTGAAGCGAGGAAGTGAGAATAAATGAACCAACTTTAATCAGCAAAACTTAAAAGAGTATTAACCTAGACTGTCACTGAGAGTACAAACAGCATCATACAATGGTTGGGTATTTTCTAAGATATTGTAGTCTCACCTTTTCATCTCATAACAGAAAAAGCATCTTAACCCTCCATATGATAAACAGCATTTATTATGATACTCAAATACTTACACATCTGTACGGTTTAACTGCCACAACAACACTAAAGCTCTTTGCGTATTATCTAACCATACAGAAAGAGATTACATTTATTTTATGATCAGCTATGAACCTTTTGTAGCAGAGTAAGTAAGTAAAACCTTGACGGCTTGTGTCAAAGGCTTGTAAAGAAAGTCCTCTGAAGGTCCTCTGAAGGTCCTCTGAAGGTTCAACATATCTGAATATGTTGAAAAATAAAGTCCAGAGGTAAAAGATAACCATATAACTAACAGAAGAAGTAGAATATGGGGAGGAAAACTAAACATAGGGAGAAAAAGTTTCTAGCTAAAATCTGGTGGGAAATATTTCCATATTTTAAGTACAATAATGGTTTAAGGTATTGATTAAATGTTGAGATATTGTTTCTACACTCAAATCATATATAAATGTTTTGCCTTATTTTAGTTAAGTTGTGTAAAGTAAAGTAAAGTAAAGTAAAGTAAAGTAAAGTAAAACACATCATTGTCAAATCCATAAAGCTTCATTTCGCTCCATTAAGGTGGGCTTTACTTTTTATTTTTTTTACACTTTATACACATTTATTTTGTCAAGCAATGTCGCCATCTACAGGTAAGAAAAAAGACCTGCTTATATTTAGGTCTCTTCCTCATAGTCTGTGCAAATATACTTTTTTTTAATGAAAAAAAATCATAATTATGTTTATAATCTATTATCAAATTATAGAAGAACTGTATCTGCCTCATACTCCTCACTCTATTGTCAAAATATAAATGGACAAATACAGAGTCAAAGGCTTAGGAACAGAGATTAGCTCTGAAGACTTATAGATCTGTAGTGCATGTCATGTTCAGTTCAAATCTAATTCCACTCTTATGTATAGCATTACAATGACCGACAGCTATTAGATTTGGTTTAATATAATGACAGAGTTTAATACAGGCTTCCACATTCAATCCAATCTAATCCAAAGATTCCTTAGGAAGAGATAAATATACATACAGAAGGCAAGGCTGTAAAAAAATCTGAAGTCTGTTAACGGGTTATTTCCGACTGAGTCTTGGAAGAAGGCACTTATTAAAATTAATCACTTCATTGTTCACGCTCACTCCATAGTCCGGCTCTCTCCCTCGTTTTCACTCTCTGCTCTCCAAATGTGCCTGGCCATGATTAAAACATGTCTGTTTCTCCATGACATTGCTTTGACATCATTTAATTGGTATAAGAGATAAAAAAAATAGAATGAATTAAATAAATATACTACCAGGTAAGTGGCGTAACATAGCTCAAGGTGACAGCCTATTATTTCTGCCTTCTCTTTGCCTCAAAGAAGGCAAAGTGAGAAATGTGGGATGCAGTGGAGAAATGCAGGCTTCTTGTTGGCAAAATTGGGTTTTTCATTAACAAAAACTAACAGACATTACTTAGAAAAAAAACAAAAAATTAAAAGCAAATTCTTGATTCTCAGTTTCATTTAAAAGGTGAGCTCTAAAAGCTGCTTTAATCTGTACATCTACAATTCACCGATAGTTAGAATTCTAATCATATAACAGTTTTCACACATTAAAATCATGTGATTTGTGTAATGTCCAAAAATGTATGTATTTACAACAAGGACAAAGTAGGAAAAATTTTATTGAATATATTTGAAAAACAAATTATTTTGTTGCTCTTACGATGAGGGATGAAAGAAAGGCGGAAGAGTACTAAACAGAGCGGCAGGTTAACTCACAACATCTTGTCTTGTATCCTTCCCCGACGCAATGAGAATGTAGTTCCAGGCCAAAGGTAGAAGCAAAGCCAGGGGAATCATATAAAGCTCAAAGTTCCACACGACAATGATGAAAATCTGTTGGTAGAGAAAAGGAAATAGAGGGGAATCATTTAGGATAGAAGTGAAAACCCTTAACAGCTGATATTTTTGGCTGCTTTGAGGCTGAATGTGCGTTTCGCGATAATACACAGTCATATCTCGCAAACGAGGAGGATAGAAAAAAAAAAGCCAAAGAAGCTCAGGCTGTAACATCGTTCCATTTTAAGTTTTGTTGGCCTCCGGCTTCAGATGCAGGAAAACCTCGAGCTGTCATCGGTTTTTCCTTTGTGTCACTCATCCCAGAGTCCAAGGTCGTGTACCATTTCAGATGCAGCTCATCAAAGCTGACCCTTTTGAGCTGAGCCCCAAACTCCAAATTATGACCCCACACACCCCGAGTCCCTAACCCTGTCACTCCAAGTCCCAATACCCTCTTCTCCTGCTCCAAAAGACTCATATGCCCTGTCTCTAACCTCCTCTGCACCCATCTGCCACAACCATAACCTCTATACCTCCCCTCTCATCACCAAACAACAAGAGCACATCTGAAAATTAACCTTCCCCTAAACCTCGTATGCTGGTTTTGTAAGGCTTCTGCTTTTCCAACAACAGATTTCTGCGGCCGTTGGAGGAGATATCTGTGGGAAAGCCGAATTGTCAATGCTCATGGCTTGATATTTCCAAGCAGCAGTATTGTGCGAATAGAGGGGCAGCTTTGTTTCAATTGTTGCTAAAAATGAGATGGGTTATTGTGTGGGAACAGCATCCGTCAGAGACAAACACACACAAAAGCATATTTATCTTTTCAAATGGTATCATGTTTAAAGCGCAGAGAGATTTCTCACGACTGATAAAATCTTGGCGGCAATTATAAACGAACGCTGAAAATGCAAACCGTGCCTAATGCTTAATGTCCTCTAGCCAAACATATTTATCAAATTTAAGTACAACAAATCCATTATTTCAAAATAAGGAGCAAAGGAAGATTTGAAATTAATTACTCTGCATGGAAATGCTTCCCCGTTTAGCAATCAGCTCTGACGGGAAACTTTCAAGACTGGTAAAACTAAGACTATTACTGTATAAAGCAGATTTATTGGTCTGTGCAACAATTAATCTATCCTGTTAGTAGAACAACACTGTTCACAAGTGCTGGAGGAAGCTATATGAAATCAATCCGGCTCTTTTCTGAGCAGCATACCGTGGTTTGGGAAGTCTTCTTTACTACTGTAGCTGAAGGTTATTCTAAATATTTCTTGGCTGAGTTGGACGGCAGCTTATATGCAAAAAAAGGCTTGCTTTGTTTTTATTTTTTGTTCAGAAAAGTTTGAATGGCTCCCATCGAAACTTTGCAAGAAATATTTCATGCAAAATTAACAAAAATATTAAAATAAACATTAAAAATATCCAGCGCATCATAAAATCTCCTCTATGTTTCAATTCTTTCTTTAAATAAACCTGAGCAGTCTGGTTGCTGTAACTTAAATATCTCCCAAAAGGCTTGAAATCACACGCAGTCTCTGGCTAAATCCCCACACACACTCAGAGATTTATTCTTAAACAGTTGTGAAGTGGAAACAAACAGTTTAATAATTTATTATTTGTATACCAAAAAGCAAAGCAACTTTTCTCTATGCGCCTCAAGAACCACTTATAACTGTGCATAAAAAAATATCCAACAAAAAAACTCAACAAACTTCCATATTTCTTGTAAATGTACTAGACTCTATCTACAGTTAGATATTTATTATCTGTAATAGTAACACACTCTGAAATAATCTGTCAAGACAAAGTGCAGTAGAGGTGCTAAAACTTGACTTCAGATGAACAAAGGAGCTCAGTGTTTTTAAACCTATTCTTGTCGATTCTATAAATAACAGCTTTATGCAGATCCACAGACGCTCCTTTTAAGTTCTCGGTTATAAATATACCTTACACATCCTGCTGTGTAAATATATTTGCTTGTTATCTAATCACTACTTAGGTAAAATTAATTCTGCATTCTGGAGATCTTTGTGAAATCTAAAAAAAATTTCTTTTATGCTTTCCTTTGTTTATACCCTCCAATTTCTTTTCTATCTGCCTGGTCTTGTTTAACTTGTCATCTTCTTTTTCGTTCAAGCGAAGTAGCTGAAGGTGAAGTTTTGACTGGCAGCTAAAGAAACTGGACACTCTGGCCCCACGGTTGTCGGCCCCTGCTTTGTGCCCACCGGCTGGACACCGGGGGCCCTGCGGTGCCTGGACCTTTCTACCAGGAATAGGCAATCGCAGCAAGCACCGTCAATGCCCCCCCCCACTCCCAGCTGCAGCTCGCTACACCAGATAGGAAGCTTTGCGCCTGGAGAGATGGGAGTGGGAAGGAGCGCCTGCTGTGGATGTCAGTGACCAGAAAGACTACAAAAACACACCGGATCAAATGGAAAAAGAGGAGGAAGATTCTGAGTAAAGTTTCAGATGTAGACTATGGGAATCAATGGTAGATTACTCTGTGTGGTCCAAACCCATACGATGAAGGCTCGTACTGGATATCTGGACACACGTTCACACGGACACACACACACCCCCAGACAGTCGGGCAGAAGATGTTTGGTTCGTGCTGCTCTTGTTCAGATTTATTCCTCTGATATTTGTTATGGTGGTTAACTTGGTATTGTAAACTTTCACATTTTATTTCTTACTTCATTTTCTATTTTTATAAAAAAAAAATATATATATATATATATATATATATATATATATATATATATATATATATATATATATATATATTCATGGATTTTCATTTTTTTTCTTAAATCATCAAGAACCAAAATGTAAAATATATATACATTTTTTATTTATTTATTTTTTCTTATACTTTTTTTTTAAATTGATGACATTTGTCATCATGGCTGATAAGGACAGAAGAGGGAAAGCAAGTCAAAAAAGCATAATTTTGACTTTAAAGTACAAAGCTAATCCATCCTGAAACTGTGCATATTTTAGGCAATGCTGTGTAAAAGCTCAGTACATCATTTCATCTCTTAAAACAGTTTAACAGCAGTTTAACAGTAGCTAAAGCTCAAATTTGAACTGGGAAAATTGATTATCAGAGAACAAGCTGAAAATCAAATGGTTCAAAAAATTAAAACAGACATAAACAATAAACCTTTATTTTAGTAGATTTTATCTTATCTAATCTTGTTCTATTTTAGCAACATTTTCATATTAATTTAAGTGTTCATGTCTTTGGTGTTGTGATTTTATTCTTTATTTTTGTGTTTATTACTATTAGAAAAACAACAACAAAGGAGGCATTATTGAAAACATTAAGAAAACAAAAAGTCAAACTAATGTATTCAAGTGCTTAGTGTGGGGAATCTAAAAGTTTTATTTCTGGTTAGAAAACAGAGTCCTGACGGCTTTCTGCAGCAGCACTGTGGGAGGGTAATATTCAGTGCTTTGGCTTACATTAACCACACACCAGGCTAACTTTCCCCCTGCTCAGTCTCAGTGGACTGAAACTGAAGTTTGGATTTCAGAGTTCCCCCTTTATCTCTCTTACATCAATATCCATGCTGGCACTAAGTGTTGCCAGACACCAACTCAAAGTCCTGTTAAGTTTGCCTGAACATAGAAAGGGGTGGGATAGGGGGGTGTCCTGCTTGTGACCAGACTTACTCATTATTCAGTGGTGCTAGACTGCCCCCTGCTGCTCAGATAAAGAAAAGGGAAAAATATCTGTTGATCTAATGAAAAATCTGTCCAGTCTTGTTAGGGCATGGTGGAAATAAAGCAAAGCATATGTCCTCAGAAAGAAACTACATATTAGACGTAGTCGTCCTCTGACTTCTTAACAAAAGGGTCTCATCTTCTGCTGAGTCTCTGCCTCCGGTGATTAAACCCTGACTTGGTATTCTCCATCAGCCCCGCCACAATATTTCAACTATCATTCATTTTATTTCCAAATCAAGCAAGCAGCAAAATGTGAAAGTATATCTTTCAAAGCTGTCCCTTGCTGTGGGCAAAGACGAACTCCCAACTTTAGAACTTTTAAAAGTTAGAGAGGTTCTTTGAAGAGAAGTCAAAGGAGCAATTTAAAGAGACCTGGTGGTTGGTGTGTACCGCTCACTGCTACGGCGTCAAAGCCAGACATGTACAAACACACGTACACACTCCAATGGTTGCTTCTGTACCTGTCTTTGCTTTTTTTTTCTCTCTTTTTTTTATTTCAGCAGGGTGAATTTTTATCTAAATGCAAAGCAGGTGATAGGTGCTCCAGTTTCCTCTAGAAGTAGCTCCCTTGTCTGGGCTCTCTTCCTGATAAGAGTCCTACTTTGCCTGACATAAAAGAACCTGGTATCATTTCCCCTGCTTCCCCAACAACCCCCAGCTCGCTGCCCTCGCCCTTCCCTGAGCTTCACAAAGCTGCCTCTATTTGCTCCCAATTCAGGGCCCAATTGTAGATAAAGTTACAGCAAATTTGTTTGGAGGAAGAGCCGCCGAGGCCTGCGCTCCCTCGGGCAATAACAGCCTTGTCTTGCAGGGGCCGCAGGGGAGAGCTGGCAGCAGCGGGAGAACAGAACCCAACACCGCTCGGCCCGACAATGGCCTCAACTTTCTGCAAGGCGGAGGAGAGGATTGTGTGTGTGTGTGTGTGGGTGGGTGAGAGGGGGTGTTGGAGATAAAGAAGAACAGGCATGGATGGACGGATGGATTGAAGAGAGAGATATTCTGCTCGCAGGTGTGGAGAATGGAAGCAGGCGCTTAACCCCGAGACAAGGAATGAAGAAACCCTCCACTCACACACTCTCAAAGACACCACCCATCATGCAGGACAGGAGGTAACTCCAGTGCCGTCCATTGTGCCAACGCCTGAGGCAAAGCTGCCACGGTGGCTGATTCACTGTGGGGATGGGCGGGTGACAGCAGTGTGGGTGTGTGAGAGAGAGAAAGAGAGAGAGGCTTCATGTGAGACTATGCAATATCTCCTTTTTTTCACATATGCACACAAAACACACACTAATCACAGCTGGCACTAATGGGTGATGTGTACATGCGGCTGGCATTTCAGGATTGGGTAGAAGGAGTCCATGCAGCGTAATTTAAACATTTCTTTGGGTGGAGGGAGTGTTCTGCTTTGACATGTTATGACAGCTACATTTTGATGCACTTCTAAAAAACATTGCTAAAAAAATGGAACAAAAAGAAAAGACTCAAATATATCCCCCTCAGGCTTGCTTGACTCTGATAAAGTCCACACATTTGTAAGTTTCGAGACTAAATTGCCGGCAGAAAGTTGGGCATAACATCTGTCTGCAGGCAGCGATGCACATGTGTGCGCGCACACATGGACATAATCGTACGCAACAGCACACCTTCATGAATGCACCACCTTGGCCAGATGGCCCCCCATAAAAACCCACTTAAAGAGATGAGTGAAGTGATTAAGAGGCCTCTCAAAGTAAGGGAGAAATGAGATGAAGGAATGGCAGGAGAGGGAGGGAATACCTGCGTGGAAAAGAGGCCCTAAATACTCGGATGCTTTTAGCTAAGTGCGTACTCCTACGCTAGCAGACTCCCTAAAGGATAGGGGAGGAGTTGCGGGTGGGGGGTGGTGGTGCACAATGACACCTAAATTTCAGAATTACTATAAACTATAAAACACTTTGTCCTTGGCCTAGATACACCCTTTATCACCATCTGAATACTCTGGGTATAAATGAGCACAATAAGAATAGTCTGAGCTGTTAATCAGGAATGCTGTGCACCTTGCCTTTGAAACTGTTCATCTTTGAAGGCTGCACAGCGTCACAGGGTGTTCGCATGAAGCCTGAATCTCTCAAGGCTGTACCCTTCCCTCGTCTTTAACCATTCAAATTGACATTCTTTTGGTAAATTACTTTGATTTCTTGGAATTTCTGGATCATTTTATTTGGTTTTCTGGATCATTCATTTATTTACTCCTAGTCGAATATATATTTATATAAATTAAGGTGGAAAATAACAGTGACTGTGCTAAACAAGGCACTATGACTCCACATTAACAACAACAACCTTCAGTGTGTAAATTCTTGGTGAGTGTATAATTTACATCTTCTTTCAGTATTTTCAAGAAACAAGTAAAAAGAAGCACGAAAACAACATGGAGATTGTAAAATGGACATTTTACCACCACAACGAAGAGTTCAGAGAAGAAAAAAACAGGAAGCTGATGTTATGGCAGCAAAATTATATGTGTTGTACAACGCTAAATTAGAGAATATTTGAAACCTTCCATAAAGGTCATAGACAAGATCAGGATCTACTTACTGCATGAGGAAAACACACTTGATGTTACTAACTATGTGCTAATTATGCTAATAGTTATAATCAATAGCATAACAAGCTAGAGACAGTTTGAAATGTCATCTGCTTATTCATTGAGTCTATGTTGCAAAATAATAGTGAGTTTTTAATGTTAATAATAGGAACCCTGCCAAGGGATACCAAATAGTTGCAATAAACAAATGAAAGATTTTGTATCTATATCATATATAAGTAATTCCACTTTTTACAATTTAATTTTAAATTTTGAGAAGATGTGAATTATATTTGAAATGATCTTCGGCAAAATAACTAAATATATAATGTTTATGGCAAACTTGGACACTCGACTTTCTGCAAAACAAAGTGCAGAAGCTAATTTTTGTGTAAAGGATTTAATGACATACAGGCAAAGTCTTTCTAGTTGGTTTTATCTGCGCAGATACCTGATAACCTGCTGGATTCCAACATATTTGTAGAGAGCTGTGTAGAGTAAATCTGCACTGGTTTTGATAAAATGTTGTCTAATTTCAATACATTTAAATTTGGTCAAGACAGTAAAATCTCCTATTGCCGTAGAAGGAAAAAAAGTATTATATTACTTGGAAGAGATTAGGCAAAAACAGGCAGGTTTTAAGGTAGATTCCAGACCAACACACACACAGAAAGCCCCCCCCCCGTTCAAAACACACACAGAATGTAATGGAAAATGTTAACTGATCAATACTGCGTCTCTTCTGACCCACATCTTGTGATGACAGCGTGACCTGCAGTACAAACACACACATACAGCCTCTGTGAAGATTAAACTGGTGTCAAACGGCCAAATGGAGCTAATGTCTGCAGTGGAGACACTTAGTGGTCCCATGGTAAAGGGCCGGGTCAGGGTGGGCCCACCTGTCCTGTAGCTACTTAAGTCAGGGGACATAAAGCAGACAGGACTAAATGCCTGCTCTGTCATCTTTTAGGGCAGGAACTTCAAAGCAGGCTTTCACTGCTATGGAGTAGAATGTCCTCTGCTGATAGCTCTGCTGTCCAATTATGCTTCACCTTTATAACTAGATGCCGATGACAGAGGAGAGCAGGAGACATGTGGAAGAGACAAGGGGGTGAGCAAAAGCGAAATGATCAGTTCTGTGCAGAAACTGCTTATAGTTTAATTTGCTTCCCAGATGGACATCCGAGGGTGAAAAAAAAACCTCTAGCTGCAAATGCAAAGCTAAAAAAAAGACCAAGTAAGAGTCAGAACAGTCTAATCTCTACAGAAATGTTCCTAAGAACCTCTGAGAACATCCATGCTTGTTTCTCTGCTCTGTGTGTGTGTGTTTGCTGTAAGGAAAATGTAATCGCAGGTGCTCCCACACCTACCACAAAAGCACAGATGCTTCTCTGCGGAGAGTCCCATTCGAAGCAGCTGTTGATGTAGCAGCCTGTGTTGATCAGGAACATGATGCAGCGTCTGACTCGGTTAAAGTTACGCAAAAGCAGCTACGGAAAAGCAAAAGAGATAAATACCTTAGAAAGATGAAAAAGTGTCCAAACTATAGCATAAAAATATGAGAATAGACTTTTTAATATAAAACATTGTTTAATTGTAAACAGTCATAAAAAATTAAAACAAGCTGACAGGACATGTGGGAGAGGAAATCAAACTGGAGACTTATACTAAAATACTTTTGATGTTTTTTTCTTAAAAACTAGTGGGATTTTAGGGATGCAAATTAAATTACAGCTGGAAACTGTAAGGTTTAAACCTAGTTTGAATTAAAGCAATATAATACCTTAAGACTCAAACCATAAATCGGTTTTCTTTGGTTTTAACAATCCCTTACAACACAGCTCTGTGATCCATCTCAGTTTTTGCTCTGAAGCCGTCGTTCCAAAAACAAGAGAAGTGATGCCGCCATCCTCTTGTGTTTCCAGCCATTCAGGGAAAAGCATGACAGCAGCAAGGACAGGAAACTACCCAATCAGGTCACCACCAGGAGAACTGTTCCCTGAGGAGATCCTGTCTCTCTCGATGAACAAAAAAACCTTCTCTTTTTACTCCTTAGGAAACTGTTTATGTATTTAAAGTGTCTGTAGCTAAGATAATGTTGCTTTTGAACAGAGCTCTGTTTAAGAGTGACATCTGAATGTAATTGATTACACTGGATTTTAATTAGAGGTGATAGAGCAAAAGAAGGGCAAGTATGAATTCATGTCCCAATTTTCCCTTTTTTTGGTTATAAATTTGAAAACTATGACTAATCTTTCAAATAAACACTACTTTGTGTCAGTTTATTAAATCAAATCTCTTTTAATTGAATAAAATGTCATAATTGCTTAATGAGTAGAGGAAAATCTTGCGTATGTCGACCACCTTTTTTATGATGCAGCTACAGGGACAGCCTTCACTGGGCAGTCCTTTCAAACCAGCCAATGACATCATCATTGAGAGACACTGACATGGTCATCTCCATGAGTCAGGGGTGAAATAGAGATGCGGAAGGGGGCAGAAAAAAAGAGTGAGCTGTGAGATGGGAGCAGCAGAAGAGGGCTTACAAAAAGGATGCCCGCTATGCTGCGTCGGGACGAGGCCTGGGGCCGCGCTCGGCTGTGCGTGGCGTAACATTGACTGCTGAGCCTGAACGGTCACTCATATGACACATCTGATGCGGGCCAGCCCCTACCATTCATCCCTTTGTGGTGCCGCCACACTGAGCAGCGTGACAATGAAGTGCAAAGCAGCAGTGGCAAAGAGGGCCAACTATAAGGATGGCCAATCTACTTATGCACCCCAGAGCTGACAGCTTGACATTTCTATTCACCATTCAGAGTGGATACGAGGGGGAAGAGATGAGGAAAGGGAGGGAGAGGCTGGAGGAGGAAAAAAAAACAACAAATGCTGTTTTTCCTTCAATCATCCTGTTGTATCTTGCCTACACAGTTGTCATGCTTTATAGATGCCACTCAGCGGTGTTGTTAGTTCCTGCTTTAGACATTTAAGCAAAACACGGATTCGAATGGGTGGACGCTGATCGAAAAAAAAGAGGAGTGGCAGATGATAAATGTTAGCTGGAGATGTACCTGTTTGGACACTTTAGGCTCCTCTTCAATGTACTTTTGTTCGATGGGAGTCAGAGTCCTGAGACCAGCCTTCACCTGCATAATACAGCAAACACAAAGTCTCAAAAATGGGATAACGGGGAGCAATGTCTTGATTATTACAAAGGTATTGAGAGAGCATAGCAGCACATTCATATAGAGCGTGCCCCATGTCAGAGGCGAGAGAGAAAGAGGGGGAGAGCAAGAGGCAGAGCTGTAAGATGGCCGCTGTAGGACACACACGGCGATGGTGAATGGGCGAACAAAGGCTGCTGAGAGGGAGTCTTCGATAATTAAAGGCAAAACGAGGACGAGGGACGACGGATGAGATAGAAATGAGGGAGAAGGGGGGGGGAGAATAAAGACAACAGCAGTATGGAAGGGGGCAAATGTAGGGGAAAACAAGAGGAGGATGAGAGTAAGAGGATAAGGAGGGGGGGTAAAAAGGGAAAAAAAGCAGGGAGGAGATTTTAAAAAAAGCAAAAAGAGAGACTTACAGCATTAAAAATCACGTCTATTTCGAGAAAGATGACCCCTTTTGTTGGCCCTGTCAGCTCCTTGCTTTTCAAGACGTAGGCTTTGCGTTCTCCATTTTGGATCTGTGGGAGAGGGACATGACAGGCGTCTGTCTGGCAATACCCGCCTGAATCGGCTCCCCGGGCCACCTTTGAACCCCAGCTGCTGGCACTGACAGGGAACCAAAAACAACTGTGGCAACTCTGACAAGTACCTGTTCATTACCCACAGCAGCTCGGCTCTGTCAAACAGAAATTAACTATCCTGGGGAATCACACTGTTACAGCAAAGCACCGCTATACAACGCACTCTGCTTTCACAAGCTATATTTTTACCAAATAAAAGAGGCCGTCTTCTTTCACCTCCAAGTCGGATCTTTCTGTCTATCAGCGTCATTTTCATCATATCTCTTATCCACTTATTTTATATCCTCTCACCTATCAATCTATACCTTACTTTTTACTCAGCTCTTCCATTTATTTCTGTTTCCTGTCAACTTTTCTACTTTGAGAAATAATAATGTCATCAGTGGAGTTGCAAAAATAACCTCTGCTTTTTATATCCTCTGTTTTTATTCTCTCTGTTCCTCGGCTGTATGTTCTCTCTCTATTATTCCCGAGGGAGGAGGAAAAAAGAAACAAACAGAAATCTTGCCTTTGACTCACATTTAGCAAAGGGATAGCCACTTTCCCAAGGAAGTCGGCACTTCTGTCTCGGTCCTCGTCGTAAACAGTAACCTCAAGCACAGAGTGGATGTCCTTGACGTTGCTGGACCACACACAAAGACGGGGACATAAGTGAGCTTAGGACTCATACTGATACCAATGTTGTTTCATCTTAGTTGAGTCTTACAGAAAAGGATTTAAATAAAAATGCTCAAATATAATATAATGTACAATCATCAAAATAAATGCTACAAATTCACAATTAGTTTGGAGAAAAAAAAGTCCTACATAAAAAAAAAAAAAAAGCTTTATGGAACTGCAATGCAGCCACTTTTTAATATAATAAGTACATAAATCCGATTGCCAAATTTATAAAGTTAGCAAAAAAAAATAAAATTTTTTATTAATAATTACGTGAAAGAAAGCATTAAAATATTCACAAGAAAGTTACTATGTTAATTGGTAATCCTCATTATTGTAAATAAAATGTATATTTCTTAATACTGAAATCTAGTGTATTTTAACCTTGTCATTTTTTATTTTCATTTTTAATAAATAATTAATATATTTATGATTAACAAACAACCAAATTCCATAAGAAAATATATTAATCTATTCTATTAGTAATATTTAAATCTAAACGTCGATTTAAGATATCTAAGTTTGCTCTTTTAAAAGTAAAATAATACAGATTACAATATATATCAAAAAATATTTGTAGAGAAAATCCACAAATATTTGTAATATTATTTAAACCTTATTACTTACCTTTTACGTGTGTTATAAATAAATAACAAAATAAATGAAAAATATACAAATAAATAAATAACAAAATAAATAAATACTAAAAAATTTCCCTTACAAAGTGAAGACCTTGTTCCACTCTGGATTTAGATTTTTGTAGACGGTGTGTGTCTGTAGTCGATCATTGCTCAGCTCCACCACACAAAACGGATCGCTTTTACCTGTCAAATATAAATAATGTACACAAATATAGCCTTTAAAATAAATAAATAAAACAAATTTAAAAGCTAGTCCTTAAAAAAGTTTGCAAACTACTGTCTTTTTCAGAATTCTACAGATTGAGAGAATCAGAAAGTCTAATTAAACCAAGAATACACAGAACCTCAACATGCTGTCATACATCATGGGAATCAGGATTCATCAGGACTGTCCTAATACGATCCTTTATTGCTTCACTCTCGGTGTTTTGCACATTTGAAAACATTCAAACAGGAGGACAGGGGCAGACAAAGGAAAAAGTCAAAGAGGACTTTAAAAAAAGAGGACAGAGAGGTCGACATGGAAAATTGGAGGTTGGAAGATGAAGACAGCCGAGTTTTGGATATAAGAGACACATCTGGTCTAATTCCTGATTTTCAAATGAGCAAGTGGGGTACTGTTGTAAAAGATGAGTGAAAAAATGATGAAAGAGCAGCTGGAACAAAAAAGCAGCTCTTTGTCTTTGTTGTTTTATTTCTTTTTTTTCTTTGAAATGGTTGTTAGGTGTAGAAATAAAAAAGAAATTAAAAATCTGGAAAATGTCAGAAATTTGCAGGCAAGTTTTGGCTGTTTGGCAATCAATAAAGACATGTATCTTCTTGTTAACTAATAATCATAATGAGATAATAAAATTTATCAAAACAAAACCTTTAAATAAGTATTTACTCCAATCATGAAATAGAGGTGAAAATATATCCTTCAGTTATTTTTTTATCCTAAAAATCTCCTAAAAAACTTTAAAAGCAGGCAATCTGCCATTATATTCTCTATTTCTTTTTACAATAATTTAACAGTATGTGAGGCATCTTTATGCCAAGTTACCCAGAATGAGACCAGCTCGCCATGTCTGCCTACCCACCTCCCCTTTGATTGTCCTCAATTCTGACTTTGATCATTATGCCTCATTAATAAAAAACAAAAAAAACCACCCAAAAAAAACTGTCAAGATCCATTTAATATTCTATTCCTTAATGCATTAAAGTACAAGGTGAGTAAGTTCAAAAACATATTAAAGTAATAATAGGTATTAGCTGAACACGTTGTTGCATAATAAAACTCACTAACTTTAGGATTGAGTGCAAAGCCCCCAAAAAACATTGGCTGGGTGTGTGTGACTGAATCACGGGAGGCGCTTCAGTGAGTGTCATCGATTGGTGTGATTTTCTTCAAATGTTGTGACAAGGGCAGGACATTTAGTGGGTGTGCAAAGTAAATGTCACTGTGATCAATGCTGAGGCGTAGGTGTTGCCTTTTATATCTGTTTGTGGTGCTTTATTGATCCAAGCGGGTTTCAAGTTGATATTGGCAGCTCCTACTTCTGCGACTGGAAACAAGATACATTAAAATTGACAAAAAGGCAGAGCAATCAAGAGTCTAGTTTACAGTGTATTTGGGTATAACCTGAATTAAAACAAAAGTGTTTAATTATGAGTGCAGAAAATTCACTAAAGTTATATATCAATATACTAAAAATCAAGGTAAACTTTTATTCCAATATTAATCAAGAAAAAATTTAACTAAGTGCAATCACCCATATTTTGATATAGTAATTAATTCTGCAGGGTGTTATCCCCCATCCTGTTGCCCCCAGTTTCCCCTCTAATATTCTGCCTTAAATGACGGGGCTCCATGCGCTGTCGCTGAGAGCCAGTTGTTACGGTTGCTGAACTTTCACCTTATTGGTTGCCAAGAACCAGAGGAGGCTGTCATAACCAATTATACGCTCAGGTTTGATTGTCACTGAGCGCCCATCCAGGTAATGTCCGGGTAAAGCTCCTCCCACCCCCCTGGGTCCCATTTCTGCGATGCTGGCAGTAAAGGAGTGGACTTAAATTAATTTCAGAGCACTCTGAGGTAAACTTGGAGGAGGAACGCAGCAGAAAGGCGAGGCGAAGAAAAGTAATTGCCCCTTTGAAAGCTTAGAGCTAGTAAGAAGTTTAAAGTTGAAGAGGAGATACACCATAATATTACAATTTATATGAGATTGGCTTGAAAAAGTATGGACTCCTATTTTTACTTCCACATTCTGTTATTGACAGAAACTAATTTTTTTTTTGTCATGCAAGTGACATGACAACAAAAAGTGTTGTATTGTTGTATGTTGATATGGTGCAATAAAAAAAAACCTGTTGATTTGGTTTGTCTTAAAATGTCTATCCAATACAAACATTTGTCTTCAAGTACATCAATAGAAGTAAAAGAAATGACTGGATAGATGAGAAAAACACAATTTGGTTTAATTTAACCCTGGTATAAAGACTTTATGTAAAGGAGGAAGGCAGGTTATTAAATAAAGTCATGATAAGTCCTGTCCCATAAGCCTTGTACAATAAGGGACATAGAAGACATATGGAAAGTCACACAAGACTAGAGCTGAAGTTTTGTTTCCATGTGAACATTCCCATCTTTAAACATGCAATATAAATGTGAAACAGTAATGGCAGCGTCATGTTTTGGGGCTCAACGTTGTTAAATTTGTAGAGATGATAAATATTAAATAGTTAAATATGGGGAAATCCTAGAAAAAAGCAGGACACATAAAAGTTAGTAGAAGTAAGTCAAAGTTTTGAGACTTAAGAAGCGGATTGGTTTCCAGGCCAACACTGTGCCTGTGTGTAAAACATGGTGGCTTCAGCGTCTTGTTATGGGACTGATTTTCTGGAAAAGTTTGAAGATTCATGGAGCGTAATACAGCCTAAAGCTGAAAGAAAACATTCATCAGAGGGTGAAAGAATCTGAGGGGGTGAGAGGCTTTGAATTAAAATAAAAATTAATATAAATAAATAATAAAAAAAAAGGATTATATGTTTGAAAGGCCCAGTCAAAGTCTAAGGCAATACTTAAATAAATATCTTACACTTACGTCCACTTTGAATTAGATTTAACTACTCTGTAAAAATAACAAAAAATGAAAAACTTTAGCACTGTATTTAGATGTGAACATTTTATTGGGTTGCAACCCAAAGTGTGAAACAGAAATTTGCAACAGAAGAATATTAACTCCACCAGGCTTAGCATGAACTTATGCATAACTTTCCAGAAAAGAAAGAAAGAAAAGAAAATAATGCTGTATCAGAAGTCTCAATTCTTTTTGGAAGACTTTGCATCTTTAGTTTAAAATGCAAATAGGGAGAACATTTTGAATTTCCTGAAATCGGTTTCAACATGGCTTAAAAAAAGGAATCTTAGCAATGCAGTGATGCTGCTGCAGGTATCAGTGTGTGCCTGTGTATCCCTACTAAAATGTTCTAACACTATAGCATCCACTCAGAGGAACAAGAGCTGGCACACAAAAGGGATTGTTGGTTTTAGAGACTATTTTCAGTTATCCTACTTGGGCTGGAGTGGAGCTACTCCACAAAAACACTCCAATTAGAGAGAGATGGCCAGAGAGAAGAGGGAGAGAGGAGGAGGAGGAGGAGGAGGAAAGAAAAGATGAGGGAAGGGAGCCTGAATGGGAGCTGGATGGTGAACTCTCTCTGTCTCACTGACCTCCTCTCTCCGTCTGCCCTCCTGCCTCTGTCTGTCTGTTTGTCTGTTCTTCTGTTTCTTTCTCACCTTGCTCCTGACCCTCTCTTGGTCTGGGTTGTTAAAAAGGGGTGTTCATGTGGTGAGGGCTCTTATGGGGCTCTTACACAGCGATTGTTTCTGCCAGTGACACGCACAAAGACACACATGCACGCACACACTCAGTGTATTAGACTCAAAACTGAAATAAGCCATTTTGAAAAAAGCCCCTTTCACCTACAAGTTCACACGCTGTATTCATCTATCGCCTCGATGGAAAAGATTATGCTTCAGGGAACCAAAGGAAATATAGAAACTTTGTTTTTCTGAATGTCCATATTCAATAACGTGTCAGATGGAAAAGATCTACTATAAATAAAGATGAACCATGAACAGGCTGGATTCTGGGATTTGAACTTTTTTATTTTCCTGTTTTTTGCTTAAATTAGCCCAGATTACTGAAATGACAGTCGGAGAATTAGAATCTGATTGAGGTCAATGTGCTAAAAGCAACAATTTGTGGTTTAGAGGTCGGTTTAAGAAGGAAAGAAGAAGCCATGTGCTCTTTTGGTATAGTAAGCAAATAGAATCAGAAAAAATAAAAATAAATGATTTAACAGCAACTAATTGAAAGAACACTGCTTTTCTGTGAGATTCTGTGGCATATCTGTGCTTCATTTATGCAGCAAAAGAATGAAACACATTCTACAGATTGATGGAATAATATTGAAGGGCTATATATTTTATCCTGTGAAGCTTCCAAACTAAGTTTTGGGTTGGAAAACGTTTGCAAGTTATTGTAAGAAGCTACATTTCTAAGCCAGGGGTGTCCGAGGAATGACCTTTGTACCATCTGCAGCACTCAAGAGTAGTTTCTGACCAAAATTTAAGAACAGTGCAAATCCTGTCAGTTTGTGTGGAGGTTTGAAGGGCCCAAATGCAGAGACGGAAGCTGAGGGGGTTTCTTGCAGATTTAATAATTCAAAAAGGGTGCAACTGAAGCAAAAATCAAAAAATAACAAAAGACAGAAAACCAAAAACTAGGAGATATCAGGGAAAATACACAAGAGGATCAAGAAAGGACAAGGAACCAGCAAACAGTAACTGAAGAGGAGACGTATGAAGAGGAGACTGAACAAAGACGGGGCTAATCAGCAGATGAGGAACAGGTGTGGATGGAATCATCTAGAAGGGAGCAAAGGGAAGGAGGCTGACACAAGAGGGCAACAGAGGTTAAACAAGAAATACATATACATACAGAAAACAACACAAAATGGAAATGAAACCAATGAAAACTCGAAAAGAAAATTTAAACAAAACCAAAAAGTGCAAAACCGTGACAAGCTCAGGTGGTTAAGTAGATATTTTATGTTGTTGTAGCTTTCAAGGTAAGACATTCACTTATCCTAAAGCTTTTGAAAAGATGCTTTAAAACCTTGATAGAATAGAAAATTAAAAGCAAAACAGATAGTTGTGGTCATTGTCAAAACCACCATATTAAGTGGAGGTAAGCTAAACGCGCAATTTCAGAACAGCATAGGCTGCGAAAACTCATTAAACGTGTATTCTGCTATTGTAAACAGCTACCGGATATTTTTTTGCAGTTTTATTCTTAATTTATAAAAGAATACATAAACCTCAGAGTGAATGATGAGCTTTGCAACAGTGTCACAGAGCACATTTCTGCTTTGAGTGAAACCCATGAACCAGAGAGCCATTAGCCCTGCACTCTGACTGCTCCTGTCGCTCCCCACAGTAACCCAAATCAACCAGCTCCACTCTGTATTTGCTAATGGGACTGTGGGTGTTTCAAATCGAGAAAAACTCTGTCTCCCTGCCACACACACACACACACAGACACACACGTACATCCTTCTCTTTACCAGATAATACAGAGTGAAAAACTAGGCCTGTCCACGGTAGACCTAATTAAAAGTAAGAATTAATGGAGGATGGAGGATTCAGAGAGAGCAAGCAGAGAAAGCACAGGAGGAGGGACGAGAAAGATTTGTTGGTTCAAATGTGTACTTTTTCTCTATTATTCAAATGAGAAGCCCGCATCTTTGTTAAAAGTACGGAAACAAATTTATCCAATGCACAAAGCAGACTTTTCTTTTCTCTTAGGATTTACATTTGCAATTAACTCTCTAAAGAAAGTTGCACCCTAACTTCATCTTTGAGCAAAGACCTGCAGTGGATTGATGGTAAATGTAACCGTTTGCAAGAGAAATAGCTCAGCAGTTTAAAATTAAGAAGTAAATGTACACAGGTTCCTTGAACCCTTTTAATCACTGAGATATTGCAAATACAAATGTCAGCATATTTATTTCAAATTTTACAAGAGAGACATAAAATAAGCAATACATTTTAAATTTTGGTTTAACTAATAAAAAACACTACAGCGTTTAACCCCCTTCATTCTAACACCTCCTAATAGAATCTAGTGCATAAGTTGCCAAATTGATAAACTGAGTCCGTCTGTGTGTGCATTACTCTCCATTAATTAATCTTTTTCTAAAAGACCCAAGGGGTGTTTTGGAGAACATCAGTGATGGAACAGCATCTTAAAGACAAAGAACTACAGCGGAGAGATCATGGAAAAGACTGTAGGAAATTTTAAAGTAGAGTAAGGCTATAAAATAGCATCTCGCAGCATTTCACAGAGCACTGATAAAATGATCATATGAAAATGAAAGCAGTTTTGCAAAAACTGCATGCCTTCCACGACATGACAGGACATCCACTGCAGCAGCAGGGAAAGTTAATGGGAATGTGGAGGATGTTTAAGGCAGGGAAACCTTGGAAATTAACCCGAGACATTTAATATAACTAGAGCTAAAGATAATGGATTAAAACAAAGCATTGCAATGTGTAAGAATAGTCCAGTCAACATTTAGACCTGTGGCAAGGCAACAAAATTACTTCTCAGGGGTCCGCTTCAGCAGGAAACTTCACTTGGAGGGATCAAAACAAAAGCCCCAATAATACTTTTCATTTTTGAAATAGCAAAACAGAATAAAAAACCTTAAGATTTTCTTTACAGCATACAACTGTGGATTACTTTGTCTTTGTTTATCTCATTAAATCTCTAGAAAATACCTAGAAATGTGTGGTTCTAACAGTGCAAAACCTTTAAATTTATATGAATAGCATTGCAGTAAAAACCATGGATTCCACTAAAGCAAAAGATCATTAATGAATATCTATTTTATAATTGCGCTGTTTGTGCTTGAGGTCATCAACCTACCTGTGACATCTGCCGCCATTAGTCCTTCAGCTCTGATGACCTTCACCTGAACCACGCCGAGATCTTTCAAGTTGTGGAGTGACCTCCAGAGGCTCTGCAACGTTGCAAGAGAGAAGGCAAAGAGTCAAAGAGGACAGCTAAAAGCATCGAAGTGAAAGGCACTTTAATAACCTGACATTTTATTAAGAGAGGAACCGGTAGAATCTGTTCTTTACGGCATCTTTATTTGAAAATTTAGAGCTGGCATTAACGGCCCAGGCTATCCAAAGGACAAATGGTAGAATTTAATCAGGCAAAATACTCGCAATCCACTTTTGTAATTTGGACTTGTTAAACAAAATGGGTCAAAGGGGTATCCCCCCCAAAAATACATGCAAAAGTCATGTTCAAAACTGTAAAGCAACTCTACTTTTACACTTTTACAAACTTTGCACACTTAAAATATATCCATTATTTGCTAATTTCAGTGGCTCAATCATATCCTTTTTTATTGTTCCAATACAACAACAGTTAAATTTTGGAGAACATTTGCTGTTTGTATGTTCTGGGGTTTATTTTAGTTCTCTGTTCTACTTATTTGGACTCTAAGAAAATGTGAATAATGTAATAACAGAGATATGACAGTGTGTAGACAGAACTGGTGAGGCATGACTGGCAGGGATATAGTAGTTATGGCGCAGGCACACAATGACATTCAGAGATCAAATGAAGTCTAGAGAGAAGAAACAGTCTACACTATTTATTAATAACGAGGTTAAAGAGAGATACCAGAGTAAAAACTGCAGTGCAGGTACTCATACTCTTTTTGCACACACTGTCACTGTTTCCCCACTTCCTACCTTCTTTTTATCAGGTTATTACATATGTTGACAATACAATTTCAAATACTCATATTTAGCATGAGTGGTTCAATCAATCTTTCAAAAAGGTGAAAGAAGTTTGGCATATCTGTAAATCTTCCAAGGCATGACCACCTGAACCAAAGGCCAGGAGAAGGGAGAAATATCAATAAGGTCTGCTTTAACTCTAGAGGAGCTGCAGAGATTCACCGCTCAGGTAGAAGAATTTGTTCTCACTACAACTATTATGTTTGCTCTCCAAAAAAAACTTGCTAGTATATAAAACCAAAGAAGAAAAAAGTTTATCTTACTAATTTGCCCAAATGTATACAGAGAACGGAGCAAACATGTAAAATAAACAAAGCACCATGAAGCATGGTGATGGCAACATTATGCTTTGAAAAGGCCTGTTTTTCAGCAGTTAAGTGATGATAGAATTGATGGTGCTAAATACACACATTTAAGTCCTTGAAGAAAACTTGTTACAGCCAGGAAGAGGGTTTGTGGCTCTATCATCATAATCAGAAAACCTTCCACTTAACACTTATGCACTACTTATTGTTACCCGGTCATGTAAAATCCCAGTGAAATAAACTGAGAGTTTGTAGTTGTAATGTGACAATAAGTGAAAAGGTGCCAGGCACTGTACCTGGTAAATCTGGTACATGAAAGGAGAGCCTGTGGAGATCTGTGAGGCATGCACAAACAATCCTCAACTTGGAATTTTGCTCACATCTAACCACTAAGGTATAAACACAATCATTAAAAAAACACGTAACTGGGGCCAAACTGAGTGGCGTGCATCTGAGTGGCGCGTCTTAAAAGCAGAGTGAAAAACGCACTTCACTTCAATTTATTTCTCTCTCTCTGGCAATAACCCTTCCATCCCCACAGGAGTAATTATAATTTAAATTTCAGAGTCAGGGCTAGGCTACAGACTTAATTCATTATTACCAACTCTGTCAGACTCTGCCTGTTTCCAGCGATATCATTGTCCAAAAAGCTCACTAAAGGAGATGAGAGGGGGAAGAAAGTGTGTAAAAAGAGGAAGAAAAGAGAGGGAAAAGTGCAGAAAAGAGAAGCATGCAGAAAAAGAGGGGCGAGTTTCAAGTTGGAGGCTTGATTGCTTAGAAGATACAGCAACAGTGAGAGGCGGTAAGGGAAGGAGGGTGAAAGAGGTCACAATACAATCGAAATTATTCAAACAGAAGCATTAATATGAGATTATGTCTTTTTTTATATATTAAGGCCAAAACATGAGTAAAATTTATGCATTTTCAATTTAGAGTAATTAGAACAACCAGGAGACCAGATATTTATATGACATCATAGTGAAGCATTTTCCATTTAAAAACCCTCATTCAAAACCTTGCTTAAATGTTTTACTCTCCAACCCTTCCTCAGCTCTTCATTCCTTTCTAGCCCTATTGCTGCTCCCTGAGGGGACATCTGGGGTTAGGCCTCAATTCCTGATTGGTAAAGACAGAACAAACCCATCCTCCACAAGGATTCAAATCCTCATCAGAAGAGACAGACTGTAATAGACTGACTGGACAGGATAAGTTGGAAGATAGACAGATGGGTGGACCAACAGCCAGGCTTATTTCTCCTCGCATCTGTGCACAGGAGGAGTGATGGGGATAAGGAGGAAATGAGAAGGAAGATGAACAAAGCACACATTATGGAAAGAGTTTTCTTTCATACGATGAACCCTCTGCCCTCTGTGTGACTGACAGCCCGTCATCATGACATCTTCTTTCTGTCTCTGTCACACTCTGCAGACGTATAAACACACAAATGAATCAGAGCTGGCATAGTCTTATGACTCACTGTCATTTTCTGCAGCATGTCACATTTCATCACGGGTGCGTTTCAGAAACAGTCTCACTGCATCTGCCCTGCAGCCCATAAGTTCTTAGGATGTTTGATCAAATGATGGTAAAGATTCAAACAAATAGCAAATTCTAACCCCCTTTTTCCATCTGATTCAGTGTTTGCAAGAAGCTGCTCATCATGCACTTGCACCAAGAACAGCCTCTTATTGGTTCTCACTTCCTGCCCAGGTTATGTCCTTTCACTCCCTCTTAGAAAAGTGCACCAGAGTGGGTAGGAGAGGTAGTGCCGACATGTACGTCTACACTGGTGGTGGAGTGCCAACACTTCATTGGAGGTCATCCCGTCCTCCTTGTCTCATCCACCCATCTCGTGGCCACCTCAGGCCCATTAAAAGCCATTAGCGTGCATGCTCCTTTGCCATCATATTGCATAAATCTCTTTCTCTCTTTTTACCTCTCACTCTGTGTCCTTCTCTATTTCTGAAGAACAACTAATTAGACATGATGGAAAGGTTATCGTAAGAAGCAGAACATCTAATGAAGCTACAGCACTAAATTTATTGTGTAAGATGTATTTAAATATAATGTATACATGAATGGAAACATACACCACATGCACACTCATATATAGATGCACCAACATAATTCTAATCTAAACTACTCTGTGATTTCCAGGTCAGGAAATATATTTATATATTTTTTTCTTTTGCTCACACGCTTTTGTCAGTTGTCTAACACTTACTTGGACTTAAGTGCTGCCTAAATATCTAAAATTAAGTCAGAAGAAAGCTCTACAAAGAAATCCTCTATTCTACTTTTAAACAAAAAGGGAGCATATATGCTTTATTTCCTCTTAAAGAAGTCAATTTATCTGCTACTCTACTAACACAAAGCAAATTGTCAACATTAGTTTCCTCAATAATTTTGTCTTCATTTTATGCAGAAAAAAAAACAACTAATTAGTGAAACTTGACTATCCATCCATTCATGCATCCATCCATTTGTTTCCGTTTTATCCGGGGCCGGGTTGCGGAGGCAGCAATCTAAGCAGAGATCCACAACCTTCCCGATCCACAAACACTTCCTCCAGCTTCTCTGGCGGGACCCCGAGGCCATACCAGGCCAGCTCAGAGACATAGTCCCTCCACGGTGTCCTGGGCTTTCCACGAGGCCTCCTCCTAATGGGACATGCCTGGATCACCTCCTTGAGGGAGACGACCAGGAGGCACCAACAGATGCCCGACCCACCTTAGCTGGGTCCTTTCGACGTGGAGCAGCAACGACTCTACTCCGAGTTCCTCCTGGGTAACAGAGCTCCTCACCCGATCTCGAAGGGTGCACCCAGCCACCCTGCGAAGGAAACTCATTTTGGCCGCTTGTATTCGCAATGTTGTCCTTTAGATCATTTCCCAGATCTCATGACCATAGGTGAGGGTGGGAACATAGATCAATCGGTAAATTGAAAGCTTTGCCCCCCCCTGACTCAGCTCCCTCTTCACCACGAGAGTCTGATACAGCAACCGCATCACTGCCGATGCTGCACCGATCTGTATATCAATCTCACGCTCAGGTCTGACTTACTGCCGGCAACGCCAACCAAGCCCCTGCTGTGGTCATACAGAGAGCGGACAGCCCTTAACTGAGGAGAACGCCTTCTCCAGATCGACAAAACACATGTGGACTGGTTGGGTAAACTCCCACAAACCCTCGAGCACTCGATGAAGGGTATAGAGCTGGTCCAGTATGCTACGACCGGGAGCGGCACACTGGCTTAAGCTTAACCATGATGATAATATTCAGGTTAGTTATTTGAGAATTACTTCTGAATGCCATATCTAAGACCAAACACTCAAATATTAAGTAGTACATAGATTTTAAATGGATGTGGTGGGAAAAAATGGATAACGTATAATATGCAGGACTTTTATATCCTGAATAGTCTAAAAAAGATAAATAAGCTTCAACAAGATGGATACTAATAATCCCTGTGCCATTCAGGTGTCTGTTATGGGTTTTCATCAGTGGCTTTAGTATGAAATAAAGCAACAAATGCCCGCTGTGACCTTATTGTGAACATTTAGGTTGTGGGCTGAAATATTTATCTAAGTGTAATGACAGGAACTCTTTGTGGATCTAACATTAGTAAAAAAAAAAAAAAAAGCTTGCTGCTTACTGTTTGAATTAAAACTTCTAAATATGTGTTTTTGTCATTAGGCTGCATTTTCTGCTTCACTGTAATTTGTACAGCTTTTGATGATAACTGATTTTCCCAACAGACACATTCCGTTTTGTGAGATATGGCTGACACACAGCAGGTAGCTACTGTTTTTTTGTGTGTGTCTGCATGTGAATGTTCACTTGTGATTAGCAGTAGCCGATGCTTTGTGCTGCACAGCTGATTTTAGGCTGATAAATATTAGTCAGTAATAGTCTCTGCATGTGCATGTATAGTGCATACACACACACGCACACACCGGGGAGATTAGCGGGCTTTCAGCAGTGCTGTTATATATTAGTGGTGGTACTTGGTCTAACCAGAGCTCTTTGATAAGGTACATCTTTATTAAATTCTCCAACTGAAAGACTGCCAGTCTAGGGAAAAGGAATATGTTAATAGGCAGAGACCATTCAAGTCTTCAAACTGACCTTACTGTGCCCCTCCATCTGCAACCCCCTACTTTCTTCCCCCTCCCTCTATCTTTCCATCCCTTCATCTCAAAGGAAGGCCAAGGCAGAGGCAGACAAAGAGCTGACGTTGCTCTGAGAGAGGGACAAAAATGGGGAAAGCAGGAAAGAGACGGAGGCAGGCATAGAAGGTAGTTGAAGGAAGTAAAAAGTGCCGCCTTTAGTAAGGCGGAAAAAAAACGGGGTATGCAAGAGTTGTGAGAGAGGTGAAATAGCTTTTTCTTCTGATTTTGCATGCCTTCCTTTCCCAATGCAACTCTCACCCTTTACCTCTTGCTAACGTTACACACATTCACTCAGCCACACATACCAGCTTTCTTATTTCCTCCACCGTCATTTTGTGGCCTTCAGGAGAGGCACAGCATGATTCTGTCTCAGTCCTAGAGCTCCACCTTCTGATTCGAGATGGTCTCTGCAGCGGCGACCGAAGCGGACAACCTCCTGTGGCTAGCCAACAAGGCACCGCCATGTATGTAGGTCGCTGCATTGGTGTTTGGCCACATGTTGGAAGGTGTAAATACTCACCAGCAGGGTGGTGTCGGTCAAACAAATCCAATCACTGTCCCGTTATATCTCAAAACAGACAAAACCTAACTGATGTCAACACACTCAATCTCACAGCATAGCATGTTTCAGCAGTTTTCATGGGTGCTGTAGTGCAAAAAAGAGAGCTGTCAGGAAATTCAGGCGTTTTGATGAGAGTGATCTGGGGGTCATGTTAACAAGACTGAGAGTGACGAGGAGTGATGGGTGAATAAGACTATGACAAAGGCTTAAAGCCTTTGTTTGAGCAGAGGATTCCAAAAAAATTTTTTACTGTCTTTTTTTTTTAATCTGTTCATTCCTAACAAATATGCTTATTGGAAACAAGCTAACAAAGCATTCAGTCTGCACAATTCCCAAATAGACATAAGACATAACTTGATCTTCCTTAACCTTTTGCTCCTCGTGTTTTCTAATTCTTCATCTACCCCTCGTTTATTATCTGTACCTCCAAACCTCTAATCATACCTTCATTTATCAGCATACATGTGATAAACACTTTCTTTCAACTTAAATAATATCCGCCTTTCATCGGAGGAAGGTTGCAAACTAATGTGTTGTTAGAAGCTCTAGTTTAGCTGTTAATACAAATGAGTTTTAATTTACAAAATGCATCCCACCACATGACAGGAATGTGGACAGTCACTGGGTCCAACAATATCTAAGTGTAAATATTCCTTGAAAAATTCAAATAATCCAAAAATCTTAATAGCAGTCAATTTCAACATGCTTCCGTCCAGAACTCACATATCTTTGCGTAATCTGGTGCCTCTCATTTGGATCATCCAAAATGTTGACGGACATGTCTGAGATGGAAACGGCAGCGGATGCAGTGAGCGTGACCAGTAAAACCAGAACACCGTACCCTTCCTCCAGTGGTAGGTCAAGCTTGTGAGTGTGTTCTTTACTGAGAAGCGACAAGTCGATGGTACACCTGAAATAAAGCATTCATTAGAAAGGTGAAAACGCTGTACAAACACTCCTTGTTTGTGTTTAATGATTTCATGTAGATGTTTTTGCTCATTCTTCACTGTGACAGGAGCTGAGAAAGGGAAGGGGAAAAAAAGGAATGTGCAGGAGGTAAGCAACAGAAGACAACTTAGGCAAAGCTGACGTATTTGATTACTTTTAGTAGGCACTTAAGCGCATCCTCTCAACTGAATTGATTTTCTTGCTTGGCCTTAATGCATCTAGTGTTAAAATGGCAGCCTAATAAAAATGACATGACTTGGTTTCTGGCATGCCCTTCAAAGCAAAGGTTTGTTAAAGTGGGTTTTAAATTTGCACACTTACTCTATACATGGTAATAATTCAACCTGAACAAGGGTTAAAAAATGAGCAGTTCAGTGAAAAGAGAAAACATAACCACTTTAGATTACAGTGATAAATAGCCCTGCTGGCTCTGAGACATCTTTTAGCATAAGACTAGCACACAGGAAAGCTCCAAATATCTAACTCCTACCAGATTTTGCTGAGGTGCAACTGAATTAAAGAAAAGGAAAAATAATGAGTGATAAAGACTACTGTACCTGCCCATGAAGTCATCCTTCTTGCCAGCATCTCTGTCCCACACTGTGATGTCTACGTAGCCTCCCTGTTCTTCATACAGGTGGAAATCAAACTGCTCTCTCCACTGGGGGTTTAGTGTTTTGGCAATAGTCTGAATAAAAGGCAGATTGACATACATGGTTTCTTCTCCAGACTCAACTATTTCTCTCTCATTTGTTAAGTACTACACTTGAGCTAAAAATCCTTCATACACCAGCCATATTTAGATTTAGAATGACTTTCATAAGAAAAAAAAATATATATATTTTTTTTAAAAGATATGGATGCATATTGCTCAAAACATAAAAACAATGCTTGTTAAAAGAGGAACAGCTTTTAGCTACATTCTTTAATGCCAACAATCGGAGTCATGATCCTACTACCGCAGTTTATTTATACCTGCTGCCATCAGAGATTATAATGCCGCCGCACTATAACTTGATGTAATAACACTGTAATAACTTATACTATTTATCTATTTTGTTTTGTATACACTATGTGTGTAGAAAATGACAATAAAAGTTGTCTAAGTCTTGGTCTAATTAGCAAACCAGAAACCACACTTTACCTGCCACCACTTTACTGTACATAAGATACTGTATATATAAGTCACCTTAAATCTTTTAACATCCACTGTGTATATTTCTGGATGCACTGTATATCATTCATGCACCTTTTCCTCCCTTTTGCAGCTCCTATTAGTTTATCATGTCGCAAGTGAATTTCTCCATTCTGAGATCAATAAAGTTCTATTCTGTTCAGTTACTTTAAATTATATTGATTTTTTATTAGCATTTATCTGAGTTCTGTGCTGTGAATATTAATTTTTTTTATTATAGTTATTTCTGTATGTAGTAAATTGTTTACTCAGTGTTCATTGTTCTTTTCGGTATCCCATGTTTTCCTGTTGTCATTACTCTCCTATCAGTTCCTTAGCCTTCCTCTCCTCTTAGTTCCCATTGTTTTGTGTTTTAAACTCCCTATTTTCATAATGACAGGTCCACAGTTTTTAATCTTTAAATCTTTCTCTTGATCCTGCTGTTGGTATTGTTCTGATGCAGTGTATTTCACTTGTGTTGCATGAGTTTTCTCTTCAGTAATGAAATATAATCATCATAAACCTGCCTCAGCCCTGTTGCCATTTAGGTCTCTGGCATACCATTAAAAAGACATTTATTGAGAGTTTTCTAAATAATCAATGCAAAAACCTTCAATGGCATTAAAACAATAAAATCTGTCCTATAAATGCTGACCATTGTGTTTCCAATAGCGATGAAGGTTAAGTTGTTAATCTAAGGTTTAACTTCTCTGCAGATACTCTATCAGCTGTATGTCTAAAACGTTAAAATTATTTTAAGTGAGAAGAAAACTGTTGGGAAAATTAAAAAAACTATTATCACCACAGTGTGAATGATCTTGGGCTTAACTGGTAATGCTGTATAGGATTACACAGTTTACATAAAGGTACTGCAGAGCATTTGATCCAAAGGGAATTATAATAAGTAAAAAGGATTACCCAAAAAATACCAAAAATATTATATGAAAAATAAAACTGAACAGGAAATTTCTATTCAGTAATATACATACTGTATTTCTATATAAAATATAGCTGAATTAAATTTTAGGTTTATAGGAAAATAAATAGATGGATCAATCTTTGTTTTGTATGAAATAGTATTTTTTTTTATTAATTTTAGAAATATTATCATATTAGGTGATTTAATGTAAGCATTGAACACGTTCAGCAGCTACGCCTTTACCTTGCTCTTGTACTTCTGATGACCCATCTTGAACTTGACATAAGGATCGCTGAATCCGTTGGCATCCATTGGCTGCAGGTTACGACCTTCTATTAGGCTGATGCTGACTATACCCCGCCAGAGCTGGGCTTTTCTGTGTACATCCGAGAGCCTCATACTCTGGTACTGCAGCAAACACACACACACACATACAGGTAAGGAATTAATTTTACAAACAGGAATCCTTTATCAGCACATGCATGGAGGAGACACACAATAAGGAAATGCAATATGGGAAAACCTAAAAACATTTGGCTTTGAGTAAATTTCAGAGATATAACCAGCTTCAATCCACAATTAGAATTGCAAAAACAAATATATATCATCAAAATCTATTTTAAACTGTATTTTTTTCTGGGACATGATTATTTGGATGAATCATTATTAACTGATTATCAACATAATCAGTTAATAAATGATATAATCCTTTGTTAGAGTATAGAGACTCTAAAGTGTGTCTCTTGATGAAAGGAAAACTGACTCAGAGCACTAATAAGGCTAGAAATGTTTAAAGAAATGTATGCATTTTGCATTCAAGCTGAAAAAACATTTATTACGTAAATATGATCTATCCAGATTTAGCTTCAGTTGCCTCAAATTATGCCAAACAATAAAAAAGAAATGTCTTTTAAGTACTGTTTTGCTAACAGATTATTAATTTCTTAAAATAAAATAAAAACAGCCAACAGATTAATTGGTTGAAAAAAAGAAAAAAAAAGAAAAACAATTACCAGCTGCAGACCTAAATCATTTAATCATGCTGTTATAGTACATAACCAAATAGAGAACTTCTGATGGAATCCTAGTAGTAGAAACATATGTCGAAATGTTTAAAAAAAGCTAAATATGAAATGTATTTCTACTATCTGCAACATTAGGAATAAAGCAAGACTGCACCATGATTAATATAATATGCAAGTCCATCAGTCAATAAAATGATTAGACTTAATTGAAAAATTAAGTCTAATCATTTAGAGGATGGTTCTAAACTGTACTACCTTTATGTTGATGATTCTGTGTTATAAACTGAAATCTGGACTGATTCTTCTATGTTCTCCAGGTCCGCTTCCTCCCTCTCATGTTTTTGTTTTTAGCTTTTATAAAGGTCTATTTAACCTCTCTTTGAATCATGTCAGCAACCTTCACTAAAACAAAATCTAGGCTATTTATTTTTCAAGCAAATGTACAAACCTCCCTCCCTAGCTCACTCCCTCTCCTCCTTCCTCGTTAGGCAGACTTTATTAGCATAGCTTTTGTTTTGCGGGTGAATTTCATTAAACTCTGAACAAACCCTGCCTCGTGAGTGCAGGCCTTTGATCTGGAGACAGAGCCTCTTAATTTCCATTCTCCAGACATTAAACAGTTGTGAATAGCTCCCTGCAATGAAGTCATCTCTGCCATGCAGTAACTCCCACATCTTCCATTAATTCTGCTCACTTGCTACTGTATGCTAATGATGAGGTCACTGTTTGGTCATAACAGTCCATGACCTATTTATACTTTTGTATTTTTATTGACATTTTCTTGAAAAAATATTCATACTCATTAAGCTTTTTCATATTCTGTCATGTTTTTACGAAAAGTTTCAGTATGATTTAATGGATTTTTACTTATTCGTACAAAAAACAAAGAGGTGCATAACTATAAAGTTAAAAGAAAAGGATGTATGATTTTCAGAGTTTAATTAAATAAGAATTTATCTATGTGCAGTGAATTTATTTCTATTGAGCTCCTTTTTATAAATACATTGTTGGCAGATGTTTTCAGAAACCTATGTGTGTCCACCTGCTTGTATCTCTGCACATCTTTCTAAACATGACATCCCCACACACCGTGGGGAAGCGGCCTGCATTACCTAGTTTTTTTCTTTAAGGAGAGGGAAGCTGATTAGAGGGAAGATGGATGGAGCTAAATACAGAGCAATCTCGGGCTGCAAATAACGATTAGTTTGCATATCTATTAATTTATTTTTGCGATTAATGGATTAATAATCAGGTAGCCAAAAGTTCCTTAAAGAAGATTTTTTACCTAATTAAAGCAGGTAAAACTAAAACTTTCCCACTGAAGGAGTTCTGGTTAGAACATATTGACAGATGAAATTTTTTTTTGTTATCTTAAAAGCAGAATGTTTTATATTTTTTCACAATCTTGGCATGATTACTGCTCTTAGCGGGTTGCTCTGTCAGCTAAAGGCATGTTTTAGAGTCTCTACACTCCAATTAATAATTTATCGATTAATAAATTAGTTGACAAATATTTAAATAATCGATTGATCGTGATTAATTCGATTAATTGTTTCAGCCCTACTGAACAAAAACACTGCAGAAGAGTTGAGATTGCTGTAGAATGACATCCAAACATAATGGCCATACCACACTGAAAGTGTTTAGAGGAATTTATTTGTTAAAATGGTCCAGTTAAAAGTTGGACCCTTATCCAACTGAAAGCAGACAGGGTAATCAGTCCTTGCTCAGGGTTGCTCTAATTCAATTGGACTAAAAAAAAAATGATGAATGATAGCTCCTAAAGATTTGTAGCAGTATTTTCACTAGATTGTGGCTGTAAGTACCAACTGGGATACCAAGTTTTTACATTTTTACCTGTAAAATAAGGAAAAACATTTAAATCGTCCGTCCTTTTCCTAATAACACAGCACTTTTTACTAGACTTTGATATAAAATCTCAATAAATACATAGACTGATGCTGTTATAACATGACAAAATGGAGAAAGTTTAATAGTTATGAACCAAAGAGTGAAACTAAGAGGCTGAAAGCCTTCCTTTATGTTTCAGTATAATTAGGGAAATGTATATAATAAGAAATTCCTTAAGAGTTTAAAAATGATTGTTTGAATAAAATAAAATCAAAATCAAAATAAAAATGAGCTGTTTACAGTCCAGCAGATGGGGAGGCAGAAAACAGCAGCTCAAACAAACTTTTTTTCAGCTACTCTCAGATATACTGGTCCAGTTATGGTGCTTTAAAATATTTGGAAAGAAAGAAAAAAAAAAACAATAGACGCTTGTGTGCTCAAATCCGACCTGGCACACTCAGCAAATAAATTAATTATAAGTTTTAGACACATTCAATCTGATTCAGGGGTAGTACTTTGTGAAAATAAAACACCTTTTCTCCTTTTTCACAACACAAGAGGTTTAACATTGGTAAAATGAAGCTGATTCAATTTTGAACCCAAAATTGTCTTTTAGATTTTTTTTTTTTTTTTTTTGCCAAATAAGGCTGAAAAAACACAGTTAAAACTTCATGCATGAACAGAAAGGAGGCAGGAGTATCAATCAGCATGCTTTATATTCAACCTGACAGCAATAAAACCCAACAAACAGTCAAAAAAAAGGCAGCACTTTATTTCATGTGCAGTATGGCAATATGTAAAACAGAAATAAAGTCAAAACTATATTTGTAACTGATGTAAAACAAAGTGGAATAATTCGTTACAATCAATTCCCTAAAAGCAGATTTTTATATTTCCCAGCTGTTTGCAGAGCAAAACTCTTTAATACTCCTAAATACAAACAAACTGTCTTATTTTCTTACACAAAGTCTGCAATATGTCGAACACATCAAAGGTGGAGAAACATACACTTTCAAAAGATGTTGACAATTTTTTATCACAGGACAGTGGAGAAGTGTTTGCTACCCGATAGATTTCTTCCTTTGTTGTTTTTTTACTTAACTAAAACATAATTTATCATCAAACAAATGTAACCAGGGTAAATGGAAAATAGCCTTGAGTTTATTTTATAAAAGAAAAAAAATCAGCTTTTTCTTAGTAAAAAATGTCTATGACTTTAGTTTTAAATTAAGTGTTAAAGTGATCAGTCACATTATTTCAGTTGGGTTAACAAGCAACATCCATCTGTAGTTAATACTGACTCACCTGGAAAAGCAAGAAACTATGTAAACAACATGAGGTGGACTCAGTTCTCAAGAAACAACCCACTATCAGTCTAAAATGTTTAAGGACTGATCAGAAACAAATTATCTACTATATATTTGTGCTGATGAAGGTTATAGAGCCACTTTTGAGGCTTTGAGACTTCAGCAACCACAGTGAGACCCATTATCCACAAATAGAGATAATAAGAAAAAACACTGCATATACCCATATACATGATTACTCTTCAACGAAGCAGGGACAGAACCATCTGAGTCAATTAATGTCAGTGGTACCTCAACATCCAGATAGAAACTGGGCAAAAACAGCATCCCTGGGAGAGTTCAAAGGCCAAAACCACTGCTTGCCCAAACAAACAGGACAAAAAGCATTTTGATGCTGCCAAAGACTTGCCGGAAAAACATCTGTGGAGTGATGAGATGAAGGTAAATCCTTGTAGTCACTTAAATCCAGCATAAAACTAACACAAAGCACATGATACTGCCACTTGACACACTGCTGGTAGTGTGATTCTCTGGAACTGCTTTGAATCTTCTGGACAGGAATAATGTGACATAAAGTCTTTAAACATTAATCTGACAAGACAGATCAAAACTTCTATAATGAACTGAAACTCTTCTGTAAATGAAATCAAATAAAACAATAAACTGCGAGTTCTCAGTAATGTTTGATGGTAGTTATAGTCACCAAACTTAGACAATATTCATACAAGCAGGTTTTCCTATATACTCTGTTAAGATGTGACATACGTATTTCCTCACATGGGACAGTACTGTATCTGACCTCTTTTCATGCAGTAAACGGAGCACCTCCAGTGATTTGGTTTCACATAGAGCCATGTTGGTTTGGACAACTATTTTTCACCCAGAGGATGAAACCATCATTTGAAAACTCTTACTATGGGTCAGAACAATAAAAATGAAATAAACCTACAAAAATAAAGATATAACAGGGCAACATCTCAATCTTGCAGTTTGGTATTCACTGTGTAATTCTCTTGGCCTAAAAAATATCCAATTTAATGCAATACAATGAGAAGCTAAATATCAACATCAAATTTTCTTTCCTCTTCTTTAACAAAATCAAAACTTGCTTTGAAAACAGCAACTTGCAGATTTAAAATAAAGTAATATATGATAAGGTCAGGATCTTTGATCATTTTCCTTCACCCTTGATGTGTCAACCTTCAGGACAGGGGCAAACTTTTGTTGCACAAGTAACCAAAACCAAAACATGTGCATGCCCTCTGTGCTTGAGCAGACTGCATATTGCAGCTTGTGAAAAATAAGCACGTAACAATGGGAACTGAGAATAAAATGGATGCCAAAACCATTGTGGAAGGAAGAAAAGGAAGATTGGACGGATAGGGCGGGGGGGGACTCCATCCATGTACCGAGACACCGGTAAAGAAGGGTAGGCGAGGTGCAGTGCGGTCGGTAGTGGAGTTAGAGCAGAATCACAGGTTTTTGTGAGTTACATGCTGGTTAAGTTTACCTTACTAGCTCGTTTCCAGTTTCTTCTCAAAAGCATGGTCTGTAAATGAGACAAAGCGGTTACAGAATGCCTCCTACTGTTCTCTTATTAAGGGTAAAGGGCACCAGGTTTACATAATCGCCCTGACCTGAAGCAAAGTAAGAGTTAGATGAGGGAAGTAGGTGAGGTCGCATCATGCAGGTTAAGTTAGCAGAAAGTGTATAAGCAGAGATATTACATGGTGTAATGGTTTAGTTGTATAGCAAGACATGCATAGACAATGACACATTTACATTAAGCAAACTCGAAATTACATGAAGGCCCACAGCATATCTACCTTCATTTATACTCTTTTTTACTCATATCTATTACTAGATACTAGATTACTAGAGAGCCAGTTTTTGTCCATTTCATGAGCTAATACTGTGATGACGCATTAATTTTGGTGAGTCTTTCATTTTAACAGGTCCCTTCAAAGTTTAAAACCTTTGTGGTCCTGCAACAGGCTTTAACTATAGTATTTCCATGTTTTACATTACTCAAACCTCACCTTTCTTATACAGGTATCAGCTCTTAGTTAGGTTTTTTATTGCCATAGATATTTCATTCAAATAGCATTTAATAAGAAAGGAATGGTAACCTGCAAAGTAGTTTTTTTGTGTTATCAATCAGTTTTTCATCTTGTTTTTACGTTTTTATTTAAATAAAATGTAGCGATAGGAATCACTAAAAGCTGTCAAATAAAAAATAATATCCACGACACTGTCCAACAGTCCCTAAACACAAACACCTCTTTATCTGACTGCAATCAATCATGTACACGTTAACAAAAAATATTTATCAGGAAAACGTTTCTGTGAATGTAACAATATTTATTTTGGAAAGACAGATATTTCAAATCCTCCTGAACAATAATAGCTTTTTTTTTATGTCCTTCAAATGAAAAACATTCTTGATTGCACTTATAATATTTCCTCCAAACTTAAGTGCAAGAATGCCATCCATTAATTAAGACATTTTAGATGAATCTGGACACCTAATTTCTGAGAAAAGTCCTCTTGCATACCTTTAACATTCCCTTATAAAAATTGCCTTGGACTATTGTGCGTTACATTGTGTGCTTTTTAGCTGTTCTTATACTGCCAGCAGTAAGTTCTGTGTACTTAAAACTAAGGTTGCTGCTAATCAGACATCTTATAAATTGTACAGAATGACAACTCAAGAAGCAGTGGTTATTATAATGCTTTATTACCTGAATTAACTTTAAATATTCAAAGCTGGATCCCCTGAAAACACTGAGCCTTTTGATCTTATATATTAATAGTTTTTTGTATTTGACTCTGAACACCCACAACTATCTTATCATGGTAAGGTGAAAGTTCAGTTTTCAGCAGTAAGCTTTGCAGCTTAAACAGACTTATTTAGCATAGTGCCTGTAAGATCATGTATTAAGAGTTGAAATGTCTGAACTAATTTACAGGCATCTGATCAAAAATATAATTATTAAAATTACTGAAATGTAACCTCAAGTGTGCAAAAACACTTAAAACGTTCAAACATGTATCTCTTTTGCATAACTTTTCTTTTTGGCTCTCATTTATAAATTATTCGCTATTTGCATGCACAGAATGAGGACTGCCAAGTTATTGACTTGGTCCAAATCTGCTGGTTTGGCTTAGCTAGAAAAGGCTTTAGACATGAACATAATTAAATGAAACTGACAATATTCCTTGAAAAACTAGCGCCTAATGAGAGTATTTGCCTATTCATATTATTGCAGATATTTTACTGAAGTTTTCTGGATATATGCCACATCTCTTTGTTTTGTAAAGTTCCTTGAGAGAACATATGTGAATTAGTGCTGTAAAGAGGATTATTTTTATTATTCATATATGAGTCTGTTAAACCCTAATAATTCCCATGAATGAAATAAATGCCAGCTAAATATTAACTAGAACCATTTTGTATTTGTATTTGAATCACTGGTTCTAAAGCAATAACCGTCCGTACCAATAACTTAGTTGTTAAATCTTTCATATGAGTAACTTAAGAAAAAATGTTGCTTTCACCATTTTTTTTGCTACCTCTAATCTTCTCTCAGGTACGAACAAATTTAGACTACTCTAAACGTCTCAGTCAGCTGTTATCCAAAGCTAGTTTTTCACTAAATGACTACATTTGTTTTCGTTAGAGGCAATAGTCCATATTATTAGGCTACATCATGACACAATGTAACTCTAAAATTATACTTTTTCATTTTCTGATGACTGAACTATTTGTCACTACACCTGCAGCTGTTGTGTCAGTCTCCAGATGAAAATTTGTTGGTATTTTATCAATGGAAAGAACAGTTAGAGATCAAGCTACTAAATAAACATCTGGAACAGAAAATAATTAGAAAGTTCAGTAAGGCACCTCTAACGGTAAGACTTGCAGTCATTTCCCTCCATGGCCGCTCCTTGGCTTAGTTATCACACTAAAATGTTTGGGTCTGTCTGACTGTCAGATTATAATTTTTTTTACATACGTTTATGCATAGTGAGAGAGACAGGAGGTGCGATGAAGGGATTACAGGCGTGCGTGTTTATAGCTAAGGACATTTAGCTGAATGTCATTGTGTTGGTTGATGGCAAACTCATATAAGGCATTAAACTCATACGTTGTTCCGCTTGTGTCCATCAGTAGTTTTCATTGACTGTTTTCGGATTAAATGATTTTTCTTTTAATATATTTTTTTATAATTTTTTCTTCTGTGTAACTTCTGTTATTATTTACAGCTGTTGTAATTTATTTCCCACTGCTTTGCTTTTACTGGTCCTTTAATTCTGCTGCTCAGCAGAACTTCGATCTGCGAACCATTACGGTTTTACTTCTTCGTCTTCAATGTCCTTTCTATGATTGGACACTGTGGGTATATATGCAAAATTTATATTCCACAAAACGTGTGCTCACTTAATCACAGGTACAGAGCATCACCTTAAGGAGGATCATTTATGATCCTTTACTGAATTAAAAAAGTTATGATTTACCTGTGGTATATTTAGCAAAAGCCCTGTGAAATAATAACAGTCTGCAAGCCAAACGAAAAGGACCCAGGTTTACCGACTAAAATCTTTATTTATATCGTTTTACCCAAAGGATTTGATAAAACTGTGAAACTCTATTAGTGACGGATGAAAATTCCTAATGATTTAGGCTCTTGTTTTGAATTTAGCAGGCTGTCTGTAATGCATAGAAAAAAAATTAGCGTGTGTGCTTGAGTTAAAGTGCCTCTATTGGACATTTGATTCATCTGTTTTATATGACTTACAGAGAGCAAATAAATACATAATTAAATAAGATCTTCTTTGATTCATTCATCTATCTGTAAAAAATAAAACACAAAGACAGGTTGGAAATATATTCTGCTAAAGATAATTTCTTCATTGCAGAAAAGTTTGCTTTTTTTCTGCAAAATAAAAAAAAAATTCAATGAAGAATGGCTCAAGACTTTTGCACACCAATAGTTTGCTAAACAGCCACCTGGTGCTGATTCATGAGTTTTGTAATATTTTAAAAAATCTCATTTTTGTTATTCTTTTTCACACCACTAGATGGCACCAGAGATGTTGCCATGTATGTTTTTTTTAACAGTAGGAGAATCCAAAATGATGCTTAACCTAAATAGAGTTTATTTGTTTTGTCAAACGGGGGCTGTGTGAACCAAAGCCCAGAAAAAGCAGCAGAATTAAGACATCAGATCAAAAGGAATAAAATATGTCCCTCATGACACTGTCCTGATTGGAGCAGAGCATGTTAGAATCCAATTAAACAAACAAATAATTGAACAGAAATAAATGCAACTGAATCACTAAGTGTATCCGCAGAGGCATGAGACACACATAATTAGGAAAGAAGATCTTCTACTCTTTGAACATCCACATTTTTTGTAGATGAACTCTTGTGTTTATGCCTTTGCGTTTGCTGACTTGTAATGTTTCCAGAACCTGCAGCTAAAATAAGGCAGCACCCTTCAGTTCAATATCAGCTCCATGTGCTACACATATGTGGTAAAACAGTTTATCAACTTATAATCATGTTTATGGATTTTCTCAGTAGTATAACTTATGTGGAATCTGGCAGTGTAAATACAGAGTAAATTAAACATTGTTAAATAGGCTATGCAGTGTCAAAGTAAATTGACTCTTTTACAGTTATTACCACAATAACTGGAGAAAGATAAACACTATGTAGAGAGTTAATTTAACACTTATTCAGAGTGTGACCAAATGCGCACTTAAAGTGTTACCTTAACACTGCAAAATATACTATAAATATACAAACATATCCAAAACACCTAAACTTTTGCAAACCATAAACTTTATACATACATATTTTAATTTTATATGATAGGCCAACAAAATCTAAAAAGTGGACTGAATGCTAGATGACTTTCTCTTTTTTCATTAATGAAATTACTGAAAGCATTGAAGATGATTAGTTTTTTGGACCGTCTGTCTTTTGGATTCCTGTTAATTGCTCTGCGATATTCCCAGTCCCAGATAATCCCTGTCTCAACTATTTCACAGCCTCCAACAGGCTTTCTTCCAGTTGTATATAAACTGTCCTGCCCTACTGGAGAAAAGCATTCCAACAACATACTATCCTTTCACTAGCATATTATACCTGTGGGATGGTGTGCTCAGGATAATGCAAAGTGTTTATCCTCTGCCACACATAACGTTTTGCTCAGAATAGTCTAATTTTGGTCTCATCTGGTTAGTGCATGTTCTATTGTCTTGTATACAGTTTGTGTTATACTTTAAACTCAACTTGATCAGGCTTTCTCTGCAAGTCGTCCGAAAAGGCAGGATATGTTGAAAGCACAGCTTCTTTGAATAATACACAAACTGATTAATGTTTAGGTGGATGGATTGCAATCATAATCTTTCCAATGTCAAAGATTAAATAGAGCTTTATGAGATTTTTTTTTTTATTAAAAAAAAAGAAGAAATGACTGTGTTTAGGTTTTGCTTAGTTTTTTTTTTTAACCGATTGTGATGTAGGTTGGATAAGAATTGGCCAACATGTCCAGAAAACATGGAGGACAACAGTTGGATTAAAGTAGAATGAGCAAAGAAATCCCCACAGATTAAACATGAATGTCTTACAGCATCCTTTATGTCTCCCTCCTTTGGTGACAGAGTGACGGCGAGTTCCAGGCTCCCCAGGTTATGTTCAGGATACTGTGGATCCTTCAATTCCAAAGTTACATCCAACGTCCTGCGAGGATAGAGAATCTAAAATGTTAACCTGCTAAACTTTATCATGAATAATGTAGAGCCAAAGCAGTGCATCATTTAAGACTTTTATATAAAAACAAAGAACTTTAGACAGACAAAAAGCTCTTACGTCATCATAACAGCTTTTCTTAAAATTTCTCACAAATAGCCTTTAAAATAAAAAAAATAAAAATGTTCAAGAATTTCAGTACACCCCTATCAAAAAGATCTGACTACAGTGAGGCCATAATACTAAAATAAAAAGATAAGCATTTAAACTGCACCATGATTAAAGGAATATCCCTGATCACCTTCAATTAACAATCATTTTGCAAAGCCATTAATCTGTCAATATTTTTTTCAATTACTAAAGGTTCATTAAAGAAGGGTTTTACAAAATGAAACCTGGTGAAACTATTACTTTTCCACTTCAGGAGTTCTGGATAGAGCATATTGTCGACAAAAAAGTTTTTTTAATCTTAAAAGCAAAATGTTTTTATATTTTTTCAAATCTTGGTACAATAACCATTCTGAGTGGGTTGCTCTGACAGCTAAAGGAATGTTTTAATCTCTCTATACTCCAGTTAATGAATTATTGATTGCTAAATTAGTTGATGATTAATACAACAATCAATTAATCATGAATAATCTGATTGTTTCAGCCCTACATTATATGTAAACTTAAACGCTGACAAAACAAGATCCATATTTTATTTAAGTCACAGGGTCTAATGGGAGCAACCTTGAGTCAACAAACACTATCTGAAAACGGCTCACCAAAATTTTAAAATCTGCCCTAAGGCAGCTATGAGTTTCTCACAATAAGATGCATAAAATTTGCCTGTTTATTACAGAGGATTGCAGCTAAAGCCATATTCTCTTTCAGATACACAGAACAAGACAGAAGCACAACATCTGGGAACATCTGTGCAACATTAAGTCTAAATGTTGGCTGCTGAATAGGCCTAAAACAACATTTACCCATTCCATTGCTTCATCAGTGGAATAGGTTGGTTTTATTTTTTATTTTTATTTGTTTGATTTTCCATAGTAAATCCTGTATTCTTCACAAATATAAGGCAGATAAAAAACTAAAATTCTGAGTAAAGTGAAATGTGCTTCAGGGTTTTAAATTGTTATTTAGTTTATTTAACTCTTGTGATTCTTTAATTTCCTTGTGAAGCAACCTGCAAATGTCTGCCAGAAGAGGGCAGCAAAGGACAACCTAACAATGACTGAAGTTAGTCTACACTGTCTTCCAAAAACAATTTCCCTTGAACTTCCCAACTTATGTCATGTTACAGCCAAAGACTGTAATGGAACAATACATTTAAAGAACATTTAGATATGAATCTGCAGAGTATAACATGCATTTGAATGCAGTCCCATTTGCTTTATCCGCCTTCTTTACAGCTACAAACTGATAAATATTCCAAATATGGGGCATGCAGGTGGCACAGCGGTTAAAGCGCACGACCGATGTACGCAGGCCTTAGTCCTGAATGTCGGTGACCTAGGCTTGAATCTGATCTGTGGTCCTTTGCTGCACGTCTCTCCCCCTCTCTCATACCCCTTTTCCTATCAGTCTACTCATGAAACAATGAGCCTCTAGTGCTGCAAAAACTCAAAAAAATAAAAATAAAAAATTCTACACACAGGGGGATACAGAGTGTTAGATCTTTTTTTTTGTGTTGTAGAAGAATGGAGATTAGATTTATGTCTCATTTGTTCAGAGCATCTTTTTTTTTAAATGTTTGCTGAACACCAATGCATACTCAGGGTGGACAGAACAACAACACAGCTCTTTCTGGTGGGGCATTTATGTGCAGAACTCTCAGAAAAAACTCATAGATACCCCCTACTCTGAAAAACAGCATAGAAGTTCTGTCCAGATGATGTGTCAAGAACGAGGTGCAAGACCTCCCAAAGTAAAAACTCATAAACATGTTATTTCCTCTGCCTTGGTAGAGGTTATGTATTTATATGTCAAGTATACACATTCATATAGATTGCAAACTGAGCTTTAATTTTCTTCAATAAAATCTTCCCTTGCAGACCTTTTACCAGATGGTTGAGCTGTAAACTGATTTTTCCAGCTGATCGCTGTATCTCTGCAGCTTCTCCTAAATAACCACTGGCCCCTGTCTACTTCTCTGTCCTTTTGCTTTCTCTATCAGTTTAGCCGTCCAGCTCCATGTGTGATGTTTGGCACCTATGATTTAAATCTTTTGGTTCAGTATGATGGATCGAAAAGTCCAATGTAAGATAATCACATCTCACAAAGAGTTTCTGGTGATTTGTTATCTTAAACTTACCAGACTTTACATTTCTCCAGTTCTGAACTGCCTCTTTGAATAATGTTCCCCTTGATTTGCTGGTATGTTTTAGGAAAATCTTTTTGAAAGTTTTGTAGTCATAATCTTTGCATTTTTAGATGATTGAACAGAACTAAATGAGATGTCTGGATATTGTTTAAACCTGCTGTCATGTTTGTTTACTAATGTTCTTTAACAACTTCTAATGAATTACAGAACCGCCGCATTTATACAGTGATCAGGTTAAAACTGAGTAAATCATATTTTATTTTGAGATATCAGACTAAATGGAGTTATTACATTTTAAATCTTTATTTGTTTCAGTGGTAACATGAAACAGTAAGAGAAAGTGCTACAGATATGAAAAGGTGGTGAGAGAAATAAGAAATTACAAAAATATTTGAAAGCAGCCTGAATCTTAGTATTTCTGCTTAAAGCTCTCTGTAGAATCACCAAGGTCAATACATAAAATATAATCTGTGTGAAAAAAGGAATTAAGAAAGCTCAAAGCAATAGGAACAAAAAAACAAAACAACAACAGGAAAACCTCTGATGTTCGAGTGATTCCAGATGAAGATACGCTGAGCCCATAAAATCATCCTGGAGTCCAAAATCATAGTCAAACACCTACAGAAAGACACAAACGATCAGAATGAAACACAAACATTATTTCAATTCTAATGTTGGACATATTTTTATTTCCATATAAAAATTAGAGATTAATTCACAACCAAATTACACTGTTGTCCAAAACACACTTTCATGTTGAAAACATTTTGGACATGGATCAAATCTAAAGCTAAATATGCTCACACTTTTCAAATTGTGTTCAGTTAATGATAAGCTGGAGTTCTAATAGTTGCAAAGAAGCCAAATAAAGAGAGATATAGGTTATAGTTTCTGTATTTATTTCTGCAGTAAACAGAAGCTTTGGAGCTTAAACTAAAGCCAGAAATGATCTTTTAAGATAAGTGCTTGTGGGATTAAAAGGTCGCAGGTCCAAGCCCAGTTTCTAAAGTGAACGACCTTCAACACTTAAAGAGACACTAAAAGCTTCTATGTAATTATAAATAACGAATTCTAAGGCAAGGCAAATATTAAGGTTAAGAGGCTGAGCTCGTAGATGATGATAAATAACATAGTTATGTATAATATATTACATTTCTGACTGTATATCCCTGTAATTATTACACAATGTAGCTTTAAGATGCATTTTAACTTTTATTTTGGATCATTTTGGCAATTAAGAACAGAGAGTGTTTAAATAAAAGTCACCCCAAAATACTATTGGCAGTCTTTTAAACCTTGTGAAAAAAATAAATAACACACACGTAAAACCACCTAATCTACAGTATTATACCATAGAAGATGAATGTGTATATTTTAGCCTTATAGCAGATAAGGTCAAAAACTGACTTACTTTGACATATAGCGGCTCCCTAAGGGTTTCCACCAAAAGGCTGACTCTCTCATCCCACACTGGGTTTAGATTTTTATGGATCGTTTTGCTTCTGAACACTTCCTTCCCTCCGATTTTAAACTTCACATATGGGTCACTGGTCCCTGGAGATTGGGGAAAAAAGGCAAACAGGAACAAAAATCATTAGAGAGAAACAAACAATACTATGAAAAACCTCTAAAAAATATTTCTGAAATGGATAAAACAAAACCAAATAGGGTGAATGCAGTTTGCAAAGCAAGTTGGTGGGGAGTTTATATTATCATTGGGTCTGTTTAACTGGTTGAAAGCTGAACTTTTTCTTTCCCAGACAGAACCTTTTCAAACATAGAAAGTAGTTTTAGATCATTGCTTGTTTATTGCTTTTGTATTTCTGCTTCCTTCTCCTTGAGCCCCAGTTGGCCTCGGCAGATGGCCGCTCACACTGAGCCTGGTTCTGCTGGAGGTTTCTTTCTGTTAAAAGGGAGTTTTCCTCTCCACTGTCGCTACAAGCATGCTTGGTGGTAGAGAATCAATAAGTGGATGCAATCGGCTGGTTTTCGTTAGATAGAAACCTTTCAACCAATCCTACTGTATGATCTGCTTGAATTTTTCTCTGAAGTGCCTTGAGACGACGTGTGTTGAGAACTGGCACTATAGAAAAAAACGGAATTGAATTAAATCTGTTACACCAGAAATTATAACAAATAAAATAAAATAGAAAAGGATGAAAACAACTCAACTCACTTTCATTGATTTCTCTATTAGCTTTTTATGTCCTGATCCCTCCTGGGTTTAGAACCAGTTATTCTCACTTAATAAAGTTGATTTACGTCAACAATTCTACCTCCTGCCTTCCACCTCTGACTAGATGCATTCCCCACATTTTATGTTTAGTTCTTTTCTTTTCATCCTATTTATAATTTCCATGGGACCCTTAATTTGCCACCAGGAAGTCTGACATCCCCCGCTTCTACATGTGAAAAAATCCCAAACTGAGCAACATGCTTCCTTTACACGAAAAATAAAAAGATGAAATTTCAGCAAATCTTCTCCAACTTAATAACATTATTGCCAACTTTGAAAGCCTTTCATACAGGGCCAATTTTTCTATAACAAATTAAACTAGAGATTTTCTAACCTACACACATTTATAAGGGATTTTCAAATGAAACCGTCTCAATTAGGTTTTTAAAGTTTGATACCTTGTAGGTATTTGCATTGTCTTATCAATGGTGCATTACCATTCATACTTAGGCATTATAATTATTTTTAAAGCTCTGATTTGCCATGCCTTTCTTGTTTTGTTTTAGTAGCATCATCAGAGGCAGTATTTGACCACTAGATGGTAGGATTGTCCTAAAGTCTCGGATTTGAGAAGCTCCTGCTTAAGAAAATTACTTATGGCTGAACATTTATTATGCAGACCCAGAGAGAAACATAGTTGTCCTGTCTATCTGCTCCCCATCTGCTTTATTCAGCTAATTTGATAAGAACCTCTAAAGCGTCACAAAATAGATCTTACTACTATATAAATACTGAAAACAAGAAAAAAAATTGGGTTTAATAGATTAAAGGTTTACTGAATTTTAGAAATAACTGTTTGATGGTGAGAATTTATAATTTATAATGAAAGTGTAGTCAAAGCAGTGCTTTTGCAGGACACATTAAAGTTTATGGGCTTGATAGGATGCACTCCTGAATTGATAAAACAGTACGAGGGAAGGGTGGTTAATCCCAAGCATTTTTAGAATGGCCCATGCACATACGATTAAAGTCACCTTCATAAAAGGAAAAAAAAACATAATTTATCTACAAAAATAATCAAATCCTAGACCACAACATTAAATGTCTGTAAAATACAGCCTAATACTGTCTATATGGAGGAGACAGCATCTACTGAAATGTTACCGCATGTATGAATCTGATATTTCTCCCTGTTGTTGAGGCTTCTTTTAATTTTATTTGCTGAAAAGGTTATTTTAATACCTTCTACTTGTTTTAAAGGAGCCCCAAAGGAGTTTTGCTGTCCGTACAAATATAAATGCAAATCTGTAATACCCACTTCAAATGAAATTGTAAAAGTGTTACAAAAAAATTTGACTTCTTTTCCATTTTATCACAACACAACCATACAGTAGTTTTATTACTTCACAATTTGATTTTTTTTTTAAAATAAGACAAATTGATGCATCATTTTGTCGCAAAAAAAATGACACAATTTATTTTCCTTTCTTTTTAGCTCTGTTATGTAGTTCTAATCAACCCCTCGTGATAAAATTAGATCAAATCTAATGAAAACCGTTGTCTTTAAAGTCACCTGAATTTAAGGATGAAATAAACTGAACATTGTTCTGAACACACCATTCCCTCAGTGAATCATGGTGGCAGCATTATGCTGTAGTAATTACATTGTTCAACAGGAACAAACAAGCTAATTAAATTCAACAGATAAATGTTTGGAGCTTAAAAAGAAAAAGAATGAGAAATGAGCCCAGGTTCCCTTTCCCCCTTAACATACAGCCAGAGCTATCATAGATTATTAAGCATAATCTGTTACAGGGTACATCAAAAGTCCTGACCAAAATCCTATTGAGAGCCTTTACCATACTGTATATATTATATTTCTTAGATAAAATGTGCTCACCATTAAATAAAAAAAAAAAACACTAACTTTAAAATTAGACTTAAAGGCTTTCTCTAAAAAACCTTGGTGACTCTGCAACCTACTGATTCAATAGGAAATTCATTAAATGTTCAATTTAATGTTCATTTATTTAATATGCTAATTAGGGAAATTGTGCATCAAATAACATTTTCAGCAATAAAAATGCAATAAATAGCATAAATCCTATTTGTTGTTTTTTGTGTGCAAAAAACATAAACATAAAAACAAACATAAAAAACATAAAGATAAATAAAAGAGTCTAGTCTTGTAAATTCATCAAATTAAAGGCAAATGATGCAAGGTTTGTCCTGAAGAAATAACACAGAATGCTAAAAATAAATAAATAACAGACTAAGGAAAAACAACTAAATAAAACTAGTATAAAAGAAATAAATATATAACATTTTGGGCAAGTTGTTGAGCTATTAGTTGATAGTGAGAGTTTAGCAGACTGCAGGACCTGTGGTCACATGGTGTTAATTGGCAAGGAAGTGATTAAATTGGTTGGATTATATGCTTTTGAAAGCTGAAAACTGAGGCCCCTCCTTCTGTTTGGAGTTGTTTTGCTTTTATTTTTCCTAAGTGGCCTCATTCAGTGCTCTTGCATTTCATTTATTTTTCTTTGGAGGAAGCCCTGTACTACTTTCAGCTTTAACAGATATACACTTCATAATTTTACCTGATAACTACCCACCTGCAAACCCTTAAGAGTCCTTCTTATTAGTGGCCAAACATATCTCAGAGAACCAGACAGCCCTATTATTAGGAGACTCCAATCTGCATGTGAATACAGATCTGCTAAACAGTATATTATAAACAGCTTCAACTGTCAGAACTTCTCCCTCTAAAGAAAGCATTTCAGGTGAAGGAGAAACAATCAATCAAACAAAATTAAATAGAACTCTTGTGTTATTTGCCATTTTGGAGCTACCTAGATTACAGCAAATATTCACCACCAAATTTCATAGACAAAATTATAAATGTATACTCTTTCCACTTTACAATGATGAACTTCTTGGTGGCAGCCTGTAATTGCAAATCCAGATAAATAACAACAGAGTTCGTGTTTGCAATGGGATTAAATGAGGATAATTTCAAATAGTATCAATATTTTATGAGGCAATAAATATAATAAATAAGCATAGGAAACTTATTTTCTAATATCTGAAGATGAGTCTTACTGTTTAAGCACTTCTTGTCTAAGTATGAAAGTGTCTATCCTGATTGATAATTGGATAATAACCCACTCCAACATAATTAGCTTGATGGTGTTTAAAAAAGGCAGTAAAAGCCCAATGATGTCAACAGTTCATATTTTTACACCATCATAAATCTCTGAACAGGCACGGGGAAATATTTTTAGTCATAAAAACAGAAAGACCCAAAGCAAAAAATGAGGTCTGCTTTGCTTGAATAAAGACCATTGATGTTATGCTGCTACCAAAGCTTTGATGTGAGAACAGCATATATGCTGACAGGGGACTGCTGGGAGAAGATGGTCATTTCCTCACGTTTAGAAAGCATCCACATAGATATGTGCACTTCTGCTCTCAGACAAAAGCTATTACAGTCACACATATTTGTCCTTAAACTTGCTGTTGACAGATATCTGAAAAGAAGCTACAGCGGGAGACAAAAAATGCACAAGAGAAGAAAAGAAGAAGAATCAGAAATCTGTGGGACTGTGCTGCTTCTGAAGGGAAAAAGTTAAAGAACAAAAGCTAATTGATCCCAAACCACATCCCTCCCGGAAGACACTATTGCCTCAGAAGAAATCCTTTTTTTATATACATGTGTTTCTGTCTTTCTGTGCCTCAGTGGGTCAATATTAACCAGACACACATCACTGACTCACAGGTTCTGCATCCCTCAGAGCTGGCTTTATGGGGCCATAACACACACAGGCTGAACAGTATGAAATGGAAAAGGCTGCCAGTGTGGGAGGAAGATGAAAATGATCAGGAGTGGGTCCAGCACAGAGGAGGAAAAAGAAGAACATTCTTGGAAAACAACCAGATATATCCACTTACTTAATATGTCCGATTTTTTTTTAAGCATTTACACCTTTGGAGAGACTTATCTCAACAGTGATGCAAATGCAACGAGTGATGCACTAACCACCAAGGGCTAGTGGGTGCTTGGATCAATTACACATAGATTGTTGTAAGATCAATAAGCTCTAGAGGAATGAGCAATGATTGACATGGCTGTTTTATAGACAATGGCGCCAAGGGCTGTGATCCACTCCGGGGGAATGAGAGCATGAAATGGAAGCTCTGTGTAAGGAAAGATTGGGTGCAAAAAGTACATATGTCAGTCACCAACACACTTGGAGGGTAATTGTTGTTGGTATAAATGTTCAGGTAGGAAACGGTTTACAGTCTTGAGTCAGTTGTGCTTCTTATCGCTTTATTTGGATTTATAGTTATACATATGCATATACATATATCAGAATCAGACATACTTTAATAATCCCTAAGCGAAATTACTTTTGTTACATGCTCCAGATATACAAACCATTATATATATATATATATAAATACAACAAACCACACAAGATAATATAAATATATACATATAAATGTAAATATATACACATATATGTCATGAACCGAGGACAGATGGACCCAGTATTCAGGAGAGACAGTCAGTAGGAAAGTTCAAAAGGTTTATTAAAATAAAAACAAAACAAAAGCGGAGCTGTGGCTCGCGGACACTGCAGGCAGGGGGGGCGGGGCACCGCCCAATCTCAGACACTCTGGTTTAACAGTCCAGACCACAAGTGTCCCAGTGCTGCAGTCCCAGAGGTGATGGTGGAAGCTGATCCTGGTCAGGGATCCAGAACAGACAGGAACAGACAGAAACAGGCAGGATCCTGATCAGGCAGGAACAGAGACAGGTTGCAGGATCCAGACTTCCAGGCATCCACAGGCTTCCAGGAGGGTTCAGAGTCTTACTGGGACCAGAAGCATGACCAATTGGTCACGCACAGGAGCAGACAGGAGCAGGTGCAGACAGGCAGGCTCAGTGGAAGAGGGTAGCCGAGACAGGATGTGGAACCTGAACTTGAAGCAGACTTTAAACTGGTCTCCACCCAGGAGCCAGGCTTACTTAGATAAAAACTGAACCTCCCCCCATAATGAGCCAAAAACCCAGAGGACTCCGCAGGGGAGGAACAGTGGACGATCAGGAGACGAGACAAACACTAAAACCCTCTTTCCACTGGCAGCTAGGATCCAGGACATGAACCAAATAAAAACTGAACAGAAAGACTGACAGAAAGACAAGCAATGATCTGGCCCTGAATGCTCAGGCTGAACTGAATATAAACCAGAGGAAACAGGTGAGAGGAATTAATTATAATGAGGCAGGGAGGGAAGAGGGCAGGTGAAAGGAATTACTAATTAAGGGAGAGCAAACAGGCCAGATCATGACAATATAACTCTAGCTCCAGAAAAAAAAAGTATATATATAACTATATATATGTATATATATGCATATGTATAACTATAAATCCAAATAAAGTGATAGATTTATATATATATATATATATATATATATATATATATATATATATATATATATATATATATATATATATATATATATATATATATATATATATATGTTTGTATATCTGGAGCGAGAAACAAAAGTAATTTCCCTCTGGGATTACTAAAGTATGTCTGATTCTGATTCTTTAATTACTTTACAACTATGATTAAGAAAAAATAAGGGTTTAGGACGGGTTTAACAATGTATAGTATAAGTGTAAAGCCTTTAGTTGGAGTTATGCAAGATTCTGAATATTCAGAAATCTTTTAAACCTTTTTAACATGTAATTGCAATATTTTGATTTTAAGATAATATCATTTTCTGGAGCTATTGATCATAGACACACCACAAACTCCCAAGTCAAAGTCCTGTGCAGGTTGTAACTGTCTAAGGAAGACTCATCCTCATATTGCTGAGATTTATTCACCAATAGAAGAAGAGGAAGACCAAGGAGTTGGTGAACTTTCTCAAGGGAAAATATATCTATGATAGATGTGTTTTGGTTGCCTGTTTAAGCTGCAACCACAGAGAGCCTTGACTGAGAGCTCAGTGCGACACTCCTTTGAATTTTTGTACGTGTGTAGTAAAGACTTTTGTTAGCAGACTTTTTTTTTTCTGCCACAGAATCTTGGATCATGTCTCACAAACAGTGAGAGGGAGCATTTAGCAAAGTTTTGTTTGTTGAATAAATCAATAATTAATGATTTCTGTTCTAGTGATATACAGTAATTTCTACCATGAATTAAAGATTACTAAAATGTCAACGACAAGTAAGGCTGTAACTTTACACTTCACTCTCTTCTAAAGCATCCACTGCTTTTCATGGAAAATACAACTTTATAGACTTAAACTTAGACTCAGCTTTTTTTCCTTCAGGAAAATTCTGGTTCCAGTAGCTTATATAAAGCACAAAGAGTTAAAGCAAGATGCCATTAAAGATAAAAATACGACAGACAATATAAAAAGAGTGTATATAGTACAAAAAAGCATTAAAAAAAGAAAAAAGTCGTAGTTTCCTGGATTATGTTTCCCTTAAATCTGCACAGTAGAGAGATAAGGGAAGACTACACCGTAGTTGACTTGGATTATCGCGCTTGTACCGCAGAGGTTAGAATCCTCCGCATGAAATGTTTTTCTTTTTGCCTCTTTGCCCAGTATAATTACCCAAAAGAAAGAAATTAAGCAAAATTAAAAGGAACCAACACAACTGTATGCATCACATTTTCAGCTGGTTGCTCTTTCATCTTGTCAGATTGTCTCATTTGATAACAATTATCCTCTAGCCTCAGGTTTTAAAAGTTGGGTTTAATTTCCATAATATCCTCAATATCCTTTTCCATCTTAATTAGTAGTATTGCTAGCAGGAGCAGCCTCAGGAAACTCATACATCCTACTGTGCTGCATTCACTTGCATAACGTATTTTACACTAATTTAAAGACAATTTCAGTCCACATATAATTTAACAATTCAGAAAGCTAATAGTAGTTTTGTCTCTGTAATTGATTCATGGAAAATAATTTTATCTTCAAATGAAGCCTGAATTATTTTTGATTTTCATCAGCAGATAATGCCACTAAAATCAAATATTGGCCGGGGACTCTATTGACACACATTTCATAGGAAAAAGCAAATCGTTACTGATCTGTCTTAGGGTCCAAAGTACTTTATCAGTTATTTATTCAAAATTCATCTTTATCAAACTTCATAGATAAGTTAGATGTTTTAAGCTGCTCTCACACAAACATCACAATAGTCACTTAGAACTTTTCTTGTACGTACTATCTTAATTTAAATTAAACACATTTTAGCAACTATACTTAAAATAAGAAATTATTTTCACTTCCTAAAATGCAGCTTTTAAACCACTTCTCCGGATAATTGGAGCTTCAATCGTCAACTTTTACTTTTCTGATGATTTAAATAAACTAAGGAGGTATAATCTGTTTTTTTTGTTTTGTTTTTTTGGCTTAATAGACCGTGGAACCAGATTCGTTTTAGATATTACCCAAACCACAACAAATATATGAATAAGTATTAAAACTAATAAAACACAAAATAAAACTTAATAAACACAATGCGTCCTTCAATTTTAGATGGCTTTTATTGATAGTCATAACAAATCAGTGTACCAGTAGCCAAAACTAAAAATAAATCTGTTTATAAGAGAACACAGCAGGTAACTTTGCATTGGGTGTGGTGCAAACACACATCTGAAAGCAAATGGAAGCCCTCTTTTAGTGAGTGTCTTCTCAACAGAGAACATAATCAACCACACAATTAAATCCTCTGAACACCTAATAGAAAACAACCATAACGACTGCTCTCTGTGTCTATTAGATGGAAAACCTGCCTGCCGTTCTAGACACCTGAGCCCTGAGGATAATGTAATGGTCCTATTAAAAACAAATACAGAGAACCCATTTTACAAGAAAAAAAACAGAAAAATATATAGGAAATGCTTAGACATTGATTTTTTAAAATCTTTTTATAGAACTACTACCACCAAACCAACTCAATCTGATGCTTACAGACACAACAGTCCAGTCTTAAAATTCAGCATGAACTAATAGCCCCTAGGCAAATCCTCAATTACAACGAAATGGGTCAGTCAGATTCGTTCTCATTATAACACTATTAAATAGTCACCCTGTCCCAAACATAGAGTTCCCTCAGGGACTCCTTTGAATTATGAATATTCTTATATAGCTGACTTAAAATCAAGTGTACTCCACCACTAATGTGCTCATGCATTTTGATAATGCATACCATATTAACTGGATTCCTGCTGTGAAAATAATGAGCTATTTTCTTCTTTTTTACCCCCTCTCTGCTAGTTTCACTGACAAGAGATTTAATTACTACAATAACATCTACAGTATTTCAACCACTCAGCGAACAGCAGGCTTGTTTAAATTGTTCAGACTCGATTTAGGCTGGGCTATCCTACCAGATTTAAAAGAAGAAAGCCTCAGATTTGAAATTTGTCAGAGACCAAGATCAAATTTGTTGCGGAAAGATAAATGACAAGTTGTATGACAAGAATTGTAATTTGTGAGCAGGACTACAGAAAAGGCACAACTGTGTCATAGCTGTTTGTAATGCAGGGAGGACAGAGGCAGGCTGATGTACAAGAAACAACCAGGTCATCACATAAATAATGAAACAACCTGAAAAAAACATCTTATACAATCTGAAATTATAATTATATTATAAGAATACTTTAATATTGAGACAGGACAGACATCATCTTTGGACCAATGTAAGCAACAGTAAACTATGACTACATGGTCATCAAGGATGATGGACATTGAAAGCACATGACTTGATGCAATCTTCTGGAAATTCTAAGATAAATAAGCATTTTACTTTAAATAATCTGCTAAACTTGACTATATTGTTTGATAGTTAAGATAAACACAAATGCATGGACTTGACTCTAAATTTGTCCATATGATTTTTTTTCTTTATTTGCATTTTTGTGTAAAATGCCTTGAAATGGTTAAAGGAATTGACATTTAATATAACAAATGGAATTAAATAAAGTATTTGAAATAGATTAGCATAAGCAACAGAATTGTGTGATGCTATTCTGTAAATGTGCACTAAAATGTGTGTAAAATACTTCACATATCCAAGACCTGTGTTACTAATATTTAAACAGTATTTCATATAACTTTAATCTCAAAACTTCTACTTTAAAACTGAATTGCAGAGCATCCTGCTGCTTTCTTTAGTTAAAACAAATAATACTAGTCCTGATGTCTTCTTTCTGGTACAGATTTAGAATCTAGATCCTGTAATAAAATTCACTAGTTCAAATATTCTTCTTCCCTCAGAGCTGTTGGCTTGTGAAGGCGGCTTATCATTTCCCCTCTATAATATCTGTGAGAATAGATGAAAGCGCTGTTATTGCTAGCTTTGTCTAAATTGCTGTTACATACTTCTGCACAAATTAACCTGGAGTTTTGCTCAATCCCAGAGCTGCCTTGGGGTTTAAATAAAAAAGAATGACTTTCAAGTTTCAGGTTGCATCTGTGATGAATTTTTCACATTAAATTAAGGAATTCTACTGAAGACTTTGTGCCTGGCTTTGTGGAATCCAGGAATGGTCAAAGTTGATTGGTTGTAAACCCCTTTATCAGTGTGTTCCTAAAAACAGAAACACTTGCAAAGTTAAAAAAATAAATAAAAATAAGCAAAAGTGGCCAAAATACAACTGTTTTCTGTTAATAAATATATGAGGAGTATAAAACATAATGAAAATGACACAAAGAAGCAGGCTGCAACTTTTTATAGACTTTCAGATTAGAATATGGATGTAGATGGTGTAAACCGCCTTATTGGTTTTGCTGTTTGGGGATTGAATGGTTTTTGGGTGTTTATCCTTTTAAAATGGCCGACTTTATATAGCATATATAGTATAGTATATATATAAAGTTTGCTGAAAAAGAGGAAGTACTGCTGCATTAAGCTGAAAATGACAGGCAATCAGAATAAGTAGACTTTGAAGTTCAAAGGAAACTGGGAAAGCAAGTCAGAATTACATTTTCTAAATGGCTTTGGATTTTAATATAAATGTGAATTAAAGGTAAGCATAAATTGAAAACTACTACTGTGAGGGCTTGATGTATTTACTTGACACAGGATTTATTGCTGACAGTCATGTGGGGTGCAGTTGCTTATGAAACAATTTTTAAACTGAGGGACAAGGAAGGTCATTTCTATTCTTTTCTATTTAAATCTCATTCAGTTGTGTTTTGTTCTATTTGATGACCAGTTTGTGGGGTATATTCTAGTCTAAGTAAAAAGGTGTTAAAAAGTATTTTATCCCTTGCAGTTTTTTTCTTGTTCTTTTTTAAAAGAGTCTTGGATGGAGCCTCTATTAACAGACTTATAGAATGGGCTCATTTGTGACTGTATGATGAAATATAATCCCATAGGCATGTTCCTTTTTACACACTAATGAATGAAACAGTTAAATATTTAACTTGCTCATTTTTGTCTTTCGGTTGCAGCAGTAATTCCTCATTCATGACCAATAGTTCTTTGTCAGTGCAGGCAAGAAAAAAAGTTTCTAAATTATTCATTAATAATATATTAGCAGATAATTACATTTCAGAGGAAATTGGGATTTGATCCTCTAAAAATATCTGTGGTTGAAAATCTATTACCTTACTGTGTTATAGATGACACAATAGATGTTGAAGAAATCAATTATAAAAAGTAAAAACAACAGTATAAAAATAAGTATTTATAAAAAATGCATTTTATTTATAATGCCACAGGTCATTCCATTCACTTGTAGCTTTTTCAGATATTCAGATGCATTTTACTTCATGAAACGGATATCTAGACTAAAATGGCTTTTTTCAAATCATGACCAAATCTGTTAAAAGGAAAACAAAATATTTAAATGAAAAAGAAATTCCCCCAAAAGTTTAATACTAAGTCTACTTCCAAACTGACTTTGTTATAGTTCAGTTGTGGTGTGAATGCAAACTGCCTTTAATCCAATCTAGCAGCATTAAACATGTGGCTTTTGGACTTTTGAAGCATGTTGCGATACAGAATGTACTAGGCCATACCATATACACCATGTGGTGCCTAACCACACTGCTCCAGCATGCGTGGTTAAGCAGAGCACATTGTTTCCTTGGGCTTGCAGCATGCACATGCTGATGCCGTTCCAAAATTAGAAATAGAGCATGACAAAAAGGAATTGAATGAACTGCTCTTAAGACCAGTGCAGCACCAATATGAAGAGCAGAAATGCAGCATCAGGGCATCTATGGTAGTTTTCTTCATATTTAGGGTTTGTTCCTTTAATATAAGGCAAAATGAAAAAAAAAATAACATCATTAGTCTGAGACTTATGTTTTATTAGTACATTACGGTAGTTAAATAGCAGCTAGATTCCACTGTTGTACAGCAGTTGGCAAAGATCTGTGTTCCCTAATCATAGCAGCAGTCCTGCCAGTGAACCTGCTAAGCTCCAGGGGGCATAACTCACTAAGACCTGTCAGGAACCCATTGTGATAATCTGTTAAAAACCACAGCTGAAATTCGGGGCATCATCAAGCCAAATAGTTTTGGTAGAATAATTTATTGTAAATCTCAACTAAGCTGATTAATATATGGTTTCTGGAAAGAAGTAAGTTGTTTGTCTGGTCAAAGATAAAGGCACTGCAGCAAAGATCATATAATAAACTGGTAGATATTTCTCAGGAAATAATGGAGGTATGAAAATAGCTGATCATCATAAGAACTTACTTCCTCAAACAGAAAGAAAGAGGTACATTTGTTATTATATGGAAGAAATAAACTATTTCATAAAATTGCCTGTTTTTTTAAAGAAAGCAATCTGGGGTATCTGTGCAGAGAGTAGGTAAAAGCAAAATTTCACTAAGGTCTAGACTTCCAAGAAAATCAACAACAAAAAAATCTAGAAAGATTTTATTTAATCTGCTCAATCTAAATCTGACTTGAGAGTGGATTGTAAGGTGCCATAGTTTATGAAAAGAAAAACTTAGTCACTAACCTTAGGTTAACCTATTTACCTATTGCACACTAGTGGTGCAATAAATTTGTGGGAGGACCTACACCAAAGTATTACCTGTCAAAATATGGATTAAGAACCATGCCACAATGGAAGCTCAGTGATGCTTGTCACAGAGGGTAGAGGAGATGAGGAAAAAGCACAAAAGACGCCCATAAAACCTTATGCTTAAGCGTACCAGGAACAGATTTACACATACTGTGAAGCTTTGTGTAGCTGCAAACGAAAGCTGTGTGTGTGTGGGTGTTGGTGTGCGTGTGTGAGCTCCAATGCTTCATGTCGTGTCAGGACTGATGAATGGCTGCAGCCTTAGGATTCCCCATTACCCAGAATGCAGTGTGCTAGGAAGGATGTTAAACGTGAGGCAATGAGGACTGAGACAGTCCATTGTGAGATGCTGGCTTCTTACCTGCACAGCTGCTGAAGAGTCAGAGTAATCACAGACTCACACTGTGGCTTTTCTCTGGAACGGAGGAAATCTAATTTCCCCAAAAGGAACCTTAAACATGGTACATGATTTTGATTTAAATCAAAGTTACAAGGCAACATAATTTATGACATCCAGCCTCGTGAGATTAGCTGAATAAGCAGATTTAAGTGATGCAACAGTGTACCTCAGTAATGACACACAAGGTTAAGGATTAATAGTGGACTAAAAGTAAATCAATCAGTGTCTAATTTATTTTCAATTTTAAGCAGACAGCAAATTTGCACACCCCATCTGTAGCGGCTCATTCTTTAATCTTTGGCACCAAAAAGAACAGGTTGTGCTTGTAATTTTCTATCCCACAAAGTTTGAGAAAATCATCTGCAAAATCCGACCACCATTTTCAAAAAGCCTCGAGTGCTGGACATCAACCTCTCCCCTCTCACATTTAGGTAAGTAAATGCTTATTCTGTTTGCCACATTACAGGGAATTGAGAAAAAAAAAAAATATATATATATGATAAACTAAAAGACTTTTTGTGCATCAGCGATAAAAACAAACAAACTGATAGAGCTAAAATATTTTGACTAGAGATGCACAGCACAGTGGGAAATGTGTTTGGATCTGTCGACATCTGCTCCTGTTTCTACTATGGATCAATTCTGGTTCCCTGGTTGGTCAATTAAAGAAGTCCAGCAGAGTCTCTTCCTCCCACAGCAGCTCAAAAGGTAAAGCCTCCTACAGGAGCTGCAGGTCATCTTTTACACTGTGATTATTCAGTTTGTTTTATGTTCATCAGTCACTGTGTGGTTTGGCTCCTCCACAAAATAAATAAACAGCAACAAATAATTTAGTCTAAGAAGTTCATCAACGTTGACTTTTTTGACCAGCTGTTTGAGGCGGACAGCTAAAAGCTCGGCAGACCCCGCACACCCTGGAAACTAACTGTAGATTAACGCCAAATTTTGTCAAAACAGAGGCTGTTCTTCCAACAAGCTGTCTCTCTGATAAACACTATGAACATCATACAGTCTGACTCCTAAATTTTTACTGTGAAACACAGCAAGTACATTTTGACTTTAACAACTAACTTTCCTCTTTTGTTTTTACATACTTAATACTGATCCACTCATCCTTTCATTCCTTTCTTTAAAAATTAAAAAATGTATAAACCTTATTGTCATGGTTTTGGAGAATACTGTGATTGCTACCAGTGTTTTCCATGCAGAGGCTGCATGATGTTGCTGGTTTGCATGGCCTGGGCACCAGTGATAAACCATTAAATGCCCGTTATTAACAGTTATAAGTCCAAAAGAATGGCTTTAGACTGCGCCTCCTTTGCCTTCTAGAAGGTTTTTTATGGCTGATAATACGCAGAATATCGTTGATAATAGCCACTTCGGCCATGTCAAAAACCGGAAGTTTCACTTGGTATTTAAACAATTTATATTTTTTATGTACATTATTTACAGCCTAAATTCTTTTTAAAAATATATATTTTAAAGCTTTATTTCCAGTGAATTTCACATGTTTTAGTCACATGGATTTAAAGCAACCAGTTGACAGGATGTGAGATTTTTTTGGAACAGGTTGTTTGATAGACATGCCGATCAGCTTATTTTTAACAACAATAGATGAGGGACCAGTAAAATTATATTCAGATTACATATAGATAAGTGAATTAATTTTGTGGGTAAAAAATGAAATAAAGTAGGGTTATGAGTCAAGCAGTGATAACCTGCTGAGGCTACTGGTAGGTAGGAGGCACAATCTGAAATCATTCTATGGGATTTATAACCACTAATAATGAACATTTATTGCTAAGATAACATCAGAAGCAGCTAGCCGGGGCTCATTGGCTGTATGGTATCAACATCATGATATTTAAGGAGCTCTCTATCTTCACTTTAGTCCCTGACAGTCGACCATTTTCAGTAGAAAGTTAAGCCGAACTCATTGTAACTTGAAAAAAGGTTTTTTTGTAAAGATATCCTTGAGCAACAATTTTTTTTTTCTGCTCTGACTCTGTTGAACTTATCAAAGAATGACTCAAATTTTACTTTACCTGATTGACACCACAATAATTGTTTTTCCCAAGTCCAGAAATAGTTCTGCCTGCTCTTCAACGGTCAACTACCTTCCTGGAACCCTCTCTCTCCACATCTTCAGGGTAATCTCCATCAACAGCAACACAAAGGCTTCCAATTACAGGTTTTCAAGCATCTCAGTCTTCCATTACATCCTGGTTTAACTCTTGCCCTTCCTCTCTCCAGATACCAGAACCACCTGAGCTTACCTGCTGCTTATAGGATAAAACTCTCTGAACTATTCAGTGTGTGAGTTCTCTCTGGGTTAGAAAGCTAAATCATAGTATTACATTTAAGTAATGTCTGATTGCTGTGAGAGCTTTAAACAAAGTCCAGATCATGGTTTGTTCTCACAATCCTGGCTAATAGAGCTAAATCGTGTTATTCTGTCCCATAATATCCAAAAAAAATACAAAGAGGTTTATGGTTGTAACTTGACAAAATGGAAAATGTCTAAAAGTTCAATCATTTTTAAAAGGCAGACCAAACAGATCAACTTTAATCCATTGCTTTGATGTTGTTATACCTTTTTCACTGATATTGTCTCATAGATTACAGAGAACTGGAAAATGGTAAAGATTAAGTTATTTCGTATCAACAAATCCAGACACTGCCACCTTCTGCATATATGTATTGTAAATAGACTGCTGGCTTCATACAACACACCCGTTTACACGCATTTTGCTTAATTAAAGACTTTTACACCCTGTTTAGTAAAAAGGAGTGAAACTGCAGGTCATTCCTCTCTGCTGTAACCAGAATATACAATGCCACACTGCAACGGCAATAACTTGTGCAATGTATAATGAGCAATTACTAGTTGATACCCTGTGCAATAACTTGTGTCTCTATATTTGACACTCAGTGCAATAACTATATAAATATAAATATCCATCTATATAAATACCCATGTAAACACCCTGTGATAGCAATCCTACTACAAAAAAAATCTGTCATATGGACGCACTGTATATACTGTATATATAACACATACACCTTATACACATACACCTTCCTTTGCCACATTCTTCTTCTTTGACTATTTGGGCTGATGTAAGAGTAAATCTCTCCACTGTGAGATCAATAAAGTCAATCAATCAATCAATCAAACTATCATTTTCAATGGCTATTTATAAAAGAATAGAGTAGTGCACCACTGCATTTTTACATCTTAAATACCTAATTCCGCATAAATATATATATATAAACAGAAACAATAAAAATGAAAGAACTAAAGACAAGTTTCACATTGTGGTGCTTTGCTGGAAACATGGGTGATATAGAGGGTAATGTGTTTTCATCCGAGATATGACAGCTCAGACAGGGTTGGGGCTCTGGGGAAACAACAGAATATTGCTGATAAGGAGTAAGGCATATTTTAAAGAAGATGCTTGACAGCTAGTATTAGCCACAGCATCAAACACGAATATGAGTCACTATCTGTGTTTTTGCTTTTCTCTGGATACAAATCTGCAGCTATAATGTACCAGCTGCTACAATTCATCAACCTCTTTTTATGACTCACAACACGAGCTCTCAATGCATTTTTATGAGATGCAGGTGTAGGTTTAAAAAGTCATCAAAAGACAAAAAACACAACTAGGGAATGGACACTTTTAAATAGATCGTTTTTATCTTGGTCACTTAACTGCATTTATGTCAGAAGGAATGAAAGCTTTGATCATTGAGTTATACAATAACATTACCTTAGCTACGTTATGGGAATTAAATTTAATGGGCTGAGTAAGTGTCACCAAGAAGTTGGATAATAATAAAATAAAAAATAAAAAACAGGTCAAGCTGTCCGTTTCGTTTTATTTTCAAGCAGCATACCTTCAGATTGAATAATGTTATATCCCTCATCTTCCCAATGGGGATAAATACCTCCCTAAACTACATCACTGATCAAATTTTATTTAGTTTTTTGGGGGGTTTTGTTTAATGCAATAACATTCACTTAGACTTTATATTTCTTACTGGTCTGCGTTCATCTTTTTTTCCTTAATGAGCTGCCTTGATGGGCTCTGGACAGGCTAGGTGAGCTCTGCACCTCAGCGCTCATTATCTGGGTGGACAGGCAGTCTGGCGAAATGAGAGAGACGAGGACCTCAAGTTCAAAGTAAATGCAGGAGCTACATGGAAAACTCCATAAGTTACTAAATGCATTGCTGTCTTGTTTTTGTTGTATAGCATTATATTTAGTAGAAAAGGTTTCATAAGAATACCTAGAAATTTTATATTTTAAAAAGTAATCCATAGATTATTAATGTGCAACTTGGAGAGGAATCCTATTCTCATTATGATTTCAATGGACTAATCTGCAATAACTTAAATTTACTATGAATCAACTAACATACAGTTACAAACAGTGGCTAAACAGCCAGTCTGAAGACGCATTAATTTGTCAACTTTACTTTTTACAGAAGATCTTAATGCAGACATAATGTAGGAGAGGAGTACTGTGTCAAACTAAATCATAAATATTTTCTTGAATTACATAGTTTGCAGCATCGTGCTAGGTTGGTGTTTTACTAAAGGAGGAACTGGTGCGCTTTAAAAAAGAGTTGGGCTCATGAAGAAGGAGCATTATGTTTCGAAGTAATAGAAAAAGTCCTCATCTTTGTTTAGGATAAAAGGTATGCATAGAGCCAAAAGATGAAAGAAACCTACTGCAAGGCAGAGTACAGCAAGTTTGCATTTATTGCTAATATGTAAACTTTTAAATTTGAAGAACATCTTTAAATTACAGATGCAATTTATTTTGAGCTGTTGTCTACTGAACTGCAAAAAAAATATCTTATTTGAAGATCTACCCTATTTTTATAAACACATTCTAAAGTGTTTTAAGGCATGCCATCTCCCTGAAGATCAGGCCCTAAATGTTTGCAGCTAGTGGCATTAGACAGTGAGTTAGTTTATCAATTATGAGTAGACACTGAAGTACAAATGGTAAGGAATTGAATTGAGTAGTCTGTGCTATGGAAGCCCAAGAAATTGGTGCAAAATAATACAGATTTTGCATAAATTTATCTTAATATAAAGAAAACTGAATAACATAGTTCAGGCATTTAAATTTTACCAAACAATGAACCAGACTTTTGTGGATCAATAGTTCTCTCTGTGATGAAACCAACATTATTCTTGCCCCTGTATAATAAGGTTTAATTAAACACTTAATTTTTACCAACAGATTTCATCTGACTGGAAGTGACAATAACATTTTACAGTTGTCCTCCAAGAGTCCTGGCTTAAATTTGATCAATAATCTATATGGCGAGCTGATGATTAGGGCAAAGGCAGAGATACCATCAAACCTTAGAAACATAGAGCTCCTGACCAGAAAAACAGGGAAAAAATGACCAGCACCTACAGGAATGGCATGGTCTTGTTAATACAGATTTGTTTCGATTTATTGTTGAAGCTGTAAATAATTTTTAACTTACCATTATAAATTGAAATGCAACATAAGATTTTTTGTACAGTTGAAACAGGTTTAGTATTGCCATTTCTAATTAGAAACAAAGAATTAATCTATAGGTTTTAGGAAACGTTGGGAGTTTAATCTTGGCAATTCTTTTTTATGAGGTCACAGAAGAGTATGGTAAGTATTGTATGGTAAGAGTATGGCTTTTATTAAATATAGCAACCAATATGAATATGAAATACAATCACATGTATGCCATGCGGTTAACTACAATGTTGTCGATTAGAAGATTTCAAAGACAGAGAGGTCTTAGTGTATATGCATTTCTGACTTTAACAACAGCTGTCTTAGACTTGGACAAACTTTATTGTAATTTTGCAAGCACTTAGTGTATACAAAACGTAATTTCTTTTTGTAAAGCTTTCATTTCCATTTCTTAAAGTGCTGCAGTGTTCAAATGTAAACAAGGAGATCGAATATAAACATAAGTCTGTCATATGATATACAGTTCTGTGTTGTTTTCAGTTTTTTTCAACATTCAGCCGTCTAATGGCGGTGGGGAAGAAGCTGTTTTGGAATCTGCTGGACCTGCATTGAATGCTTCATAGCCTCTTCCCAGAGGGCAGCAGGGAGAACAGACCATGGTGGGGGTGTGAGGGGTCATTTATGGTGTTAACGTCTCTGGAGATGCAGCGCTGGGATTAAATGTCCTTTATGGAGGGAAGAGGAGCCCTGATGATCTTCTCTGCAGTTCTCACAACTCTTCTCACCTTCTTCCAGTCAGAGGAGCAGCAGCCTCCACACCACACAGTAAGACACGTGGTCAGAACGCTCTCTATGGTGCTTCTGTAGAGGGTGGGGAGGATGGGTGGGGGCAGGTGGGCTCTCCTCATCCTCCGCAGGAAAAACATGTGCCCTTTTGACCAATTGGGTAATATGTACAGTCCAGAGTCTAAAGTATCATCTACTGTGTTATTCCAATGACAATGTAGTGAGTTGATTGACTAATATATCTAATTAAGGAACTAAGTTCTGATTTTAGATGTAAATAAGATTTGCTAAAAAAGTATTTCTCATAGCAAAGGTGTTGCGCTTGTCTCCTCTTATAAGTATTTTGGTAAAGCTTTTGACAATCAGCTTAAGTTTGATGTTAATACTGCAGCTGTTGTGGAAAAAAAAAACTTAACAAAGGATGTACCTTCTGAGAAAACTAAGTTAGTGCAATTATAATGGGTAGGTTTTATCAGGCTTTCAATGAGAATCGCCTGTGTTTTTTATTTATCTTTCGGCATAACTGCCTCAGATTGAAAGATAAAAAATAGTTTAAATCTGTTCTAAAATCATAGAAGTGAATCAGAGGGACTTGACTTCTTTTTGTAATGAAGAAATGAACAAAAACGCTAAAGTGATCCTCTCTTCGTCAGAACATGATCTTAAAAATGAATTCTCTTTGTTGCCTTCAGGACGCTGCTTTGTCATGCACCAATGTAAAACAAACCGGCATGCAAAATCTTTTATACAAACAACCACTTCTAAACTCTCTGTAGTGTGAATCTTTGTTTAAACTTTGCTATCTTTACTATTTTTTGAGTTTTTATTATTAATTTTGATCATCAAGCTCCCTGTCTTATTTTCTTATAATCATTTTTTAATACGTTTATTTTTGCTTGTCACCTGTGTTGTTCAAACTAATTGCCCCAGGTTGGTTTAATAAAGTGGTCTAAATCTAACAACATAAGCTGTAAAGTCAACAGAAAACTAAAGTAACTAGGGGTAACTACTAGAGCAAATGGCAAAACAAGTTTAAAACTCAAATAAACCCAAAATCCACAAAAATTAATAAGAATCCAATCAGATCACAAACCAAAATGGAAAAACTTCAATTTCATCAAATTCTTAATGAAAGAGAATGTTCCTTGCAAACCTTACAGCAAGAGAAATTTAACCCATTTTTTAATGGTGATTAAAGACAAAAATAATAGGTGAAAAATGTTTAATGTTGTTAAATATTCAGGATAGCATTTAGCTTTGACCGTCGGCCCCTTCTATTGACAGAGCATATCTGACATGTAGCATTAAATCAACGTCATGATAGGACCTGGTACTATTCAAAACACATTTAATAGGTCAAATGTGTTTGCAATGATCCTTTTCATCTTTATCTGTCATCTTAATTTCACACATTCTAAGAAAAGTTGTCCTCTTTAGACAGCATAGTTGTCCTATTTTACCCATCTTGTGGACTGCCACTGAGCTGCGCCCAGGGAGAATCCTGAGGCGAGGTAAGTTCTGCCCAAAGACCCACAGTGGCAGTCTGTGTTGGGATCTGGAGATTCTCCACCTTCTCCAGCAGAGTGCGCTGTGGATCTCCTGGGCTGGAGCCCTCCAGCACAGCTGACGTTCATCAGCCCATCAGGAGACCTGCCTATATAAGCAGCTGCCAGACCTTCCTTCAACGCCGCAGTGTTGACCAAGTTTGGTTAGCGAACCTGAGCCTCTGTTACTACTAGAACCTTTGTCTCTAATGAGAAACCCAATTCTAACCTGCCTCTGTCTTCTCGCTCCTAGGAAACCTGTCTCTCGTGTGAAGCTCTGGAAGAGCTTAGCCTGTTACCTGCCTGCCTGCCCTAGAGAGCCAAACCTGAAGATCTCACTCTGGAGTCCACCTGCTGCTCTCAGGGAAAGAGCTTATCACTCAAACCAAGGTCTGACACTAAACAGTCAGAAGCTAGACGCTGCTGCTGCTGAGCACTCTGCTGAACAACAGTCTCTGGACCCAACCGGTTCCCTCTCTCAGAGAAGAAAGCCTGGACCTTGTAAAGGTATTTTCTGAAACATCAGAGAACTCAACAACTCATCGATTAACCTGGCTAATCAATCTCATCATTTCCTATAGACCTGGTTCCAAGAACGTCAAGCCCGACTCTCTCTCTCGTCTGTATTCCTCCCCTGCCTCATGTACTGTTGGAGCCGTTTCCTGGGAGATCACTGATCTGATCAACTCTGCCCTGGCTTCTGAACCTGACCCAGGTAATGGTCCTCCTAATAAAATGTATGTCCCGGCTTCCGTCAGATCCCGCCTCATCCAGTGGATGCACGCAGCTAAATTCTCGGCCCATCCTGGAGTGAGCAGAACCATCGCCCTCATAAACAGGCGATTTTGGTGGCCGTCTCTGCATAAAGACGTCAAAGAGTACGTTCTGGCTTGTCCCATCTGCGCTAGAAACAAGACCTCCCACCAACCACCTTCTGGCCTGCTGCATCCTCTACCTGTTCCAACCCGTCCTTGGTCTCATATCGCTGTCGATTGTGTCACCGGTCTCCCGATTTCTAGAGGTATGACTACAGTACTAACCATCGTTGATCGATTTTCCAAGGCCCGTCATCTAATTCCCCTCAGAAAGCTCCCCACTGCATTCCAGACGGCTCAGCTTCTCGTGAAGCATGTTTTTCCGCCTCCATGGGTATCCCTCAAGAAATCCTCTCAGATCGTGGTCCCCAGTTCATCTCACAGGTCTGGAAAGCCTTCTGTTCTGCATTAAACTGCAAATCCTCTCTCACCTCGGGTTACCATCCTCAGTCTAATGGGCAGACGGAAAGGATGAACCAGCAACTCAAGTCCACTCTCCGCTGCCTGACTTCAAACAATCCTTCTGACTGGAGTCAGTTCCTGACTTGGATTGAATATGTTCATAACTCCCTTAGATCTGCTTCTACTGGTTTATCCCCCTTTCAAGTGTCCATATGGTATCAGCCTCTTCTCTTCCCCGCAGACAAGAGAGAGATAACGGTCAGATCTGTCCATCATCACATCCGCCGTTGCCAGCGTATCTGGAAAGATACCATCACCACCCTCACCCGTTCATCTGCATCAACCAAGAGGTTTGCAGACTCCAGGAGACGTCCGGCCCCTGACTACACTCCAGGCCAAGAGGTTTGGCTATCAACCCGAGACATTCCCTTGAAGGCTATGTCCAAAAAACTTTCACCCAGGTTCATCGGTCCATACAGGATTGATCAAATAATTAACCCCTCTGCTGTCCGCCTACACCATCCATCCTACATTCCATGTTTCGCAGATAAACCCTGTCGTCTCAAGTCCTTTGTGCCCGCCTTCCGACTCCCCTCCACCCGCCCTGGACATTGATGGTCATCCGGCTTACACGGTTCGCCGGATTGTGGACTCCCGTCGGCGAGGTCGCGGTTGGCAGTACCTCGTCAACTGGAAGGGCTACGGTCCGGAGGACCGCACCTGGGTTCCTGGCTTGTTTATCCTCGATCCGTCCCTGATCGAGGATTACGAGAGGTCCCTCCCGTCCACATCCTCGGGCCCGCCAAGAGGCGGTCGTTGAGAGGGGGGTACTGTTGGGATCTGGAGATTCTCCACCTTCTTCAGCAGAGTGCGCTGTGGATCTCCTGGGCTGGAGCCCTCCAGCACAGCTGACGTTCATCAGCCCATCAGGAGACCTGCCTATATAAGCAGCTGCCAGACCTTCCTTCAACGCCGCAGTGTTGACCAAGTTTGGTTAGCGAACCTGAGCCTCTGTTGCTACTAGAACCTTTGTCTCTAATGAGAAACCCAATTCTAACCTGCCTCTGTCTTCTCGCTCCTAGGAAACCTGTCTCTCGTGTGAAGCTCTGGAAGAGCTTAGCCTGTTACCTGCCTGCCTGCCCTAGAGAGCCAAACCTGAAGATCTCACTCTGGAGTCCACCTGCTGCTCTCAGGGAAAGAGCTTATCACTCAAACCAAGGTCTGACACTAAACAGTCAGAAGCTAGACGCTGCTGCTGCTGAGCACTCTGCTGAACCAACAGTCTCTGGACCCAACCGGTTCCCTCTCTCAGAGAAGAAAGCCTGGACCTTGTAAGGGTATTTTCTGAAACATCAGAGAACTCAACAACTCATCGATTAACCTGGCTAATCAAACTATCCGTCTCTGCATACGCCTGAGAATCCTGCCCGGACCTGTTTCCTGATTCCTGTTCATATTAACTTTGTGCAAACCTTTAACAAACTCTGTTGAATTTTTATCAGTCTCCAAGTGGTGTTCTGCATGTGGGTTTAATTTCTAAACCAACCATGAGGATTGAACGAGGAAACATGCAGCCTTCTCAGGATAGAAGACTGTGCTCTGATAAATATCGGCCACCACTCCCACCTCAACGTAATACCCAGATTAATCAGGGTGTGTTCTCAAGTATTTATCATCACTGCACCAGGATAGGCATGGCATGGGTGGTAGTTTCAGAGGTGTACTGGAATACCCGATGTATACAATGCAGTTATTTCTCAGACAGAATATTTTGGATCCCTTATAACCTATAACTAGAGTAGTTCAGAATCACACAACAAAACGTCATCATAGTTACTAAAGGCTAATAGCTTTTACCTTGGTGAACAAACAAACAAAAAAAAAACAATAGGTTCTGCTATCATAAGTGACCAAATTTATTTTCATGAATCGTAGGAGCAAATGTATTAACTGAGATATTTTTTTATGAAAGTAAATTTCAATTAAATTTCAATTCAGTTTATTTATATAGCGCCAATTCACTTTACAGTTCAACCAAATCATACAGTCAAATTGATTCAAAGTTTTCTATCTAAGGAAAACCAGTTGATTGCATTGACTTATTGAGTCAAATGCAATCCCTCACTCTAAACATGCTTTTAGTGACAGTGGAGAGGAAAAACTCCCTTTTAACAGGAAGAAACCTCCAGCAGAACCAGGCTCAGTGTGAGCGGCCATCTGCCAAGGCTGACTGGGGTTAAAGGATATAAAAGCAGAGATACAAAAAGCAACTATAAAGGCGCCCCGTCCAACATGGGATTTTGTTTACATTGTAGTAAATCAATAATGTTTTCTGTTCTTTTTCTGATATAGAGAAGTTCAGAATAATCGGATAAATGAAAAGAGGAAAAAGCTAAGCTAGTGTTGTAACTATTTTTTCCTGAATTTTAAAGTTCAACCCTAACTTTATAGAACAAAAGTGTTTTTTCGTTTATTTCGTTAGAGTACCATTCAAATGTTTCAACACTGTAACTGTGATAAAGCTGTTTAGAAAATGAGAAGACCATGGCAAACTTATGGCAAGACAAGAAGGCATGAGAATGGTCTCCACAATAACCGTCCGAATTAACCAACATTCAGATAAGATAGAAATAAACACATCGCTTACCTGTTCGATCACGGATGGCAAGATTTTTCCCTTTCTTCAGAACAATATCCAGCTGGTACATGGCTGGGCAAGGAAGCTGAAGCTGAGACTCTGCATTACCAGGCCCAACTATGTTGATGCCCTGTGGACATAAGAAGTCAATACTTCAATATTTCTAGAAATACTAACTTAAAAAATCTTTGGAGAGACAATAAACCACAGACAATTAGTATCTTCATCACTTGTCTCAAACAGCTGGTTTAAACTGCACATCAGACCAATCAGACTTTCCTATACTTATACAGGAGGAAATACGAAATGAGAGGATGAAAAAAATTATAATGAAAATTGTTTCTAATAATTTTGATGTCTGTGGATTGTGTTAAGTACTTTAAACTTCTAATGTTCAAAGAGTTGGATTACAAACAATAAACCCTTTTTCCTGCTACCACAGTCTACGTTTAACTGTGTTCACCAAACACTTTAACCACATTATTAGCAACACAGTGTCAATAGGCTTGGAGGCTGTAATTATTTTAACTGTTTTCTTAGAAAGAAAAAGGGAAAAATATTTCAAAGATGTCCCTTTTTCCGCTGTTTTTCTGTGTTGAAAACTAACCAAGTTTAGTAGAAACACAAAACAAACCTTAAATACCAAATCCAACCAGGCCTGGATGGATGCATATTAGAACTGAGCACAAGGTGTAGCCACTGTTTTAATTATTCAACTGTTTACATGTTTCCTAATTCTAAGCACGGAAAAAAAAGCAACATTTCAAAATAATATATATCCCTTCATATATATATATATATTTCCAAAATAACATGACCTGGCGTCCTTCTTTTTATCTGTGCTGAGGGTTTAAATAAAGAGCACTACACGGTCATAAGTGCAAGAATATGTATTGCAAAGAAAAATCCTTCTTTGCAAAATATATATTACAGTATGTGCAGCCTGATGTACTGCTAATAAGCCGCTGATGGGATGTAAGGTCTTGTGGAAAGCCAGCCCCATGGGGCTCTATCTCTTTTTTGCATGTCATGCTGAGGGCCTGAGGTCAGTGCTGCACTTTGACCATGAGCCCCAGTGGGGATATTCATATGACTTATTTTGCATCCCACAACAGGAAAAAACCCACTCTCTAGGATCAACATCTACATACTATCCTTACTAAAGCTTTTGCAAATGCGTTTCCACCATGTTTATGTATTTTTTTTCTCCATCAGGAAGCCCTTTGGTGAGCAAAGGTGTCATATTTCACCAGGTGTGGTGCTCCGAGATGAGAATAATAACAGCAACATTAAAAGCTTCAGATGTAGGTGGGAGTGGATCGATAAAGAAAAAACATAATAGTTATAACTGTAAGTAAGAGAAACAGAAAGAACCAGAAATAGAATAAACATCCTAAAAATATGTGATGCCTAACATGGCCTGTCTAACAACTTAGAATGTTTTGTAACATGACATTCATTTTAAGAAGATTTCTTAACTATAATCACTAATAATAATACAAATATGCTAATGTTAAATATAGAATTAAAAATGCCTGTTGTATTTTTTCCATGCATATATATCCTTCATCTTATATAAATTTCTACTCAAAATAGACAAAATTTAAGCAAATAATAAAAACAAAAACATTTAACCCTATATAAAATCAATTCTACACTTCATTCACAAAGCAGCACTTTTTCTTGCACGACTTAAAAAGCCTTTCTAAAAATAAAAAAGTAGTTTTATTAACATCAGCTTATGATGGTTTCTTATCCATTGTCTTACATGGTGATCTATGTCTAAATATATATCTATTTATAAATTCATGCTTGAATACACTACATCAAGCATTGCCTTTTTATTTTTCATGAACAGGCTTTCCTCAGTGCTTTGTGAGACACTGAACCAGATGAATTCAACTGGCAGAGCACTTTACACTGCCTGTAAATAATCCTTGGAGAAATACACTAGAGGGTTCTCCATGCATTTGGACAAAAGCCTCCATCTGTAGTCAGGAAACACTTCAAACTTAATTATAAATGACAAATTTAAACATCCAGAAATATCAGTTCTTTCTCACCTTTTTAGGAAATATGTGCTTTTTAAAGGGAAAGCATGAATCCAAGTGTTATAACAACAGAAACAAGAAGGATGAGTTTCTTCCTTTTTTTCTGCAGAACACAAAACCCTAGGCACCATGTACAGTAATGCAGTCTAAATTTAATAAGGAAGCCTTCTTAAGGTTCATTAGAAGATAATGTGAATATACTGTACCATAGTAGGCAACTGCTGAGCTCAGAGACCTGTTAAGAAGCCATTAGAACAATTTAGTCCAACAGCTTTAATATAATTGATGCCCTCCCACCATAATTAGGTTTTAATGTAAAACAGTAATCCCAAAGGTAACCAAGCATAATGCTGCAGTATGATCTGATTGACAGCTTTAGCTTTAGAGGTTGAAGAGAGATTATCTTTAGCTTGAAATCAATAGCAGATGGTGGATTGCATAACTTGTTGCTGTTCACCTCTTGCTTTTAAACTTTAAAACCTAATGTAATTAAAAACAGAAAATGGATGCATGACATTTAGTCAGCCAATAAGAAAGAAAATGAGAAATATCTAGTCAGTCAGACTCTACGTCTGACTATTTTTAACAAAGGTTTCTTGTTTTCTGTTGACATTTAGACTTATATACCTGTGTAAAATAATGACTTTTCCATCACTGGCACAAAATATTCTACCAGTTTTGGAGGTTTTTTTGATAAAATACACAAACACACATTTATTGTCTAAACTGTCAAACCTCTTTATTTTTTAGCATTCAGAAATGGCGTCAGGTATTTTATAAATCCAAAATGCTTTGTTACTGAGTACAGTTTGTCAAAAGAAAACAATAATATGTCAATGTTATCACTGGCATTGGTATTAACATAAACTACTCTTTTGAAATACTAACCAGCCATATAATTCTCACTGGGATTCAAATCACAACAGTTACTTCTATTATGCAGAAGACCTGTAGCTAAACCGGGTCACAGTATGAGGCCAGGATCTCATTTCTTCAGTTATAACAGGTAATTTCCAATCTCTGATTGTTCCATTTTGAATAAAACCCTGAAACTATTTCTGCTGTCATTAACATATAATATTTTTCCCCCTTTTGAAATAAAATTCTTTATTTTCTGTGAGCAAATCTCTTTCTTGCAATATTGTTTTGTTTTGCTATAGAAAAAGCACAGATCTGATCATTATGTCTACATATATTAATAGATGAATGCACCATATGGTGCTCTGACATCACAGCACTGCTGTGCATAGAGTAGCAGTTCTGGAAATGTACTTTTCATCTGGCGTGGAATTTGTTACAGTAAATTCCAGTATAAGAACTCAATACTTGGTTGTCACATAAGCTACGTTCACACTGCAGGCCTTGGTGCTCAACTCCGTTTTTTTTTTTTGTGAAATCCCATTTTTTTTAAGTTCACATTTACAAATATATGCAGCTTGTATGTGATCTCCTGTGTGAACTGCAGTCATACAACGCAAGTGTCCTGCATGCACAGTAGAGGACGCAATGATGTCACAGGCCGGCATGCTCTGTGTTTACGGAAGTAAACATGGATGGTAGTGCTGGAGCGCATCTAGGATCTTTCCAAACCATAAAAACACAATCTTTTCAATATGGTTAAACATAAATACTGCTCTCTTCATCCTCATCCTCCATGGTTGTTGTTTTTCTTGCTGCTTCTTCATAGCAAGACCCAGAATAGTGACCTTTGTCGGGTATTAACAGCGTTCAGGTCGGATGAATGCGACCTGGCTGTTCAGACACAGGTCGCATTTGAAAAGATCAGATTCATATCGGATATAGGACCACATAGCCAAGTGGGCTGGGTGGGATTGGAAAAAATCGGATCTTTGTTGTTCAGACTGCCATTAAAAGATCAGATACAGGTCGCATATGGGCCAAAAAATCAGATTTGGATCACTTCAGGCTGTAGTGTGAGCATAGCCTTAGTGAACAGTCTGTGGATGTGCTAATGTGTTTATGAGGCCCAGTGTCCCCAATAGTCGAGTTTAGCACAAAAAAAGTCTTGACTTAAATACAACAGGGCAGAGGATTTTTGTTCTAATTCTCAAGGTTTTTGATTTTGTCACTGCTTCCATGCTTCTAAATCAAATGGCTGATTTACCTTCTCAGTATGCACTCACGTTCTCCAGCATCCTGCTAATGACTTAATTATTTGACTCAAGTGTGTTGAAGAAAGACAAAGCTGAAAGGTTTAGGACACCAGTCCTGGAGGACTGGAGCTAAAGAGCCCTGATATAGAAAACCTACTATTTCCAAATCAAATAGAAATATTATTTTATCTGACAAAAAAGGACAGTATCTGGACATTTCGACAAAATAGTAATTTTTTTTCTTCTAATGGCCTAAAATGTTTTTGACATGTCTGGTTGTAGCCGATCTAAATGGAGTGGCTCTTAAACTGACTATTGCTCTAGTTCAGTCTTCAACATTTTCCAGGCCAAGGACCCCCAAACTGATGGCGAGATGGAGGGGGGACCCCCAAATTATATATATTGTATGAAATTGTGTTATATCACCAAGAATCACTCTATTACAGATGGAGTGATGTAACAAAAGTAATTTCGCTCTGGGATTATTAAAGTATTTCTGATTCTGATTCCTTGTTGATGGGACAGGTGTTGTGAATGAAACAGTGTCCAGCTTGAAAGAGCCTGACTCGACTCAAAGACATCTTGTGCCTCTATTTATCTGTTTACTACAGTGTGTTAAATTCATGTTAATGTGTATTTAAAGAGATTTAAATTATTGAAAAAAAAATGCAGGGGGGCATATTAAAAAAAAGTCTATCAACCAAAGCTTTCACGACCCCCATGCAGTACCTCTGTGGACCCCCTAGGGGTCGCGGACCCCCTGTTGAAGACCTCTGGTCTAGTTCATCTAATGAGGATGATTCTAAAAATCATGGAAGGACTTAATTCACATTTCTCTCTTTCATCTTATTAGCCATGCAGCTTCTAACCCATCTTCTAAAAAACTTTTTCTCCTCACTTAATTTTTCTAAAAATGTTTGTATAACACACCATCCCTTCTCATGATCATATACGACAAATAGTTTTCTTCATTGATCTTATGCAGAGGCGAGCAATTCAGGTTGAGCTAGTGAAAATCCTGCACAGAAATTAGTTTTTACAATTTGCATTTCCAGCTCAATAGACAGAGACTAATGTTTAAAAATGCTTGAATGGTTAAGTAAACAGGATGAAGTCAAACTTTTTTAATTTTCTAGACCCTGAATCTTCCCCCTCTGGTCTTAGTTAATACCCACATTTTTTTAAGAAAATGAATTTGAATTTTGATGATCTGTATGTTATTGAAATCAAGAGGAAAGAAGAATTTGAATTACAATTCAGTTTTTAAAAATTGAAAAAAAAAATTTCCATTATAGCTGAATCTGCTGTGTATAGTTCTTATCTTATGCCGAAAAAATCTTGTAGACTTTAAATGTAGGAAATGTTGCGATGAAACATTGAAACACGGATCAAACGAATGCCCTGTTCAAGCTCTCCTCAGTTCGCAGCATAACAGTGTTAGTGAGAGGCTCTGGTGTCACTTTCAAGGATGTTGTCAGATGCACTTTGCTAGTTTTATTTGCCGACAGTGAGATGGATGGCTGCTGTCTAAATCATGCCGCTGCGCTAATAGTCGTGATAATGCAGCTTTGGTATCCTGGGGTTGTTTGTCTGCAAGAAAATTAGATTGCATTGCTGTAGACCGGGCTCGAAATTGATGCCCAGTCTTGAAATTAGCTTATAATTAATGTTTGTTGAATACCTCGCTAAGAGCTGAAATGGAAACATTGTGCCAAAACTGTGACTTTTTTTCACAGCTAATTTTTCATCTCACGATTTCATTTGAAGCCAATGGAACTCCTGCCATGGTGCTCAGGTTTTGAAGGTGTACACTGAAGATGTACACTGCATTAGAAAAGAGATCCAAGCTTTTCAAAATCTAAGGATGTAAACAAAGAACTACAGATTCAAAGCATATATCTAAAAACTAAAGAGTATTAAAGAGTGAGAAAAGCAGAAATGAAATCTGTGATGCAAAGAAAACATAGAAAACCATAAAAGTGAACACACAAGATTATGGCAGAAAGACATTACGACCACAACCACATATTGTAGGAAATATTCAAGATTTGTCAGTGATGCCTAATATATTGCTAGAAATGCATTTTCTTTTTTTTTTTTTAACTAGACTAAATTTAGAATATATGGGGGAGGAAACAGTGTAGAAGGAGGCAGAGATTGTTTCTGGCTCTATATGTCTTTAAATTCCTTCTCTTATATGTTATGTAAGACTGAGTGAAAATATATGAAAAATAAAATATAATTCTGGCACATTTAAAAACGATCTTTTGGAAGTCATGTTTTACTCAAAATTTTGTTTACTGGACCTAAAACAAAGGAAGAGACCATGTGAAGATGCTGGCTGAAGATCATCAAAGATCCAACAGAGGAAGAAGCCATTACTCCAGCTGCTCAATGAAAACACAGAGACAGAGGCCTTCATTTAAGGAGATTTGTCCTGTGGTCTGAAAACAATAAAATTAACATTTTGGCCATTTAGTCAGCACCAATGTTTAAATATTTTTGAAATGTTCATTTAGTTTATTTAGTTTTAACTTCTGATTTTCATTTCTATTTTAGCTTTAGTTCATATTTAGCATTTGCTAGATAGTTTAGTTTTTATTTGTTGAAATGTTTTGTTTCAGTTTAGTACTACGGCTGAAATCTTTTTTTAAATGTATAGAAAAAATATGCAATTTATAACACAAATGACCTAACTGCTGTATTTGCTACCTGCTAGTGAAATGCGGTAGTTACAGCTGAGAAAAAGCGAAAACAGCAACCTGAAGCTACGCCTCACATTAAGGACATTCTCCCTTAGCAGATTTTAATTAGCTTAGTAAACTTATATAAATATTTTTTCAAAGTCTAGTTTTTATTTCTTTTTCATTCAAACAAAAAAGTTTTTCAATTCTAGTTTTCATTATTTTGTTAAGTTAATAATAATAACCCTGGTGAGGACAAATACATTGGTAAGAAAAAGGTGAAGGCTTGTACTGAAAACAGTTCTCAAACTAGAACACCAGATGGAATAATGAAAGAAAAAATGAATTATGTAAAATAAATAAAGAACATTTTCAAAAAATACAATCTCATAAAATTTTTTTCAATGCTTTCCAGTCTTCAGTAGGAAAGTTTGAAAATCGAGGCCAGCTGATGTCAAAAGTCTTTATAAGAATACCTGCCATAAAGTTTAGCCAAATTATAGAGCACTAAGAAAAAAAATGTAGCCTCCTTAATCCGAATAAAAGGGTATCTGGACAAAGTATGTTTAATTATACTGGCATTTAGCAAAAACATAGCCTTTATATAGTCCTGAGATATCTTAATGGCAGTGAAAAATCTGTCTTCAATATAAGTAAATATCAGTCCTTAATAGTTTAATTCTTGTTTCTTTGTTTTTCTTTATCATTTGAAATCACATTTTATTTGATCATTTTCACCTTTATTAATGAACAATTGTTCTGTTTTAGCTTTACGATATTAAGAGTAAAAAGGACTGAATACACATGCAAAAAACAAATCTAATAATTCAATTAGCAGAAAACCATATATCCTTTTTTTTAGCCATATAATCATCACCTAAGTTGTAATGAGATAAAATGTGAAGAAGTTCAAAACTTATGACTGCTTGGCTAAAGGAACAGTGGTTTGAAAATGACTGCATCTGTTGAGTGAGATGGACCCTAAAATTGCAGTGGATCAATTTATTTCTGCCGGTCAAATAAAATACGTCAGTATATAATGCTATAACAGTATAATTGCTTATCAGTAGGTGCAGGCTGGCCCTGTGTAATGTGACAAGAGCCACTCAAAAAAATAATGAGGTTTCTTTGGTGTGCTCTTTTCCTAATAGCAGCGAGCAGTCAGCTATATAGATTACAAGCGTCTTTCCACTCTAGCCCCAGGCTGAGGTAATTATTCTCCAGACGTAACAGGTAAAATTCACATCTATAGGATCTAGCAATGGACAGACTTCATCAACAAATAAAACTGTTGATGCAGTCAACACAACTTGAAAACATTCAAATCAAATTAACATTAGAATGGAAAACATTTTATCAGAAGACAGAGTGAGAAACAATTTCTTCCTCTTCTGTTCCATTAATTCTGATCGTAAAAGATGATTTTACAGCACAGATGGAAAAACTTCAGTCTATCAATGGTGCATGATCATAAATAAGTCCAGATAGGCAGTCCCGCATGGAGGAAATTGAAAGCAATGGTGTGATTAAGCTGTAAAATGACAGTGAATAAAACGGAAAAGAGGTCATTTGTTCAGTGGAACTCTGAAAAATCTCTGGAAGAAGGTGTCTTCTTCATATTTAGTTTGAGTTACATATTAAAACAGAACTGTTTTTTATGCTATTAAAGTCAAAAACTATACTAAGATTTTTTTTAACTTCATTATTCTGCATTTTTTATTTTTTATTTTTTCCTACTTGCTTTGATTCTATGTTATTTTCCTATATTTTAATCATGTAAAGCACTTTGCATTGTCTTTGTACTGAATTCTGCTATACAAATAAATTTGCCTTGTCTTGCCATTACAGCAATGCTGTGGAGCATGTAGCGGTTTTGTGAACAAAATAACACATTTCACATTTCATTTACATGACATTTTATGGCTAAAGAAGAACTAAAGATATTTTTGTTTAAATTGCCAAAAGATTTTTTAATAAATTAAAGCTTAGAGTTTGAGTCTTTTTTCGGTGAGTTTTTAAGAGAAGCACCAAAACTGCTGTGATTGAAAATACACCACAGATTTTCGGCTATTAAAGCTTTAGGCTTATTTAGCACTGGAACAAAAGCATGAAATGATACACCGCAAGAAAAAAATCAGAATTCTGTGCAGCTGATTATGATTTCTGTGTCTAAACTTTCTATCAAGAATCTTCCAAAATCCTTTTCCGTCCCTGGTCCTATTTCCCCCCAATAATTTCCTTTCAGCTAATTCTGATATTTAGAAGCATGCATTATCTAAAATAGGTTGTGAACTTACCAAATCCAAAATAATTCAAAAAATCCAACAAACCACAGTCCTCTGTTGCTAGTGCATATATCAGTGAGCCCTAAACAACTAAAAAAACAATCCAAAGGAGATCATGGTTTGATCAAAGCAGCTGTCCTTTATTTCTCAGTCAATAATTGATTTTCCTTCAACAGAAATGATCATTTCTTTCTGACCTGCTCTGCTAAAACTGTTGTTCCACAGATTGACTTTGAGAGGATCATCCTTCTATAATGTCATTAACACTCCCATCCATGATTAGAACCAATAGATCTTTTTCATCTGTGACATTAAAGAAGTACTTTCTAAGAGGTAAAGGAAATCCCTCCTAATTGAATTATGGCTTATCAAGAACTAATATTAAACTACCACAAATGAACGATGGCTAACCTTTCAAAAAACAGTAATTGCCAGGCCACATTTGAGCTTGGTTATGTGCAGTCTTATCCATATTAATAATAAAGTAAGTAAGCAATGTCATGGACCACTCACTGGGTCTGATTTTCAAAGGGAGAGCTAAATTGCACATGTAACTTTTTTTTTTTCCACATGTAAATATTGGGTGTGTTCTGGGTGGTTTACAAAGATTGACTATGAAATCTTAATAAGAGAAAACCCGGTTTGGTTGACTGAAATATGAAGTATGGCATGTTGTACATGCAATGTGAGAGTGGGCGTAAAAGATGTAGTTGACAATATTATTTTAAACATAATAACAATGATAAAGCTAAACATTATTTATGGTGAAATTCATACAGGTAACCTATCCCAAAGTGTTAGGGACGAAAAGTAAAAAAATAAAATAAATTTAAAAAAAGGGTTGAATTTATAAGACAATATACCTTCAAAATTTTGACTCTTTTTCTTTTGATGGGAGGCTCTTCCCAACATTTACAGCAGATTATGGTCTTAACAGCTGGATTTACCTCCACCAACTCGTCACATTAGTGAGGAAAAACGTGAATCACTTTGCATCTTCTTGAAAGATATGCTCTGTGCGTGCAAAAGGGATTGCAGGTGTTTTAAGACAGGTAAACCTTTTAAAGATCAGCTCCACTGTGTTTTTTACACAATACATCTATTCTTAAGCTAAAGGAGAGTAGAATAGAGGTGAGGAAGTATTTTATCTGTATTGTAGATGATAATGTCGGTATCCATTGCCTAAACAGTTAGCTTGTGTGCTGGCATCTTGTATGTTCTGCTTCTCACTTCCCAGTCTGGTGTGTAAAAACAAAGAAAAAGAAACAGTGAGAAAAAAGATGCACTGATTATCTCAGCAATACAGAATTTTAACACTCATCTATTTTCTTCCATTAAATGGATGTTTTTCCAAATGAACCCCACCCTAAACTAGCAGCCATTGTAATAACAAATGGAGTGATGTCACACATATTTCTTATTCCAGTGTGAATTCTGTAATCAGCTAATTTGTCCTTATTGATTAATAGGAGTGCATTCATATGGTTTTTGTTGGTTCCTTGTATTAACCAATGAAGGCTATTAGAAGACAGCTTCACCCCCTACCGCACTGACTGATAAACATTTCTGGGTGCTACTTGCTTAGACTTCCTGTGTGTAAGCCGTTAATCTAAGACTTTTTTCAGAGTCATGTTTAGGCTAAAATTGGAACTTGCTGACAGAACCCTGAAAATATTTATGAATATGGGCCCAGAATCCAAAGAAACTGTATTTATCTGCTGTTTGTCAGTAAAAGAGGATTCGACTAAACAGAGAAGTACCTTGACTTGATAAAGGGGGTATTACAACAAAATTATCCTAGTGAAAACTGAAAAGCTGATGCTCCCTTATGATTTTAATAGTATTATCTAGGCAAAAAAGTCCAAAATTTACATTTAAGAGTTGGTCTTGCCATTGTTAATAAAGTCTACATAAAGCATAAATTGAACAAGATACAGATTAGTTTACTCTCCTGAACATTTCGGGAATGATGTCTGTATTCAAGAAACACATACACCGCTTTGTTTTCATGACATATGGGGACATTTCATTGAGCTGCATTCATTTTATATGACCTAACCCAGACTCTAACCCTAACACCAACATATACCTAACCCTAATCCTATTACTAGGGTTGTCACGATACTAAACTTTTCAACTCGATACCAATACTAAGGAAAATATCCGTTACTCGATACCATTTTCGATACCACAAGGATAAAAACAAAGACTCCAAAATTCAACAGAAATATTTTCATTAATAAATGAAATACCTCAAAATATTGTTCTTATTGTTTATTGTATTTATAAATACAATAAACAATAAGAACAATATTTTGAGGTTGTATGCTGTGCACAATATTAAGCAAGCTTGATAAAAAACTTATAAAATTAAGTGTTCCTTCCTTGGCTATGCTTTGCACACATAACAATGACACTAGCCAAACCGGTTAAGAAACAAAAATCATTCTCAGCAGCTGCACCTCTTACAAAAAAGTCTGAAACTGAAAAGTGCACGGAATTATTCAATCACACAGTGTTCAGAAAGTGCATTTTCCTCTATTCTGCACTCTAGGTGCACTTTAGGTGCCACTGGTGGTGGCACTGTATCGATACTTTTGAAAATGACTATCATATCCGGATACAACGTTTCAGTATCATACTTTTTTGACTATCGATACTTTTGACAACCCTACCTATTACCAACATATACCTAACCCTAACTCAAAGAACAGAACTTTACCAATTGAATGTCCCCATATGAACCTGTATGCAGGGAGCATGTAGGTTATATTACAAAATACTTCATTGTAGGTAAAACAAGACCATGCACATGCTCTCATATATATATACATATATATATATATATATATATATATATATATATATATATATATATATATATATATATATATATATATATATATATATATATATATATATATATATATATATATATATATAAAACACAAACTTTCTCCAAAATATATATTGAAAGACATTTTAATATTTGATACAGCTAAATGATCCACTATACTCAAAAGGTTTTAGTGTGTAATTCGCCTAGAAACTTTAGTGACTTTGTTGATAAATCATTGATATGCTTATACTAATCCTTTGTATCATAAGCCCCCATAATCTCACCCAAGCTGGCCTCTATTTGTAACTCTATGAGCTCCATCCTTCCTAGATACACAGAACACCAATCCAGTTGTGTTTCTTCCAACCAGCTGTAACATGACTCTGCCTGATGTCTGAGCTGAGATTAGGGGGCTTGGCCTACTTTACGTTATTGTTAAAACTGAATTGTACATAAATGTAATACATAAATCAAAACTCTTTAATGTTAAAGGAGTATAAAGCTGTATTAGGTTGAAGATGCTAATATGCATTTTGCTTGTGCTGCTATGAACTGCTGCTGGGTAGATAAAGCACCTGGGGCACCAGGATTTAACATTAATAATAAAATCAGCCATCACTAATAACACATTTACATAACCTGTGGCTGTTATGGGTCATAAACACTGACTGCATAAAGACACCTTCATGTTTTAACTAACCTGAACATAACCGAGCAATCTTTGCAGAAAAATGAGAAATTACCTTAAAATCAGCCTTAAGAAGACATTTTGAAAAAAGTTCAATTGAAACTAATGGCTGGAACGTATCTCCAGGCAAGCGGTACGTGACAACTACACATCAGAGCCATCCTCCATAAATAATGAAGAGGGAAAGAAGGATTGAGGCAGAGGTAATGGAATCAGAAACATAAATATGGAAGTGCCTGAGGGGAAAAACGAAATACAGAACAGACTAAAAGAATAAAAAACAGAAGTTGAACAAACTGCCAAAAAGGAGAGAGCGTTTTCAGATGGAAGTATCAATTAAAAAAGGTTGATGATTCCTTCCCAATATAAAAAAAAATAAAATTCTGCATGAAGAAATATTTAGAAACAAACCAGATCTGCTTGATACCTTTGAATTTGGGTGACAAGCTCAGCTGGGAGCATCAAGTGTTGCTGACATTGCAGACAGACAATCTGTTCAGTCTGCTGCCAACCAAAGCTGTCAACCAGAAACAAATCAGCGCCAGTCTGTAATCACATTGACACAGCTCTCAAACTGATCCAATGCCGGACCAGAAAAAGACCTTTGCCTTTCCTTCAGGAACATTTTAAGCAGGGTCTATTTGCTGACTCAGCAGCTCCACAGAAAAGGGCAAGCCTCAAAAGACAGCTGATGTGCTTCTCTGGAGAACAGTCTGCCACAAATCACTAGAGTGCATAGTATGTTTTCTGCATATTTCAAGTTGATACACACTGATATTTTCCTACAATTTGAAAGGCTTATGACATTTTCTTTTTTATTAATAGCCTTAATTTTAAAATTTTATTTTATTTTTATTTGTTGTTCTTGTATAAAAATAATAAACCTGCATCTAGATAATAACTGCAGCTATAGACAAAGCATCATCCAATTGTCTTTGCTCTTGCATGTAAAGATAACAAAGTAGCATCTGTTTTCCAGTCTGAAAGTCCGTCACCCTCTTTGGCTGTAATCGGAGAACAGTTTTTATTATCAAAAAAGACTTTTAAAGTAGAGGTGTAGTATTGATGTGTGGCTGCTTAATTACAACAAATAAAAAACCCATAGAAAGCACTTAGGCCTGAAAGGTTATCCATGCAGGGAATAAGGATGCAGTCCACAGAACTAAACGCAACTAAAATTCAATTAAAAACAATCTCTGTACTGGAGGCAGTCTTTTCCTTGTATTTATCAATAGAAAATTAGGAGAAAGGAGAAAGGACTGCAATTTATGCAATTAGGAGAAAGGACTTAAGGGTTAAGGTAAAGGACAGCACAGTTTAATCAAGGCTATAATAAAAAAGTCCAAGAAGACTATTTTTGTTTGAGAATTTTCACTCTTTAGTTTTATTTATATTCTACAGTAACTGGTGCAGAGCATCTGCTGATATCCACCAAAAAAATGTGTAAAAGCCCTCACAGACAGCGCAACAAATTGCATTTTAAAGCATTATATGGGGTATTAATTTGCCAGTTCATTTAGTTTCCAAGCTACTGAACTAATACAACATTTTATCTGAAGTTCTTCCTCCTCATTCTAGTAACATCATACAAATGTTCACTTCAAGAACTTAAATTAAACTTTAATCCTCGTCTGGTGGATCTTTGTTGTTTCCTAACAGAGCTTCACCAGTCAGGAGACTTCAAGCTAAATGTATAGCTGTCTTGTGCTCCGTCTTATTCTTTCATCATTTTCTTCCTTCAGGTTTCTCTGTTTTGTAAATGTAAATGAATATACCAATTGTGAGTGACAAGATTGAACACATAAAAAAGTCCAGACAAATACAAAATGTACTATATTTGCCTGTTAAATAGATTCTTCAATAAAGTTGATCTTGTTTTACTAAGTTGACTGCAAGCTCGTTTAAGACAAATGAAAAGATGTTTACTTTATTTTTATTAACCATTAAGTACCAGACAAATGGAAGCACGCAATTTCACACAAGGGCAAAAACAATATGAAAAGAAGAAAATAAAAAGGCTTTACACACTCAATTTACAAAAAAAAATACTGCACTGTTGTTAGGAATAGCATATTGTGATTCAAATGTGCATCTGAGTAGAATCATACACCTCCCTTTAAAAAAACCCAAACATCCATTTATTTATTACATTACTGTATTTTTAGTAAATTTTATTTGCTCAAGAAAGTGATGGTTGCCTTGTGTCATTAGTCACCCCCCATTTAACAACTTGAACGGCATCGTACCGGAAATGAATGACAAGGCAGTGCTTTTCATGACATCTCAGTCTCAGCCTCCAGAGTCGTGATGCCAAACTGAAGATCTGGTTTGCACAGCAAGCATGCAGCTTGCACATGTGACTCATGCACAGCTTGGTGCAGCACAAATGCAGTCTTTGCATGACTAATTCAAATCTGAATTTACCTACATCAGTGGAGTTTTTGTAACAATGCTGTGTACTGTAAGTTTAAATTATCAAAAGAAAAATGAGAATAAAAAGAAAATCCAAAGCACAGGATTGCAAAGGATAGGACTGAAAACTGACAAAAGGTTAACAATATAACTTAACATGCAAGAAGGATGCTGTTAACTTCGCCATTTTTTTCTTCCTCTAAAATATGGAATACAGTGTAACTGAAAAATCACAGCAGAAGAAACCAAGTGTTTCCCTCTTCTCAGTTTCCTCCCAGCAGACATTACATCTGCTAACTGCTGCAAGTGCAGCAGTGGTGCTTGATCTCTGCTCCACTTGTTGGCAGCTAATCAGTCATAATTTTAAATACTTTAACTTGATTCAAGGCCCAACCCAGCATATGTGGTGCAGCTTATAATGCTATAGCATAAACTATCAGTCAGACGTAATGAAGGGTTTCTATTTGTGTTCTGCGATGAACAAAAAGCCACAGCAAATACAGCATTGATGTTGTATTTTTAAGAACATGCACGTTCAATTCAATTCAATTTAGTTTATTTCTATAGCGCCTATTAACAACACATGTCCTCTCGAGGCACTTTACAGTTCACCAGATCATACAGTCATGTTGATTGCAAGTTTTCACAGGAAAACCAGATGATTGCATCAATTCATTGACTCAAAGGCAATCCCTCACACTAAGCATGCTTGTACAGTAGCGACAGTGGAGAGGAAAAACTCCCTTTTAAACAGGAAGAAACCTCCAGCAGAACCAGGCTCAGTGTGCGCGGCCATCTGCCGAGGCCGACTGGGGTTCAAGGAGACAGAAGCAGAGATACACTTTACATGAGAAAAAGACTGATTCAGCATCACTTTGGACCAAAAAAAAAAGACTCTACATAAAACCTTTTTTCTTGATTTGCCCCTAATGTTTAAAACACATTAGCCAGTCCCAGAAGAATTCAACAGCATGCATTATGCATGCACTGTATCAGATAAGACAAAATGACGCAATGAAGACCCAAGCTGTTGCTTTTCTTGCACTCAGCTCTAACAGTTTGTAGGAGCACAGACATATATTGAGATTTTGAAGAGTGATGTGAGCTGATATTTAAAAATGATGAAAACTGATTCCCCAGTCGATAGATGCATTTCAACTTATCTTACAGCTGTCTGATGAGAAGTACACAGATAGGCACACACCTTCTCATTAAAGTATTCCTCTTCACCACCCTCCAGCTATCCTCTATTTTTACCTGCTGTAGTCTTTCCTCTTCTCACTGATCCTTTCAGTTCTCCTGACATTTCTGCCGCTTTGCCTCAGTCCTGCTCTCAATCCTCATCGTTCTTCCTTTATTTTCTTCCTATTCCCGGCCCCACAAGTGATTCTTTTATCTTATTCTGAGCACGTTTAACTCCTATCCCTTTAAAAAACAGAAATTTAAGTCACCCGAGGTGATGCATGTATACAGTCTGTCATCAACAACCTAAAATAGAGGAATAAGTTGTTGGGATATTTTGGGGGGACTGAATTCATGCTGAATTTAAAACCAAACTCCCTTACTTATATTCTATCCCCTTGTTTTATGTCAGCACATCCTCACCTCTTCCTCCCATTTGCCCCTCCCTTCCTTGAGTCTGGCCGGGCTCATGTCACACCAGCAGCCAGCTCAGGTTCCACGCTCATCGGAAACTGGACACGACACACCCACTGAACATCCATCCTGCCATCCCAGCCGCAAAAAAACCATCACACCAACACCTGTGCCTTTTTGACAATGGCTTATGTATTCTGTAAGCAATGCAGAGAGGAAAGTCCCAGCAAAGGCTATGTCTATGGAAAGTTTGTATGGAAATCCACATGCAAATATGTGAACATGACAAAGGAATGGAAACATTCGGCTAGCACTAAAATCTTTCATCACCTCTCAAATAATGTCAACTGAAACCTTCCTAGAACAAACAAACACTACCATTTAACAGCATCAGCATATCTTGACATATAAACATCGTTTTTACGTCAGCCTACATAAATAAGTCCCCTCTAAGAAAAAAAAGCTGGAATGCGCTCCAATCATGATTTTGTATGCATGAATGGATACTTACAGTAAGGCTTCGTCCAACAGCTGCGAGAGGCAGCGCTAACATCCAGAGGCTGAACACGCTCCAGTCTACTACTGCGGCTGCTGCTGCTGGATTACCCTCCTGTATGATAGGAGCTCCCACACAAACACTGACTCGCTCTGCACCTCGTTCATGCACACAGTAAAGGCCAACCAGCTGTGAGGCTCTTGGTTATCCCACTGGCAGTCAGTGACAACTCTGCACACTGCTCTCTCTCTATCTCTGTCTGTTTGCCTTTCTCTCTCCTAAACTCACTGTCACTCAAAGACTTAAATCTGTGAAAAAATTGTGCAAAAGAAAATTGTGTAATGTTCTCATGTTCAGACTAAGATGGAATTAAAAATGATCTTATTTAACTAATTGTGCTATGATGTTTTTACAATGATGTAACAGATAAATGTATTTTTTGTTTTGCAATTTATTGTTAATATATCACTAACAATAATAAAATGTTTGAAAATGCAGTATTGTCTTTATTTTGATGCTTATATAAGAGCTTAATAAGAGTGCAATTTTTTTTCTAAAGTACCATATTTCCGGGATTACAGAGCGCACCTCAGTATACGCCTCACTATAAGTTGTTTTTAAAGCTGGAAATGTTCATATAAGCTGCACTGGGCAAACCTGGCGGTAGCCAGATTGATGTGTGTAGAAGTGAGTTGAGTTCTGCATTATCAATCTGGAATGGCTGCCGTTCAGTCTGTCCGTGAAAAGGAGGGACATTTAGTACAATATTTCGAGCTGATTGGATGCCAGCTAGTACCTGCTTTCCATAATATGCTTTTAGCCAACTGTAGCAGCAAATCGTGACGTTTCGTACTGTAAGCTGTTAAATCAAACTTTTTCTAAATCTGTTGGAAGGAAAGCACAGACATTTTTCCCATTTACAAATTCAAAAAACGCTTCTCTTTGCTCCTTTTTTAAACGAGAAATTGTCGCTATTTCAAATAAAACCGACTCAATTCCGGTATCGACAGGTGAGTCCTCCAGCGTAGCCATGTTTGCAATGACCCTATATGTCCTATCCCAAAAAACACTGCTGGCATGCCATTGGTTCAGAGACGGACATATTAGTGCAAGTCTTTCAAGATGGATTTGTTGTGAGACTGAAAACTCAGATCTCGCGAAGATCCAGCTTGCAGCTGTCCCCCATCAAACCTGTAGGGGGAGCTCTACAGTAGAGTAGAGTAGGGACGAAGAAGAATGCTAGCTCCTGCTATTGGCTCGCTGCCGTAAGTGCTTTTAATAAAAGACTGGGCTATGTCGTCTCTTTTTTTCAGCGCTGCTTTAAAAGCTTTAATGTCGTCAAATAAATTTCAAAAATTTTTAATTCTGAACAAATGTTCATTGTGCCCAATGCCAGCATGTTCTTGTGCTAAATAAAAATTAGCCCCTTTTTTATTTCCAACTCTGACTTCCGCCCCCTGGTGGTTAAAAGCTGCACCTTTGTAAGCGCCACATGGTTTAAACGAATTGAAAAAAAGTAGAGGCTTATAGTACGAAATAAGTTACAAGCTAAACTATATTTGAATTATTTTTAAGCAGCAGTAGCGCACAAAATTAAACAAAGAAACAAAAAATCCATGTATAACACCAACTAAATTTCTTAGAGCAAGTAGATAGGGCAGTGATTTACTTGAAAGTAAAATGTCATAATGACGTCCAAGCATTACTTTTGGTTTGATCCCTGGCTACACTTTACACTAATTGGTTGAGTTTCGAAAACGAATTTCACTGTCTTTTTATCTTGAGTGTAAAGTTCTTACCAGGAATGTAGCAAACATAATGTTGCAGCAATTTAGTGTTAAGTTAATGCAAATCATTTTCAAATAATTTAATGTTGTTAAATGTTAAGAAGCAGAATGTGCTCAGTCTTAATCTTTTTTGTAAATAGCTATTTTCAATTAATTAATCACCCAATTTTTCCCCCCTTCAGTTAACCTAGAATTTTATTTTCTGTAAGTTTAAAACTCAAGAATTATAATATTTTAAAGTTGCAGTCTGTAATTTTTTTGAAAGGAGGAATCTCCTCCCCTCCAGAAGGAACTGAAAGCCATGTGACCTTTAGCTTCTTGAACCCGCAGGGCAAGAGTTTTTAAATATGGAGCATATTTGGAAGGATTCAGCATAAAAAAACAAAACACGTGATGTGAGGTAGAACACTATAGCCCACAATACATACACTATGTAAGATGAATCCCCTTTCATTCTCCTTCTTCCTCTTCCACATTTGGCTTGATGTTCATACAAACTGACTTTAAATGTGTTTTAGGTCAGGTTGGAATTAGCAAAAACAAAAACATTCCGGGGGGTCTCGGAATACCAGTTACTAAAAATAAGATGAGAGTTTTTTCCAAAGTCATATTTAATTTTTAGGAAACACAAATAGCCCAATTCATTTTAATCAGGGTCTAATATAAGGCAATGAAGAAATCCACAGACAATTCTGGTAAGGAAGCATGAGCTCTGCTATTTAATTCCAATCCATTAGTGTTGCTGTAGCATTGTAATACTGTCCAATTGGCAGTTTCTCAAACTGAACTTGTTTAGCGCCTTAAAGCCATTTTAGACTAAAACTTTCATCCAAGATTTATTTTATTTCATTTATAATAATTCACATTTAAGAGTCACCTTAATACATTGGTGCTCCTGTGTTAAATTGTTAAATTATGCAGTTTAGAAAACTAAAGCTAAGCGAATACAAAGCAGTAAATGCTTTAAAATACTTGCTTTTTTACTTACAGCACCCTATATGCCATGCATCTGATGAGAGCACATTCATCACAAACAATGGATTTGAAGCAATCTTGAAAGAGCAAATTTAACTTCTAGGGAATTCAATTAAACACTTTTAAAATTTAAAGTGGTCCACATTAGATCAAGTTAAAATAACCCTTTTAAAAGTCTTAAAAAGTTAACACTGTGATAAAGTTGGAACAACACTATTAATAGTTGTAATCAAACTCTTACCAGGGTTAAATGTGCTGAACACTAATGTGTAGTGTCAAAAGTTAACACCACAGACTAGTGTTAATTATTCACATTAGCGATCTACCTTGTAGCTGCCCTGGGACACACAGGCAGAAGCGAGGTTGCTGAACAGGCGTCACATGGCATTCTGAACACCATCAGTAGCCAGTTTGGGTGAAGTGTCTTTGCCCAAGGACACAGCAACCGGGACAGACTAAACTGGCGCTCGGTACAGTGACCTTTTATTTGCAGCGAAATCTACTGTAAATCCACTACTGTTTCATTTATACATGCATGTTAGGAAATAAATTCACAGTTGATAAGACAAGTTGGAATTCTGGGAGAGACTCTGAGGGCCTAAACTTCAGAAGGCTGGTTTGTCTTAAAACAGGTACAAATGTGTTGGTACATGCAGAGCAGATCTTCAAAGAAGGTGCAAAACAATTTGCATTTGCAATTCAGCAGACAGTGCATGCAAACCTTTTTGTGCATGTGCCTTCATCAATTTGCAGATCCTATTCTAATGACCAAACCATGTAAATGCATGGGTAGAGGATATACAAATGTAAACATTTATCACATGCAAAGTAACTATCCATATTGGAAACTTAACTGCAGTTGCTGTTTTTCCATCTTTTTTTTAGTACTTCTGCAAGTCAGGTTCAAGTAAAACACACAAAATAAATATCTGTGGTAACTGTTGCCACAAAATAGACAATGGTTCAAAGCCAGAGGATGGAGAGATATACCGGGCACATGTTAACATATTTGGACTGTGAAAAATAACAATAGTAAAACTAAAAAAGCACTTGAAGAGTGTAGAACTCTGCCAAGCAGCCCATCTTGCCCCATGTTGTGACAGATGCCCATGGCTAAAACTCACATGATCTGAACCATGACCAAATTTTGTTGTTCCCTGGCACCTCTGGTAAAAAAAGAAAAAAGTCTTAAAATATATTTATAAGTTTTAAATTGGTTCTGCTAACAAACAAACAACACTCCCTTTTCACATGTTTTTGTCTTCAGTAAAATAATTCTGAACTTAGATCTAATTCTGAGGCTGTCAATAGTCACTGCTGCTACTCTCTGGTCTAGGGGCGAAATGCATGTTCCACCAAATATCCCTATCTCACAATGTTAGAGAACCTTTAATAAAATTCCAGTATTTACATCATAAACTGGATTATCACATAAATTTAATGGATACAGTAGTTTCTTGGCATGAGGCCCACCTATGATAAAAAAAGTAAAAAAATCTGTCCATTTTTCATCTCTTCCCAACAGGGATTATCTTTCTTCCTAACTTTAATAATTGGTAACAGTGCACAAAGCATAATTGTTTTATTTCTTTTTTTTTTTTTTTGCAATTTAAAATTTTAACTGGTAGAACCAAATGGTTTGTATGTTTTAGCGCTTGGAAACTGCATTAAACAACAATATCAACAATTTCTCTGTGTTTTCTAAGAGCAAAAGATGTGTTGGCTCACCAGGATTTTTGCATGACGGCTTCAATTTGCTGCCCTTGACTAAAGAATGCAACCATGTTGTGAAATGTTCCTATTGTAAGACTTTAAGTCTGTTTATTAGGTGTAAAGCCTTGTTAGCCATCTAGCTGAATTCGGTGGCTAAATGTTCCTGTTATTTGCTCTTTATGTCTGGTAGCAAACTCTTTATCTACATCGATAAAAATCAGGAAAGATATATTTTTTATAGTAAACATCATACAGAACTAGGCATAAGGGGAACAAAGCAGCATTTTCATTTTACTTTTACACAGGAAGAAAAAAGTTAGATCACCAAGTTGAATAGCGGGGAACAATAACAGGGAGGGGGCACTTGGCTTCCTGGCACTGACAGCTCTGCAGTTTGGGAAATTGCATGTGAATGCATGTATGTGTGAGACTGTGTGCTTGTTCTTGTATTACAGTAGAGTCAGGTCCCAGGACGCGACAGCTGTACCTTTCATGTCTGCTGTTGTGTTAGTCTTGATCAGTACAGTGTCCATCAGCAGGTCTAATGACTGCAGTTGCAGAGTTCAAACAGACACACATCCTGACAATCAACAGCATTAGAGAGAAAGAAAAAAGCCATTGAAATAAACCTTGGTGAAATATTTATGATGCTGAAATGCATACCAAAACAGGGCAGAGTTTTCTAACCTTTTCCTCAAGTAAAAGTAGAAATTAAAACAATGGAATTTGAGAAAAAATGTATTATACATCAACAAAAATAGTCGTAGTTGTATTAATACATGTATTATACCGAATTAGGGGATCATAGAATTGAAAACCGAGTTTACATTGTCATTGATGAATAACGATAGTTAAGTGGGTGAAATGGACGTTAAGAGAAGTTCAAATCCCATTAACACCTCCTTTCTCTGCAAATCTCACAATTCTAAACTTTGAATCAAAACGAAGCCCCGAGTTGACATAAACTAGGGGATGTTGCCTTATTTGGTTGTGGCCTGTACTTTTGTCACGCCCTGAAAATTACATACAGCCCACTGGTTCACGGCCCAAGAACATGAATAGAGGTAGATATTAGACACAAGTTTAGCTGTTTAGCCTACAGTTGGGTTTTACTTCTACAAGAATTTCAAAGAAGGCAGTTTCTATCTTGAAAATGGGCCAGGACCATGGGCATAAATGCAGTGTTCCAGGCTGCAAGGAGGAAAGGGAAATGTTTTGACAAGAGACTCGGCAGGCATGGATTATGGTTGTGTATCAGAAGATCCCTGCAAAGTTTGATGCTCAGCTGTTCATTTGCTCTAAGCATTTCACCGAAGACAGCAAAATCTTGGACAGTTCAAAGCAGGATTTGTTAAACTTCTTTTACTGAAACGAGGGGCTGTTCCGACCGTAAGGCCATCACAACAGCCAGCTGTAAGTATATATTTTTTTTACTCTCTGTTGACTGGACCGGACCTCAGCAGAGAGCCATGAGCTGCCTGTCCTCAGCCGGAGGCGGGGGGGGCCGGTAAGGCAGACGGGGGGAAGCAGGGGCCGCCTGTGTCCAGGCTACTGTCACTGGGTCGGGTTTGGTCACTCTGTCCCACACTGGCTCCCTGCCCCCTTCAGCCGGGGTTCCCGGACCATCCCCGCAGCTGACGGCTTGGATCGAGTGCCCGGTGTGTTTTGACTAAGTGCTGCACTGTAGTCGGCCAAAATCCCGGACTATTATGAAATCTCCCCCGGACATTTTTTTAGGTATGAAAAGCAGAACATGTCCGGGAAAAAGAGGACGTCAGGTCACCCTACCATATCAACAATGTTGATGTTTCAGTGAGTGAGTGCTTGTTGCTATGATGCGTCTTTGCTCAGCAGCTTCACTGTTTGTAAACTAAACAATCAGCGCACAGCTCATTTAAATATTCATGAGCATACCATAAAAGGAAGAAAACCTGTCATTTCATTCTAGAGTGTATAACAAAGCTTACATTAGGGCTCATATAACAGCAAATATGCCATTTCAGCCCAACCAATGTTACACATCCTTTTCAGAGACCTTAAGGACCAGCACCAAATAACTTATATAATCATTCTATGACCCCTTTGTGTCATAGCTATGGTTCTGTTTAGTTTGGTTTTGGACTTATGGACTTTTTCTGTTCAGCCTGTCACTATTCAGCCACCAGCAGTTATCACAACAGCTCAGGCTGCCTCCAACCACCACACCACTCTAGATTATCTCCACCTGTTCCCACTAATTAGTACTCAGCTCACCTGTTCACCAGCCTTCTTATACCTGCCCCTGTCTACTCAGCTCTGTCAGAACATCTCACTCTCTTCTGCTAAGGATGCCTGTGTCTGTATGCTGCAGTTATGCCTGTTTCCTTCAATACTGAATCCTATGTGCCCTGCCAGCTGAACTCTTCTAGCTGAGGTTGCCTTTCTCTCCATGCTCCAGTGCTACCCGTTCCTTGGTGAGTCTCAGCTGCCCACTTGTCTGTTCTGGTGGTTCTCTAGCCCACACGGCTTTTTGAATCTGTCAACAGCTACATCTCCTGGTTCATTGCTCACCCCTGCAAACCAGCATAGTCAACCATAATTCCTCTGCCAAGTCAGTAACTGTTTTGCCTGCTTCATCTGCCATTTTTCACTACTTCAACAAACTCTTGAAATGTAACTCTGTGTCTGGCTGAATATCGGGTTCACCTATGGGAAATTGTGACACTTTAACGTTGGAAGAAAAATACTAATTACTGCATCTTATTTATTGGGAAAATATTCACTGAAAGTGTTTTATCACAGTTAACACACAATGATGTAACAGAACATGGATAGAGTTTTAAAATAAAATGAAATAGTTGCAGTTAGCATTAAAACAAGCAGCTAAGATTAAACCTGTACTACATTCGATGTTTTACGAACCTGGAGAATCATTGGCTGGCAAATTTTCAGCTTTCAAGTAATGTCAAAAGTGTCAAGCGGATAATTTGGTTAATGCAGCTACAACATCTCTATTTCCTGGTAATTAGTTTCCCAGTACTACCAGTTGACGAGGAATATAGATGCATTACTGTTGGTTGAGCAGACTTTAAATGACTAAATGAATAGTAAAAACCTAACTTTTAATATCAAAGTAAAAAAAAAGAAGAAAAACACGCCAAGTAACCCAAGTTGACACAAAAATTATAAACAAGGATGCATTTACCAAAATAATTTTTTTTTTCGTGCATTCAAAATGATGCACAACCGAAATATGCAAAAACAAACTCTGGCAGCACATTCATTCTTGTTTGAGTGTCCTATGTTATTATCCCTGTATCTCCAAACGTCACAGTGTGCACCATCTGTTTTCTCATAACTCCCCACACCACACATCACAGTGCATGCACAAGCAAGCACACAGACTAAGACACACACCACACATCATTGGTTAAACAAACATACATAGGCCTAACACTTCAGCTGGTAACTTTTATAACAGTCTGGAGAGCTGACAAAAGCTCTGGAAAGCTCATGCAAATCTCTTCGCTATGCTAGAGTGTCTTTAGTGGAGGAAATGGGAAAAGATACTGGCTTTGTCAGTGAGTGGTGTCAGACAAAATAAGATGGAGGGCAGAAAAGAAAGACACATGAATGCAGACGCATGTGAGATACACGTTTACAGCATTTAGCACATTAACACTAACTTTGCCTCTATTTAGTTATATTTAGTTCCACAGTTGAGTTTACCACAAACTGAGTTGTAGAGAAAACAGACACAACTTTTTTTTTTTTCTGTTGCCATTTTACTGTGGAATAAGGACTCCCCTTTTAGATGGCTAATAAATTATTTAAATAAATATGTTCTCAATAAAACCCCAAATTTGTTAAAAATAAGAGAAAAGTGGGATTCTTTAAATTTGAAATAAGTATAATGTAGGGCTGAAACAATTAAGCGGATTAATTGTGAATATTTAGTAATCGATTAATCGTAATGGAGTATTGAGACTCTAAAACAGGCATCCCCAACCTCGGTCCTCGAGGCCCGCTGTCCTGCAGGTTTTAGAGGAGTCCTTGCTCCAGCACAGCTGATTTTAATTGAAAGCTGATTAACAGGCTTTTGGTCTACTGCAATCATTATAATCAGGTGTGCTAAAGCAGGGAAACCTCTAAAACCTGCAGGACAGCGGGCCTCCAGGACAGAGGTTGGGGATGTCTGCTCTAAAAAATGCCTTTAGCAGACAGCGACCCACTTAGAGCAGTAATTAAACTAAAATTGTAAAAACCATATATATATATATATATATATATATATATATATATATGTATGTATCAGCATTTTGCATTCAACATAAAAAAAAATGTTATTATGATCAATATAAAACTCCTCAAGGGGAAAAGTTTGTTTCACTGGTTTAATTTCATTAAAAGTCTTCTTTAAGGAATCTTTGGCTATCCGATTATTATTTTATTAATCGAAAAAAATAATAATAACAGATTCATTGTTAGTTGTAGTCCTAGTGTATTGTAACAAAGATTAACTGGACAAGAACAGTGGTGAGAAGTTAAAAGCAAACCCAAATCAGGGAAAACAACACAAATGAAATAGGTAAAGATAGTCACAGGAAATAATTGAAGAACTACAGTTGCTAAACAACATCAGGAACCAGGCCAAAGTGAGCCCCTTAGCGGAGAATTACTTCTCACCCAGGATCTATAGATGGATTCATCATCTCTGTTTAATTTTATCTGGATATCTTGCTCCCTTTTCCTTCATCAGTCCTTGACATTGCTTAGGTAATCACTTACTACTTGCACAACTGCTACCATTGCGACTGTTGATTAGATGCCCAGTCCCCCTATCCCCATCGTGTTTCCTTTTCCATTTGAACTGTCAATAACCTTGAAAAATTCAGGTTGCTTTTAGAATGCCAATTCACACTCAACACCAAGGTAAACCAACCTAAACCAGAAAAATGTGAAAAAAATGATAAAGTAAAATCTTTGTCTGTATAGAGGAGTATGAGAGGAGGAGTATAATATATATATTGGTTGCATTAATGAATTTGCATACTTAATGTTGGGATCTGGAGGTCTGTCCACCTTTCTCCAGCAGAGGGCGTTCTAGGTCTCCTGGAGCTGAAGCTGACTTCCACACCTGCGGCTCGTTCGCTCATCAGGAGACCAGCATTTAAGGAGGGGCAGAGCAACACTCCAGCGCCAGAGTGTTTTGCCAGTTATGGAAGAACCAGCCCAAAACCTGAAACCTGGAAGAGTTTCTCAGTTTGTAATCAATCTGTCTGTTCTCTGAAGAACCCTGGAAAACCAAATCCGTCAGATTACCTGCCTGCCCGCCCTCAGAAGAAGCTGAGAGAGAAGCTCAGATCCAGATCAGTAAGATCACTAACTAAGCCCTGCCTCTGCCTAGCCCTCTGCCAGCCAACAGCCTCTGGACCCTCCCGGTTCCCCCCTTCTACCGCTCTGAACAACCTCTGAACAGTGAAAGTCGTGACCGGACCCGGACCCGATTAATCCCTGAATCCGTATTCATTTATTGTGATTGTTCAATAAACATTGTGAACTTTTTCCCAGCCTCTGAGTGTTCTGCATGTGGGTTAGATCCCTTAAGACAAACATGACACTTAAATCAGTGATTCTTTGCAACAGAGTTCCTGAATGATGAAACTAAGGAATGTTATGAGACCAGTGCTAATATATTTGCCATTTATAATTACATTTGACATAAATGTGCAGTGCTGGGGCAGATCTACAGGGGGGTAAGGAAGGCAATTATCCCTCTCTTCTGTAGAGCCATGCCTCCCCAGCCCAACATATCATATCGCTTCTTGTGTTATGTCTCAACTATTTTAATTCTGATAGTCAAAATATGTTGGAAATTGGATTTTATTTTTTCTATTATCTGTCATTGCAGTTATACAGTATCTACTTCCTGCCACATGACCAGTGATGGGACTAACGGCGTTGAAAGTAACGGCGTTACTAACGCCGTTACCTTGTTTTAGTAACGAGTAATCTAACTAATTACTTTGACTGTAACTATAACGCAGTTACCATTGCAGACACCCCGTTACTGCGCGTTACTCAGGTCGCACAATGAGCCTTTTTTCATGATAAGACTCGTGCGCAGCTGCGTGAAGCTGACACCCCACCCACGTCAAAAAGAACTCTGCAAATAGACTGAATGGTTAGTGCAACGTTAGTGAAGATTTGTGCAGAAAAAAATATTGTTTGTGCTACTTTTGTTTAAGAGATATTAAAGATTATTTTTAGGTCATCCAGAGGTGCGCGCCTTGTCATGAGAGAGGGGAGGATGAGGATGGCTGATGTATAGTGAGATTCCGTCTGTCAGTTGGGTAGGTGGGTGTTTCTGCTGGTGGGTGTTAACGTACAGCACACACAGAGAGATGGAGAGTGAGGATGACTCCGGCAGCAAAACAGAGTTTTCCTGATAGAAATACCGGTGTTACGTCGAGCTGCGTTTCCCCATACGGTTTCCCCTGCATCTCCGCACAGCGCAGGCGGCACAATTCACCGCACACGCGACAGGAAACGCGCATGCTCGCTAAAGGCGCGCAACAGTCGCCCTGTGCTCGCGCCACAGGAGAACTATGCAGAGCTGAACGATCAAATGATAGCCTATATGGAGAAAGAGAGAAATCTGGATGGATGGATGGATGGATGGATACTCTGCCTTCTCAGCCTACTGTATTTTTTATTTTAAACATTATTTGATGGCCTTTGTGGCAGGGATGGAGATCCATATTTTATGTCACACACAGAGTATAGATAGATAGATAGATAGATAGATAGATAGATAGATAAATGTTGCAGTACACATAGACATCCCCAGTTATTAATTAGGGGGGCCACATGCCGAAGGCATGGCCCACCTATTACTATTGCACATATTTATTCCGCGTATTATTATTATAGCTTATAGTTCTCCTCGTCCCCTAAAAACTTCGGCGTGTAACTAGTCACGCACCATTCGTCGGATCGGGCCCAAAGTTGGCACACGCGTAGGGACCAATGGTGCGATGCGTGCTTGTATAAAACTTTCTCATTAGTCCGAAGGTTTGCGAATTATTAGTGAAAACGTCGCAAAAAAAATCCCATAGGAAATGAATGGGGAGAGGGAAAAAAAGCATAAAAAACAGCACCTCACTGTGTCGGCATACATTCATGTAGAAAAACAGTTTAAAGCTCAGTTTGTAGATAAATCCTTCGTCTATTTAAAACTGAAGACGGTATGTTGATAACTGCTACGGTTTTTGTATAATCAGACCTCAAGCACCACAAAGTTTTAGCAAAATCCACCCTTCTAGAGTGGAGAGACTGAAAAGCTAGAGTGTGAGGCAGCCGTTTTTTTAAGACCAAAAAACATTTTAAAATCGCCCTCACGGCCACATATTTATAGCTAGAGTCACCATTTTTGGTCAGTTTGTAGGCTGAAACCTCTGGACTCACACAATGTCTTCAGAATTACGGTAGGATTAATACTTTTCCTTAAAAACGCTCCAGACCGACCTAAAGTCGATGAAAATCAGAGCCGTTTTTCATTGGTTTTGGAGCAGCAGTGGGGAGAAAAACGAATGACATTATATGTTTTCAACTCGTCATAAATATTTTTCTGAAAGACACACATACACCAAAGTTGGCATAGTTGGAGTCGAAGGATGGCTGACGCTCACGGTGAAAGAATTTTTTGAATAACTCATACGGTTTTTGCTCAGCAGTCGTTTGTTCGGAGGACATTTTAAGCACCAGAAAGCTGGGTGAGAGGGACCTGCTGCAGCTAGCTCAATTAAAAGATCAGGTGTGAGAAAACGTTTTGTCTTTTTCTTTCTCTTCCCATTCAGGTTGTAGATGACCTACAGCCATGAAAGTTACTCCAATTGAAGACAAGATATAGCTTTAGCTTAGATAAAAATAATTTTTCAGATATCATTTATGGTTTTTACTCAGCAGTCATTTGTTCGGAGGGGGGCTTTAGCAGCTTAAAGGTGAGTGAAAGTGTGTTGCTGCAGCTAGCTCAGTTAGAAGCTAAGGACTGAGGACCCGTTTTTCTTATTCTTTCTCTTCCCATTCAGGTTGTAGATGACCTACAGCCATGAAAGTTACTCCAATTGAAGACAAGATATAGCTTTAGCTTAGATAAAAATAATTTTTCAGATACCTTTTACGGTTTTTACTCAGCAGTCGTTTGTTCGGAGGGGTGCTATAGCAGCTTAAAGATGACAGAGTGTGGTGCTGCAGTTTAAACAAAGGGAGGAGCAGGTGGGATCAGCCATTTTGTTTGTGCTTCGTTTTGGGTTGTGAAAGACCTACAGACATGAAGGTTACCCCAGTCTGAGACAAAGGATAGATGTTTCTTTCACTGAAAGAATTTTTCTAATACCTTTTACGGTTTTTGCTCAGCAGTCGTTTGTTTGGAGGGGGAGCACCTGGAAGCTAGCTAACAGTTAGCTTCTGCATCAGCCTGCCTGAGGGCAGCTGCTGACATCTTACTGTGAGGAGGCCGTTTTTTTAAGATAAAAGATTTTGTTCTTGCCTCACGGCCACATATTTGGAGCTACAGTCACCATTTTTGGTCAGTTTGTAGACTGAAATCTCTGGACTCACACAGTGTCTTCAGAATTACGGTAGGATTAATACTTTTCCTTAAAAACGCTCCAGACCGACCTAAAGTCGATGAAAATCAGAGCCGTTTTTCATTGGTTTTGGAGCAGAAGAGGGGAGAAAAACGAACACCACTATGTGTTTTCAACTCGTCATAAATATTTTTCTGAATGACACACATACACCAAAGTTGGCATAGTTGGAGTCGAAGGATTGCTGATGCTCACGGTGAAGAAATTCTTTGAATAACTCATACGGTTTTTGCTCAGCAGTCGTTTGTTCGGAGCTGTTCCTCCCATTCAAAAAAGCCTGAGAGCTAAGGAACGATAGTGCTGCGCTTTTCTCTCTGTCACTGACAGGCTCGTTAAGCGTTGTCAAGGTAACCGTGCTTCAAACAGATTTTACCTCTGCTGTTTTAAACAGCACATATTAATCTAATGGAGGGTGAAAGCACTGATTTAACATTGGGAAATGGATACTATATGACTGATGTCCATGACACTTCCCTTGCCACTCAACACTGATAGACTTTCAAAATAAGACTCCAGGGACCCTACAAAATAAAAGCCTCTATATTTTTTACATATATTTATTGCCCTATATGGCTCAACATTATGACCCAAACACAACCCCATTTTAGAGAATAGACTCTAGGAGACTGTTTAAAACACACCCTAAGGCAAATTTCAAAATAAAAGCCTCCCATTTCCGCTTCATCTACTGCCCTAATAACATGGAAAAAAGAGTGATTTAACGATTGGAAAGTCATCAACTATCATTGCTGGGTCTGAACATTTTCTCTAAACACAACTCTGTTGGACTTTCAAAATAAGACTCCAGGGACCCTACAAAATAAAAGCCTCTAGATTATACTAATGCAATAATTGATGCAAATGGCTCAACATTATGACCCAAACTCTTCCAGGTTGTTTTTATTAGACTCTAGTGACCTTTTCAAAACACACCCCAGAGCAAATTTCACAATAAAAGTCTCCCATTTACTCTGTAATACAGCAGCTATTCACCTAATAACATGGAAAACCAGTGATTTAACATTTGGAAATGGATTCTATATCACTGCTGGGCATGACCCATCTTTTGATGCACATCCATGATAGACTTTCAAAATAACACTACAGGGACTCTACAGAATAAAAGCCTCTTCCTTATACACACTCATACATTCTGGCATATTGCTCATAGCCATTTGTAATTTCATCACTGCAATGGCTCTGAGCATGCGGGCGGAGCCCGCCATTGGTGATTTCATCACTGCAATGGCTCTTAGAAGGCGGGCGAAGCCCGCCAATGGTGATTTCATCACTGCAATGGCTCTTAGCAGGCGGGCGGAGCCCGCCATTGGTGATTTTTTTCATCGCTGCAAGGGCTCCTAGCAGGCGGGCAGAGCCCGCCAACTGCGCTTTACCCACTGCGGTTCAATATGGACAAACCATATTACCCTTGTGCATCATACGCTGTGCACGTCTATTTCCCAGATTTCAGCACAAGTGGCACACAGCTCTCTTTGCCCATGACCTAGCCCTCTTTCCTTCCCTCAGCAGCCCTCAAAGGCGTAAGCAGTTGGTCTGGGGAGCCCCAATGTCACTTGCCAGGGCCGTATTGGCCCAGTTACCCAGACGGGCAGTAGGTGGCCCCCCTCAAAATTTCTTTAGAAATTTTCTAGTTTCATATACTCACCAGTTGCAATAAATGCAAAACTCTCTGCAGGTTCTTGTCTTTGTCGTTCGCTCTATTCAGCTGGCTTTGGAAACACACGGCGAGAAGGTGGGGGCTGGGTGGTGAGGGTTACAGGGGCGAGAAACGCAAAAGTAACGCAATAGTTACTTTTACTAGTAACTAGTTACTTTTATTGTGGAGTAACTCAGTTAGTAACTCAGTTACTTTTTGGGAGAAGTAACTAGTAACTATAACTAATTACTTTTTCAAAGTAACGTGCCCAACACTGCACATGACTGAAGATATTTTGACTTGCAAGTTTGCACCTGACTAATGTGCTAAATGTTTACGCCGGAGCTCCAGCAGCAATTCAATTCAATTCAGTTGTCCTGGATGTGTCTCAGCACTGATGCTGGTGTGGTTCCTAACAAGACACACCTGCTCAGCTCCGCCCAAATCTCATTTCTACTCATCTGATCCACCTGCACCTGTCAGTATCTAACATCAGACCAAAAATCAGTGCCAGATTATTTTGAGCCATTGGTGAGATCTATTCCAGCATTCTGATTCCTGACTTCCTGCCTGTTTTCCTGACCCGATGTGTCCCTGTTTCTGAACCTGCATGATCCCTTTCTGACCCTGATCTGTTTGCCCGTTGCCTAACCTAGAACTGTTTCTTGACCTCATCTTGGATTTCCCTCTGGTGCTTCATTGGACTTCTGGTCACCTGGTTCTGACCCTGGCCTTAGCCCCAGACTACAGATTCTGTTTTTTTCCTCCTGCCTACTATTGTTTTCACAGTTCAGATGCTCTGTCTGACCATGGATCATCGTAACTCAGCGGGAGTTATTCTGTGGGACTTCCTGACCAATGACATCAACATCAGCGCTACTGTGAACCAGTTTGTACCTAACCTGGTTCTTCGCAGACTGAGGACTTAGAGAAGATTAGTGATCATTACGTCTGTGATTGATGCACATTGTAAAGCTAGCCTGGTTACTAATCTTCTGTCTCCTTATCCAGAGGTTCCTGCCCTAGTCATTGACACCACCTGCAACAGTTTTGTGTCAATAAACTGTGTTAAGCTTTCACAATGATTGTCTGGTTGGAATTCTGGGTCAATCTGTTCCAATCATAACCGGATGAGCCTGCAGGGTCGACCTTCACTTGCATTTTGTTGTTGACTCTTCAGCAATCTCCCACACCAAGCATGCTTGTAGAGACAGTGGAGAGTAAAACTCCCTTTTAACAGGAATAAACCTTCAGCAGAACCAGGCTCAGTGTGAGCGGCCATCTGCCGGGGCCAACTGGGGTTCAAGGAGGCAGAAGCAGACATAAAGAAAGAAGCAAAGATACAAATGGTAATTGTGAACCAGCTCCACAGGCAGCCTCATCCAGGTAAGACACAGCAAGGCGGACAAGCTCCAAGCCAATTCTGCTAGGCACAATAAAAGAAACAGGACTACACTGTAAACAGCCAAGCTCCAACATCTATAAACAGAGATGACAATAGCAGCAGCACAACTGATAATTCAATCCAGAATGGAGTCACAGCCGAACAAAAGCAGAACAGATGAAGCTACTATGACAGGAAAAAGTTGAAAGAGCATAAAGTTATAAGTGGAACTTATCAAATAACGCAGAGTGGGAGAATAGAGATTGAATGAAGCAGAATGAAGCACAGTGGTCCCCATGTGATCCAGCAGCCCAAACATATAGCAGCATACTGTATATAACATATCAGATAACATAACTGTTTTGAATGAGGTACAAGAAAGGTGGAGCCACAATAGGGCCAAGGTGGAACCAAGGAGAAATGTTTTCCAGAACATTTTATCTGTTACTAAATTGAAAATCTCCAATTAATTGACAAACCTATCATTGAGAACACTGGAGTAAAGTTTATAACCACGACTAATGCAGACTAAAGCCCCTAAAATTAACAGGCATTTTGTGAATTTGGTAGTTGTTTATTTATAACTGAAATATGTTAAAATTCATAATAAACGCAAAGTATTAAGAATTGTGAACAGGAAGGTTTGTTTCATGGAAAATGGGTTTCAGACATGTAGGTTAAGTCCTTTCTAAATACACCAACAGAGCATCAAAAGATGCTCCCACTCAAACAGACTGTAATTAGAGAAAGGTCAATACTGATAAGAAAATGCACAGAGAATAAATTTTAACTCCCACTCATCATCTTGCCAGTTTAACGTTGAACCACACTGCATTCAGTGAATTTTGTTAATGGGAAGCCATAAAGGTTGTTGTTGTGTCACTTTTATGCTTCAACAGGAATTACATTTAAAACTGGTGCTGGAGCTTATTTTAAACTGCCAAAGAATGAACTGATGCACAGGAACCTGACCTGAGAGCAGATGCTCTTCCAAAACTATTTACTAACTTAATAAACTTATTTATTAACTTGGAACTTAGACCTGAAGGTTTTCTTATCCCCATAATTACTTAATCTATATTTATGTATACATATAAATTGAGGTGAGTAAATTTTAAATGGCTTCATCTAATTCCTTTCATGTATATTTTTAATTATCCATTCATCCATCTTCCTCTGCTTATCTGTCAAGGTCACAGTGGGGTCTGTAGCAGTCTGGGTGAAAGGAGGGGGTAAACCTGGACATTTCGTTAGTCTGTCACAGGGTTATTTTTTATTATTTAATGTTATATTTTATTATTAAATTGTGCATTTTAGAATTGAATAGTATCTTTAATATTTAAATAACGAAATAGATAAATAAATAATGCACTGAGTTATTTCATAGAACATGTATTTAACGGACATTTATGATCATATAAATCTGTGCTTTGTGCTTTAGGCTTTGTTTAGCAGACATTTAAAAGGGAACACCGTTTTTCTTACATTGGCCCCTTGAATTTACGTTATTACATCATGTTCTTGTTATGACGTCATCCGCGCGCGCCGGCTACCATTCATTCATCCTGTCCGTCGAACTGCAGCTAGTTTTACTCACATGCCTGGAAGATGTCTAGTGCTACTACCACAGATGATCTCGCTCTTGAAATGGAATTAAAGATTCAGATTAGCTAGCCGAATGAATAGAAGGGGTAGAGCGTAGCCGCCTGTGGCCGGGGCTGCATGTCACAACTCCAGTGCGGCACGCGGGTGACGTCATACACGCGCCACTTTGTTTTAAAAAAATATAAATATAAAAAATATAACCGCGGATGTCTGGGGCACAGTGATTCGCCTACATGTTATGAATGCTGGCGTACCATAAATGATAAATTATGAACAGCTTAGTTTGTGCCTTCAACTCATTGCCCATAGGAAGAAGTAAATTGGATTACAAAACCGAATATCTTCAGAAAGGCTCCAAATGACACAAAAATAATATGGTTGAGTAGAACATGATGTAATAAGGTAAAATCAAAGGGCCAATGTAAAAAAAAAACGATGTTCCCCTTTAACAAAGATATCTCTAAACAACTATTAATCAACCAGATCACCCTATTGATCTGATTGACTATTAATCAGCCAGATTCGGGGCAAAATGGCTCTTTGGATTCTAAAAGTTGGAGACCCCTGCTCCAGAAGATAGTTGGAAAAAATAAGATATTCTAACTGTAGTGCTCAGTTAGACTGCCTCATTAACTATTAGCTTTTACGATCAAATAAAAAAGCAATTTCTTGGTACTTTCATTTAATTTGTTTCATCAAGTGTTGTAAAAATATAAATATGTAGCAGGTGGCATTTTCTCGTTGTAAATGACATATCTGTGATGTTATTGTGGTCAGATTTTTTTTTTATTAATTTATCCAATTTACTCACTATAAAAGTTTTCACTCAGCCTGTTTCACCAGCAAGGCCAAACAATTACCCTGTCTGAGGGTGTTTTTAGACAATACATACCTTCTTCCCATGACAAACCAGACTTTTTTCTCAAGGTTTATTCATAACATGTTACTGTTTAACCAAAGTGACTGTAATGTGTTTTGACTCTGACAACTTTCCATTATTGTAAGTAAGTGGAAACAAACGTCGCCCAGGCAGAACAGGGCTGATTACCAACCAATAAGGGCTGTATGATGAACTGTTCTCTCTTTGCAAAGATCAAAATAAAGTGCAACTGAGTGCAATCCATCTATCTCCATTTATTTAACTGAAGCAAATAGTTGAATACTATTTCCCACTACATTGCACAGAGCAAAAAAAAATCATATTGGATTATATCACCCTGCACCTACAATATTCCAAGCTGATAAAAACATAATGCCTTTCTCTATGCAACCCATTAACCTGATATTGTATTGGGTCAATATTAGTCAGTTCTTAAAGTTGCAACATATATATATTTTTCTTATTTCATTGTATTTAATATGTTTATATATATATTAATAAAGTATCTATCTAATAATCTAAATATCAGCATTATATCAGAAATGTAATAGTTGAATCAGGAAAACCCTAGTTCTTTAAATTTGGGCCAGATGGATTTATGGCTTCTGATAAGAAGCTGTCTTGTCTAGGAATCATTATCAGCTACCCCAAGTAAAGCAGAAGCTAGTCCAAACAGATCTGGAAGTATTAGAAAAAGGTTTGCATTAAAAGAAAAAACATACAGCAGGGTATATTGGAAACATTTCTAAATACTTCAAAACCTATGGAGACATCCAGCACACCATGTTTCATCACAGCAGCCTACACTCAAGACCTGAGAAATTGTAGTAGCAGACCTTAGAAGTTTTATCTTGTGACTCATCGTCTTTCATTGGAACACCACCCACATTTACACCACCATGTTATTCTGTTACAAACTAAGAACTCAGCAGTCTTTCTTTGATACTTATTCCTATAAACGCTACAAAGCTCTTTTTTAAAATAACTGCCTTCATTGTGAAATATCCAATCCATCTTCTTCTGCTTATCCCTCAGGGCTCTTCAAGGGTTAATAGAAGATTACATAGGGTATTTGGTGCTGGTCCTTAAGGTCTCTGAATAGGATGTGTAACATTGTTTGGGCTGAAAATGCCATATTTGCTGTTCTATGAGCCCTTCCTTTTATGGTATGCTATTAGTACTATTGATATGAATTAGTTTATTTTTGGAAGTCACGTTTATTCATGTACATGCTCACTGTAAGCCCATCGCTATTCAGAGCAAGGATGGAGAAAGGTTCAGCCACCAGAGTAAAACTGTTGCTAAACTTGTCAAGTTAAACCTGAAACAAAGATTTAAAATCATAATTGCTCCTCTTTCTTTTACATCATAAAACAAAAAAACAAACCCTGACCTGTTAAGGCTTCAGATGGTGATTGGGAGCATTAATGCACAGCTAGAAAAGACTATGGAAACAGATAAGACGAGTCAGGGGTAAGCTCATAGACTAATGAACAACACAATGATCCCTATTGCATTGACCCTGTGAAAATGAAAAGGATGTGGCATAATTGAAAATCTATAAATATACATTTACTACCCAAACTAACAGGATGGGCAAGGGTAACATTAACCAGTAAAGTAGTCAAGAGTGCAACTCAGTACGAGTCGCAGAAATCCTTGGATCCATGGGGGAATCTCTTGACACATTTGTGAACTTCACAAATCTTTGTTTAGGGAAGTTTGACCTGAAGAAGTCCAATAATAAAAAAAAAGAAACTATTTATAGGATGCAGAAAACATGGAGTAATCCCCCAAGTAAAATGAGACCAAATAGAAACTTTTTGTCAGATACACAAAAGCCTATTAAATAAATCTGAACATTGAAGTCATGAGCCACAATGAGACATAGTGGTGGCAGCATTGTGCTGTGGGCATGCCCTTCTTCAGCAGGATATTAGAAAGCTTGCCAGAGTTTATAGCATGATAAATGGAGCTAAATTCAAGACAACAGTGAGAGAAAACTTGCAAAAAGAGCTGAGAAAGAGTTAGACATTCACCTTCGAGCTGGAGGTCCTTACACTCACATTCAAAACCATTCAGATACTATATTTGACTTTGATTTAGCAATTTTGTAAAGCAGAATGAGTGAAATCCTTAGCGTGTTAAAATGTACTATATATAATCTTATTGAAATACCAAGAAGTTTATAGATTTAAGATCAGAAAATTGGAAAATATATATATATATTACAAGGGCTTTAAAGGTCTAAAGTCCTATTTAATAGATGGAATATAATGAGAAGTTTGTTTTATTTCTGTTGTGCCACATTATATAGATTTATTACATAAACTTGAAAAGTTCTACTCATGCCTTCTGCGAAAGAATTACTGAGGCCTACATCGTGCACTGACAAACAATACACATTTGGTCTTGAAGTTATTGTACAATAGGACCAACATCTCTATAAGTGTCTCATTGTTTATAATGCCAGATTCCTGTAATGTAAAAGAATACTTTGAATAATGAGACACATTCAATTAAATCAGAATGACCTCTGATTTAATTTTAAAATGTGTTCATCGTGAGTTCTGACTGATCATTTCCTAAATTAAATTAGATTAACCTGAAGCAAAGTCAAGCTGTTCTTGTTGGATTTTCCTGACTTTTCTATCTTTCTATTTCTCTTTATAGCTGTAGACTGTAGAAAAGTAAAAAAAAAAAAAAAAAAAAAAGATCTCAACCTTCAAAGATTTGACTGAATAGAAGGGTTAAAACATTTTCAAAGTGTTGCTTGGACAGCACAGTTAGGAGACAAACAATAAAATGAAAAAGAACTGGGTTTTTTTTTCAAAATAGCAGATAATTAGTCAGGAAAATGACCAACATTCATTAACAATGACCAAGATAACCAGACCCATACTCAACACCAACCATCCAGCCTCTCACAGTAAGCCCCTTTTTCCATGTTTAGAGTAGTATTACCTCTTGTCCCCCCTTCCAGACACCAGAATTACCGGTAGATCAACATATTTAATGACTGTTATGATTGTGGCCTGACCAATCAACTTCATTTACTTTTTGCTCTGCTACTTGCTTCAAACCTCATCCCTGGATCTGTTTGCCCATGAGTAACTAAGTTTTTATCCTGTTTTCTGAATCTGACAATGGAGAACTACCAAGGTTAATATGGTGCCCTTTAAAGATCAGTGGCTGTATGTAAGGAAAGCTGGTCTGTCCTCTCTCCTATTCACCTGCTGTAAGCTCCCAAAGCAAACGATTTAAGCCTCCAGTAGAATCCAGAGAAGGTTAGTGGCTCTTGCTGAGTTTTTCTGAAATCATTCAAGTCTTAACTAACCTGTCTCTCTCCCCAGCAGTTACTGTCAGTGATGACGCGCTGTTATCAAGAGGATTTGTCTTTCATAAATCTCTTAAGCATTCACATTTATATCTGGTTGAATTCTCAAGTCATTACAAAAAAAACCAGAATCCATTCATGTTAAAAAAAAAAAATTTACTTTTACCTTGTCCTGGTTGTGGATCAAAAAAGTCTCTGGTAATGTGTCAATTCCCGCTCCATCAAAGCAGAAAGCACAACTGTTGTTGCTCAGGGAGTAAACTTACTTTCCACGCATACAGCTATTATGGTAGCATGCATGCCATGAGTGTTTTTGTCCAGTATCTTTGCCGACAGTATTTCAAAGTATTCTTATACTGAACATGTCTTTGTCTAGAAGCGTAAAAAATGTTATGAGAAATTCAAAGTCAGTATCCCTCAACTTCTCAACCACTCTTCCGTCAGCATACAACGAACACATGAGGTCCGGATACGAGAGAGCAAAACAAATTAGCAGCAGGCTTTTAAACAAAGCTCAAAGTCACAGGCTTTAAAATAATATGGAATTTCAAGTAAGTCAGGAGTGTGACAGTGCTTATGGCCTGTGGTCATAATCACGTCTCTGAAGTGGTTTGACCACCTGTTGGAAATTAAAACAGGCAGAGAGGTCCGGAATGGGAAATGGAAATAAGCCTGAGTATGTGCAATAAATAGCACCACCATATTCGTGGCCAACCTTTGCAACGATAAATTAAAGTCTAAAAATAATTTTAGAATTTACTGGATCAATTTAAATTAAAGGTTTGCACTACTTAAACAATTGGATTAAGAGATAATGTTCCTCATTACCATTTTTTTTTTATGGAGAAACATCAGTTCTTATCTAGTCTTGTTCCTGACTTAGACTCTTCAGTTATTCCTCTGTTAGTAAAATGTTGTTAGGTTTGGGTGAGTATTTTATTTAATCCATTTTCCAACTGAGGTTTGCGGAATATAAGGCATTAGATTAGGAGCAAGGGGCATTTAAGTTACACTGAACTGGATGGTTTTCATGGTCAGACCAGTTAGTCAAAAACTAAAAATGATCTGGATTGAGAGAGAAAATCTTGTCACAATAGATAGAAAGGTAAAAGATTGAGTGACGAGGTAGCAATTTTGGGTGCAATATACAGATTAAATGGTTAGAATTTTCCATAAAACTCATTAAAAACATGGATTCACGCTGCATCGTCCTAAAGGTGAGGGGATATTTTCTCACAGGAGTTTGGGCACCTTAGAATCCAACTTAGAAACACTTAAGGACAACTTCCTACAACCTTTTCCAACAAAACACCCTACAGATTCCAGCCTCCTGCAGGTTAATACACAAAATCAAGTAATCTCAGGCGACATTCTTAAACATGACAATGAGTTGACTGAACTCCTTTCAGTAGAGCACACAATGTTAGTGGGGCGTTGGATGTAGGAGTTTGCCCTGAAATCGAAGGGTTGACGGTTCAAGCCCCGACTCCAACTTTCAGTGTCGTTGTGTCTTTGGGCAAGACACTTCACCTGCATTGTCTACTGATGGTGGTCAGAGGGCCCGATGGCGCCAGTTTACGGCAGCCCTGCTTCTGTCAGTGAGCCCCAGGGCAGAGGTGGCTACAATGTAGCTTGCCACCATCAGTGTGTGAATGGGTGAATGAATGTAGTGTAAAGTGCTTTGGTCAAGTCTCCTAACTTGAATAAAGGTGCTATATAAGTACATGCCATTTAGTATAGAGTTAATCACAGACTCCAGTGTAAAACGGTTTATCAGACATGTAAAAACAGTTGTTGTTTTTTTTTTAACAGTTATAGTGCATGTTATGATTTGGAATGAAAAAGTACCATGCTCTATGTGTTAGGTTTAAACACCAAACACCTTATTCAGCAACCTGCACAAAGAAAGACACAGAGAATTGAGTATAATTCACTTGCAAGGAGAGGGGATCAGAAACTGCATTCAGTTACAATCTCTAACCCACTCTGAAGCAGTCTCTGCCCCCTAAGCTCTTTATTGAAGGAACGCCCTGATTACAATGTGGTTTCAACCGCTAAAGTGGGAGGGAACAGAACCCAGTTGAAACCAGAATTTTCGTACAACATCATACAACATCATAGGATAAGGAGAACCCCTCTCCTTATCTAGTTGCACAGTTCTCCATGCTCCTCCATACCCTTAACAGCATCTGTTAACAGCAGTCAGCACCCCTCCTGGACAGACTTACAAAACATTAATGACACAGCAAACAAAACTAAATGTTTTAACACTCTTTGTAATATGAGTAAGATAGATAACAAAATGTGTAAGTATAATATGATTAAAGTAATATGATTAAAGTAGAATAACTTATGTACAATTAATTAATCCAACACTATGGCAACCAAGCACAACAGAACATGCAACTTTCAAAATAAGCTATTTTAAAACAGACACAAAAAGACATTTCCAGTCAGAGGTACAGCAAACAAAAGAAAGAGAAATCATCTTCTTAGCTCACAGTGGTAAGTACCCAGGCTTTACAATTTTATGTGTTGTAAGTGAGCTGTTAAGCGGAAAAGAGCACCACTAGTGGGCTCTTAACAATACATTGGTTGCCTATTTATGTGTTATTGTCGTTTCATACGAATTTGATCTCAACAGTATTGTGACTTAATTATCTTGTTATATTATCTTTCTCATTTATAAAAAAAAAGTTTGATTCTTCACAGAGTAAGAGGGAAGAATATTTCATGATGGCAACAGCAAGAGCAAAGACACCAGACACCGTCCCACCCTTCAGGTACAGCTTTTCCTCACAAACTGATAAACGACGGGCACATTTGTATGTTTTGCTGTTTTCCCGTCACATTTTTAACACATTATTTTTATTGGATCCAGTTGAAAAGTTTCTTGTTGGAATGTAAATGAAATGTGAGGTGAACACAAACTATTCACAAACACTGTCTTCTGTGATGCCTTATCCAAACAGAAGCTCACCAAGACCAGATCAAGGCTCTGAGAGGCTTTTCGGCATCTCCAATGAATATGAAATGGTGAACAGACACATTGGAGATGCAGGAATAAAGAATCTCCCTGCTGCACTATCAGGTGACCCTTCTGTAGGTCGGAGCTGCCAACCAGAGAGGAAAAAATGCCCCGAAACTCCCATGCCATTTACAATCAGCAACGAAGACAGTGTTGGAGATAAAGCAGAAGAGGAAGAGCTGTGGATGGAACAGTGGCAGGAGGCGATGAACAAGCACGATACGAACGGGAAAACAAGCCTGGAACATCATAGAAATGTTCAACAAGCAGCAGCTTTCGAATCAGAGAAACAAACCAGAAGAGGAAAAGAACCGGGACAAATAGGCACCATGAGGAAAATTATCAGACGTCTCGGCAAATTGTTCAATCCCTTTAAAACAAACCAGTGGGAGATACTTCAAGAAGACGAGTGACCCTGAACGCTACAGAGATTACTCTGTTCTCTGAATGTCATGCTCTGCAGAAAGCTTGTAACTGCAGTTATTCAGTAAAAAATAACCAGTCTCCAGCATATTATTTCTCAATGCTTCAGAGGGAGTTACAGTGAATAATTAGGAGTTGTTTTAAGGTTATATTACAGAAGCAATTCCTTTTTTAAGCAACTCTCCAAAAAGTGTCAGTTGTTGAAATGGGCGCTAGCAGCCCAGGGAAGCACAAAACAGGGGAACCAAAATAATGAAAAAATTGTAAGCTGTTCACTTAAAGTGTTTCCTGTTGCTGTTTTTTATATTCAGATAATGTGGCACAGAATCTACAGACTGATACTGATGACAAGTTAGAGAAAATTGAGAGACAATTATTAAAATTTAATATTACATATATTTATTTTCAGCAATGCAAACAGCAACTTTTAAACAGCGTGAACGAGGAGAATTGGGCTTGTGCATAATTTTGCACGCCTTCCCTATCGGGAGGGGGTACAGGGTTGTGCATGTGCTTTTTTTTTTTTGGGATATCCTCCACTATACCTTTAAGGTTGACCATCTTAAAATTGAAATATTAAATATGAAGACTTATATCTCACCATATCTCACCTACAATGATCAGAAAGATAATAAACACATTAATATTCATGATACCTTTATTCTACTTGTGCAAACATATGAAATGTGCTTATTATGCTTTATTGGTACTAACAGCAACTTTGGTTTAAAAAAAAAAAGCATAAAAGGCTTTATATTTATAGACTTTTGAAGCCCAGAAGTTACTCAGAATAACATTGTCTTTTCACACTCACCTTTAATGGAGTGGGCTTGCATGAGAGGATAGAAGAAGGGAGGGAATCATCCAGTACGGGAATTCATGCAAGACCCCACAGTCCTTCCAAGCACATCTAAAATGTGCTAATCCCTCATAGAGTATCATCTCCCACTCTCTGCTAGAAAACATTCAGAGCATTGCCTTTTTTTTTTTAATGATATCAAAAGATTACTCATGAGAGAACGAAGAACAAGCTTCCAGACGCCTACATTAAGATTCACCTATCAAAGGAAAAAAAGCCTGAGATTACTAACGTGTGAAAAACCTCCAAAGCTCCTATCAATACTTTAGTTTTGTAAGAGGAGCTGCAATTATACTTCCTAGAGCACACAGGGTTCGCTAATAGAACTGTTTGAGATTAACTCAGTATAAAAGGAAGAGGGTAAAATGTTAAAATAATTTCTAATGTTTGTTCCTCTGAGTTATTAAACTTATACTTTCTATTTTAAACCAACATTGTTTTTCAGTAAAACTATCAATAAGGTAAAATAACAGTCAAAATAGTCTTTAAATAACATATCTTTGTTTTTTTTTACATCATTTTCAATCAGTCTTGAGTGCTCAGCCACAGCAGGTCCTATTAATGTTTATATAATTTATGGTAAGAACTAGAGATACACTATATGCATTAAATACACAGTAATGGGAGGGCAGGTCTAAATGTTTGAATGTTCTCTGCTACACTAAGTGTTATGCATGTAGGCCAAAAATGTCCATTTTGTGTTTATCCGTTAACAGCATGTTGCTCCACACACGCTGTATCCCCTGCATCTTTTACTGGGTTGAGTGCACAACTAGAAAACACTTTCTCCAATGTGAGCAATGAATCTCTGAAGCTCTTCAGTTTCCAATAAGTATTTTCTCCATTTAATGTCCATCTGATCAATGATTTTATCTCTGCTGTGTTCCTTCATCATCATGATGCTGGTTTTTCACTATGTTCTTCATCAAACTTTAGAGGCCTTCACAGAACTGCAGCATTTATACTTAAAAAATCTGCACATGTAGAAATGTATATTGTTGGGGTTTTTTAGAATAGCAAGATTGAAGTGAACTGAATTCAAAGTTATTTTTCTGAGTATAATTTATGTAATCAAAAAGTAAAAAACAATGTATAATTTTCCTTCCAGTACTCAGGAAAATACTTCTTTGGCTTAGTCTATTAACCTAGATAAAGAGCAATGGAAAATCGGGATATCACTTGTTGTAAAGAAAGAGAGATTGTCTGATTATCTTGCTAAGGAAATATTGGAAGACACCTGAAAGCTTTCCTAATTATGTATCAAAGTGCTAACTGCACGAAAGTCTCAGTTCTCTTGGAAGTTAAATCAGACTCTTACCAGCAGGTGGCACCAAATCTCTTCTAAGGGTGTTTCACAAATTAAGAGACCAGCATTGGCAGTAAAAACACCCACATTGTAAGCATGCATTTTCAACTGAGTATATACAGTAGTATACTAACCCCCTATATTATGTTCTACTATGCATGGTGAGCATATCATATCATTTGAATCCTACATATGGTATAGAACTACCATCCTGCAGGGCATGCAGGATGAAATACACTGATGTTTGGGAACACAGTGTTCAGCTATGATCATCATTTATCAAATTGATTTTCATGATAAATTATACCGGGGATGAAAAATTCAAAGAATAAGGACTTTAAATCTTATTACGATAATAGACTGAAAATCTTATCACAGTATTTTGTGGTACTATCATGATAATGATAAAACCTGTAAAAAAAAACAACAACATTGCATTACTTATCTGAGGTCTTTCTCAGATAATGTATGTGACTGCATGCCCCACAAATCAAAGCCCCTCATATGAAAATTTTAAATATCCTTCATCAGGACACGTTACATATGGAAGTATAATTTATATCATTAAACATCCCACAATGACCACATTTGGCTTAATTGATTCTAATTTTGAATAGATTTACATTTTATAGGCTACAAAAAATGAATGAACTCAAAGAATGTTAGTAGCTGTCAGAAAAGCTACGGTTAGCCTAACCCAACCTGTCAGGGGAAGAGTTTTATCTGTGTTTAAGTGTGCTCAGCACAATGTCAGTGATGTGATTAGTGTTGCCCTACCGACTGCACTGACTGCTCTGCAAACAGCTATCTGCACTCTAAAGAAGTACTCAGTCCATGTCCTTAATACTATTCTCTTGTTATCTTGCTGAGACACAGGGGGTTAAAGTTTTAAAAATGTCCCCTTGTCTTCAACGTCTCCAGAGGACAGGAAATGAGTTATTCAGTTAGATTCAGCATGATAAAAAAAGGTACATATCAACAACAAGCAGGAAAGTAGGCTATTTGGACTATAGAGGATTCTTCCTGCATTTTCTTCATCTATCTCCAGCATGGAGCTGCTTCTTTACTCTAAGCTCTACTCCAATGCCAAGAAAATCGCTTTACTTCGCATTTCTTCTTTATATAGTCAAACTTTATTATGCTTCAAATATTAAGCAACATTTCCCAGCCTCTGCATCCACAAACAATACTTCATCCACTTTCACATTGTTGTTTATTACAAGAACAGTCCCTGTGGTTTTTAAGTCTTTGACTGTAATAAAGGGACTTGAGTTTGAATCCCAGTTGTGTAACGAAGGCTACCCGGCGTTACCAAATCTGTGAGGAAGTTGTAATGGCTTGCTGTGGCGATCCCTGAATATGGGGGCAGCTGAAAGGACACAAACCAAATATATTTGCTCCTAAATATAAAAAAAACCCTACAGCTTAAAGCATTTTTAAAACATTCTGAAATATATAAATAGATAACCCAAACCCTACTTTCCTAATAACTGCAGCACCTCCATTACACCAGTGGTGTCAAACAAGGCAAGTCTGAAATAAAAACACACCTAATCAACCCAGCTTTAATTAAAATCTTACACAGCATGACATAAACATGGTCAATCGTAAAACTATGGTTTAAAGCAGTGGTAGACCACAGCCTGGTATTCAAATACCCCTTCTCTGCATGTTTCAGATGTGTCTCTCTTCCAGAACACCATGATTCAAATGATTTTATTATCGTCTCAGCAGCCATCACATGCTGCAGAAACCTGTAAAACACTAATTCTTTTGACTTAGTGGATCAAAATGCATTAAATTGGTAAGGGCTTTTTTGCCAAAGCAAAAGTGCATTAGAGCTGGCCAAGATAAGTGCTGTTCAAATATTGCTGGTAGGAAGGAAGGAGGTAGGAGAAGGAGCCACTATGCTTCCTTTCATAGATACTAGCACATAGAGTTTGCATCGTCAGATTACAAACTGTTAATTACTTGGACTGGAAATTCCCTACCAACAAGACAGGGAAGTGTGAAAAAAACTGCTTTATTTAGCTGAGCAACCTTCAGTCAAATGAAAAAGAAGCCTATATATTTTGGCACACGTGGCAACTTGACTGCAACAAGGCAGAGTGGGAGCCTCGGACTGTCAGCCTGTCTCAATCATTACCCGACCAGGACTACAACAGGTTACATCAGAGCATCCACTGAGTGGAAGCAGCATAACAAGGCTAAAGTTATCAGTAAGACCAAAACACTAACAAGAAAGTTGGTTTTTGTTAAGTTTATCAGTTCTGTTCACTCTGCAAGAAAGAAGATGGAGGTTTCAATGTCACCAACCTCATCACGAGGAATAGAGAACAGAAGGAGTTTGATCTCAGCTACAGTTAAACCTAAAAACTCTGCCAGTGTTGTAAAACATTGAAATTCTGGGAGCTTCTAGCTGGGTTTGGATCAAAATGTGAAACATTTCTGGCAGTTACATCAGTGAAAGCCAAGAAATTTAAGGTCACTAAGCACATTAAATGATCCTTTATATTCCCATTGTGCTGATTCTAAACATACAGCTTTGGATTAAATGTGCACTATTAAAAATAAACTAATTGATCATAATTGTGCCATTCATGAATTACTTCTATGTTTCTAAACATTAGTTGTCGCATGTAATACTATGCAAACTAAACTAATTAAAAAGGCATACAGTTTTAGTCAATATAAAATACAGCACCATTTTATATATACAATATTAATAACAGAAATAATACTAATAACTAAGTAAACTACTGTAGGAGGATCAATTAAAGTTTGGGGGTAATTTATTTGGTATTTTCCACTCTTGAATTAAGTTTTTCCCTGGTTTGTTTCAGCTTAGTTTTCGTTTCTTGCTTAAATATGACATGTATTTGTATGATAAGGATTTAGTAACATGCATTTCAAAATATTTAACCGTTATAGCTTGGTAATGGTAAATACTTCATATCTATATTACTTAATGCAAGCTTTTGCTTGACATAATCTACAAAACCGATCCCCCATTAGGAAGGATCATTTTAAAAAGTGCAATATACTGAATTCTAATTTACTCTTTAAAATTCAAATAATTAGTTCTAAAAGATTTGCTACATTAAAATGCTGTTTTCTTTTCTAAACTTAAAAATGAAAATAATTACCAACCAACCTGGACTGGATTTGCAAATGAATTCTAACTACAGTTCCTAAATCACAGATTTCCCGAACAGACAGAAAATAAAAATGTATCCACACGGCAGAAATATACAATGTGTTTAAAAATGTTTGCCAAAGCGGTCAAAGGGACACTTCTTATCCTAAAAATGTACTGTGTAACAGTAGGGGTGAGCTGGCACACTCCTTCTGTTCTCCTCTTCTGTCACTATCCCAACACAGATTAGATCCAGGCCTGCAGTGTACTTAAAAAATACACAAGCACACTTGGACAAAATAAGAAAAAAAAACAGAGGTATTTTATAAAACTCGTTTAAAACTGCAGACTTGGACACCCAATTCTGACTCAGGTTATACATAATGTGAAGCAGTGATTACTGGGTTTCACCATAAGGATTCCTTATGGCTTAATGTCACTAATGCAAGGCAGGCTTGACTATTTAGTTCATTGAGGAACAATGAAGAAACATCAAAGCACCCGGCATTTCACTGGTAGAAAGCTAACAGGAGTTCAGAAAATCTCAAAGAAATATAAATGGGAAATATATTGCCATCAACAAAACGGGGAACAATTGGCCATTGCTGACAGATCAAAGATGTAAACTATCATGTTTTTATTCCTGCAGACTATCTAAAGAGACATATCCAAATATTGAACAAATGTCAATTTTGACAACATTTTAAATAAGTGTTAGTCTAAAGTCCTATTAATGAAAATGTAGTCAAATACTACAGTCCCAATTAATCTAGTTCAGTCCGTACACTTAAGTTTTATTGCTATTCCCACCATTCAGTTGAAATCGACGAGAATATTGCTTGGAATAAGAAAAAAAATAAGACAAAATATTGCAATCAATGAAATAAACACATTTATTCAAATTTAACTATTTCAGCCGTAATACCAGCAATGAGATACCTGTACACGCCTTGATGATTTATGTGCTTTAACTCTTTGCATATTCTTTAGGTTCAAATAATTTTATTCATATTATTTGGATTGCAGCTGGCAAAAATATGCAGCGCTGCTCAGTCATGGTGGCAAAAATTTTTCCCCAATGTGTAAAACCACCAGCTGCCAAGATGGCTGCCTGTGCACCTTATTATAAAGTCAGCTGAGTTTATATCACACAGATTATTCTGACAGTTTAATGACTGTTCTTCCTTAATTTCCTGCGTTAACACTTACTGCGTAGGACCAAAATTACAGCGAAAAAGGAAAGGTAATTTTCATGTGAGAGCTCCATGAAAATATTTCTTACCCCCATATCAACCAATCTCTCCTTTGGTCAGTTTTTCTGCCTGAATCAATAAAGTAGTCTTTCAGATATTACAGTGACTCCACTGGAAACCACATACACACAGAAATATGCTCTTCTATGATATAAAAGCAATCTACTGAGTTCTTTATAAAAACAGAAGCCAGCTGCGACTATTTGCTGAACAACTACAACCTCACATAAGAATAAAAGTGATCTCTAAATAATGAATTGTTGTCCAACATTTGTTTTAAACCAGTCTTAAACAAACAGCGATTTCACATCGAATGTCATTAATCAACTCCAACCCAAAACAACAGTCTGCTCTGAGATAGGTAAGTTGGCAACAGATCAAACAAATATTAAACAGCTTATTTAAAATTCCAAAGTGCTCTTTCACAAGGGGGCCCATTAATAACTAATGTGGTTATTTAGGATAAGGACTAGGGATATCCTTTGCAATAATGCATCAGGAAGGCAACCAGAAATGTTTTATACAGTAGCATGTCCACAAATTCATTTTCTTAGCAACGATGCAGGAATTATTCCTCACAGGCAACAGCACAGTTTGTGATTGGGAAGCTTTTCGGGAAGCTCCTACTAAAATTTTTGTTTACCACTAGTACTACTACAAATACTGCAAGAAGACTCATTTGCATAAATTAGGTATCCGCTCACCACGGAGGAAGTGAGGCCAACATTGAGTTGCAAATCAACATTGTCTGATTTGCATGGGGAGCAGGGAAAACATCCTTTAGCCTTTACTCGTTGTGTGTTGTTCAATCTAGAAACAGTAACCACCTCCTGGGAGACATTACTGTTGTCTGTGTCTGTCTATCATCCTTTTCATCTTTCCCATCCAGTGTATTCAGGAAGGCTCACAGTTGGCTCTGTTTTTAGTTGTATTTTTGTGGCATTAAAAGTAGGAGAAAGTAATGGAAATACCTAATGCTTCACTTTTTCTTCAAGGTGATATTCAAAACATGTCGAACTGGAAACATTTTGGGTACACTAATAGGTAGTTTATCAAGCATCTCTGCACATGCTAACAACACTGATGAGTTTTTCAGGTGGAAAGACAGCATTAGAATAAAGGTTGTTAAAAGAAAAGTCCCGTCAGCAAGGAATAACCGGTGAGCCATTATTTATACCTAAAACTAATACGTTTGCATTGATCTAATGAATTTAGCATTAATAAGTAAAAAAAATAAAAACTATATTTTTTGTGAGTCTGGGAGCGGCCATTTTTGCCCAAATATATTAACATGTCACTCCTGGCATCTTCCGGTAATGACGTCATGGTGCGGTAAGCCTAGCGCCATTCTCCCCCGCTTTACAAGCAAAGTCAATGGGAATTGATAGACACGCCTGCAATCAGCAACAATTATTTAAGATTTCGGGAGGACTTCACCATTGAAATTCGTGAGAGCTATAGTAAACTGACAATGCCCACATTAATTGCAGTTAGAAGCAGGTGAGCTATCAGGCCAGATCATGACACCTTCACTGTGCTTTCATCAGCCTTTCTAGCATCAGCAAAGAGTCTGACTCTCTCTTGCTTTATCTTAACCTAAATCGCATACATCTATCATCCAACATTTTGGAATATAGATTTTCCTTTAAAATGCACTCAAAAATCCAGCAACACCTAGAGCCAAAATCTGGTATCTGTTGTGCCACTTTTGAAAAAAGGTAACATACCATTTGAAAAGTGGCATATGCCATTTCGAAGTGGGACATGCCGTTTCTCAACTGGTAAATGTCACTTTTTCAATTGGTATATTCCACTTTTTCAACCGGCATTTGCCACTTGTCAACCAGCATATGCCACTTCAAAACGGAAATCAGGCCATCTGCGTGTGTCACAGTCAAAGCAGATATGCCCGTTCCCTTCTGCAGACACTCTGGTGCACCTCCCCAAAATTGTAGGTGACCGCAGACAGTGCCACAGATAGCGTCACAGGGAGGAGAGAAAGGAGGCCTCTGATTGGTCAATTCTACATCCCCTCTACATTATGCATATTCCCTGTGTGTCATCAGGCATTGGATGAGGGGTTTTAGACGGCAAACAAGCTCGTCTAACCAACACACAGACACCCATAATCCTAGCTAGTTTGTGATTTTCCCCCTTGCGTTGTGGCGTGGAATAACATAGAGACCAGGCTTCAAAATTCAGCATAAATATAAAAAGTATCTGTGTCAGACTTGCAATGGCTGTGGTTGTGTATGCTATGGGTAATAATTGCACGAATGAAGATGTGTGTAGGCATGATTTTATGTATCTTTAAATGTAAATGAATTGATTTTTTTGCTCACTTAGTGGAATTCTGGTGTAGAAAGAACCCGTATGTTAAGAAAGAATCTTAACATACGAGTGAGATTGTTTGTGTTAAGGACTCTAGGAAAGACAAGGGGTATTATTAAATAGAATTTACTTCTTCATACCCCTTTTCAGACAAAAGCACTCAATTATACATATGTCATTTCATTTACAATAATTAGACATAATTATTGCATGTAATAAATTAGTAATATACTGGATTGACAGTAAATAAAGTTATTCATTCATTGGCTAAGTTTGTGTGATTTTTCTCCAATACTAACCTCTATAGCAGAGTGTTACATTTACTTACTGACAAAGAGATTACATGATGGATTTTAAACTGCCAATACTGATCAAACTAAATAGTAATCTGTTTTTTTTTTTCTTCTTTTGTGCTAATCATCAGTTTCAATTATTACTAGGTTTACTTCCTGTTTAATAGAACCACTGAAAATGCTAAATTGGCATTATGCTGGTATTGGTACATTTTTCCAGTAGTCTTTTGGGTTTATTTTATGTCTTTGTCTGTAAAGTGCTGCGTTTACATGTAAGATCATTTCGGGCATTATGAGATGAAACCAGCTTAGACAGCAGAGAAAAAAGCTTGAGGGCCACATACTGGCACAGTGCACAGTTCATGTCTTGGGAGTATCTCAGACCTTTCTTCTGATAGGTTGTTGTGGGTTTTTCCTCCTAGAGTTCTCAAAGGGTACATGTGTCATTATCAAGGACACAAACAATTGAAACAGTGTTAACGAGAGGTGAAATAGGAAGATTATTTACAAGGACGATGGGGATGGATGAAAATAAAAAAGTGCATTTAGGGATAATTTGCTGTACTTTTTTACCAATGCAACGAAAGCGTGCAAACATTTTAATCTGCTCAAACAAAGAATACAGTTAAAATTGTTGATAAACTGTATTCATATTAACAGAAATAACCCCATTGAGGGACATTTGAGATCATACATTTCCATAAACTGTTTTCCTAATCAACACTGTAATCTTTGATATGGCCACAAAATTTGGACCTGTGGACTTTGATAAAATCAGACTACTGAGTTATATATTGTCAGTCTAACAAGGTGAAGCGAGACTGCCAGTGTACCCTGGCTATGGAATGGGTTAACTTGAATACAATCTACTGCTCAGCACCTGCCATTTTTGACTCTTATCTTACTAGAACGTTCTTTAAAAAATAACATTAATAACAGTTTTGTGTACTGCTTCTTTAGTTTTTAAGCCATGACTTCCCAAACAGCTAACTTTCCTTCTTATAAACAAGAGTAAGAATGTTAATAGCTACAATGATACAGGGACTGCAAGGGAGGAGAGATCTGCTATCATCATTCAGATGATATCCCCCCTCTCACACATACAGTTTTCTGAAATACACTTTCGATTTAATTAAAAAAGACTTTAGACTGGAAGGGCATCGATAATGGGAATCTAGAAATATTTTTTAACCATAATAAATAATGCAATAAACCCTAATCTAAACTTACATCAAGGCAAAGTGTAAGCTGTTTTTAACTGCCACATTGTCACAGCACAAAAATAAAATCTGTTAAGCTTAATATTCTGACAGACATCTGCTTATATCCCATTAAAAGCACCACATTAGCAAATCTAATGAACAACTAACATTGGCACAAAGCTTAATAGATTTTTGATAAATTATCTTCTTTAGCTGGGTGAGCTAAAGTAAATAATAAGGTAGGATATGTTTTATAAAAACTACATCACTTACTCGCTAATTAACTCTAATAGCAAGTGCGTCATCCTTATGTCTTAAATGTACAATGATACAGGACTTTAAAATGGAGTTGTATTTATGTAGGTTTAACAAGACTTATGGAATGTAGTTAATTATTACATTTAATATTTTGCATGTGCATTTCATTTTATTACACAAATAAGCCTACACTATCCAGACACCATATTCATGCTTAAGCATCTGCATTTTAAAACAACTCAGGATTAGTGAGGGTGTGACTATCTGCTGTTATTCTTCTACTTTGTGTTTTTTATATATATTAACTTACTTTTTGAATATTTAATACTTTAATCTTCCTTAAATTATATCAGATCTTATGTCAGCTTGATTAAAGACATACATTTTTATAATGGATTTATTAATGAAAAGGGCATGAATGTTTGAGTTTGAGTCTTGTAGTGTCTCTGACACAAAAACCTACTTTCCAAGTTGGAATAATAAATATTTTAAACTAGTAAACGGAAGAGTAAGATGGCTTGGTTGTGGAAGAATACTAATGTGACAGTTCATAAATATAGACGGTTATTTTTTATGTTCCTCCTTTAACTGGAGATTGAGCAGATTGCAGAGATGCAGAGAGATACAAAGGGTTTTATTCTGTCATTACTTTCATCCAAATCTGTTTCTGTTAGGCTGTATTATGCAAAATCACATGTAGAGATGATGACATGTCTGCCATATTGTAAAAACACATGCTAAACTGTTGATTTTCACACATTTTGTGCAAATTTGATTCATGATCAATTGATAGGGTGTCAATCATTCTAACAATAAGATAACCATGCCAGTTGGTGACATTGCTTGTCAATACAGTGTGCAATGAAAACAAAAAGCCCACATATTTGTTCCTGCAAGCTACTTGAGATATGTGCCTAAATTACACCCACACTACTGTGTACTGTTGTTTCAAACAAACATGATAATCATGAATGCTGAGTCAGAGGAGCTTCTTTTCTCAGTGACTGGGAATATCCCCCATTTGATAAAAAGCCAACACCGTCTTGTTGCTAGACCTGCACAATATATTGAATTGCAAGCTTCAACGCAATATTTGTGAGGATCATTTGAACATGACTGTAGCTGCAAAGGACTGCCTTGATGCAAATTTAGTAGCACTCTTTTTACCCTCTGATTGTCTCTAATATCTTTTGCCAGATGGATGGACTTTCACTGCTTCTTGTGCCCAGATTATAACAGTGTAGATGCAAAAGAACATGGAGTGGAAACGATGATGATGAAAAAGAAAAAGGAGCGAGAAAGATATGGTTTAATAGGAAAGATATAATCTTACCAGCATCAGTAATAATGTTCACACCTCATACATCTAAATCTAAAACTGTTTTGTTTTGTGTTATTATGGGAATTGGATGAATACATAGATCAGGATTTTCATCTGCACTGACCAGAAGCATGTAGATATTTCACTGTAGGGTTTCACTATTTTCATAAAATCCATTATACAGGACTTAACTGTAACTTTTGCTTGGAACGCTTTTTGTTTAGCTTGCATGCAAAGATCTGCACGCTATCTAGTCCAGTGCAGTAGTTTTTCACAACTTTATTCTGTCATAATTAATGCTCTTTTTGACCTCTTAAGATTTTTTGTTATAATCATAAATATAGTATAATAAAAATGTTTCTGATTAACTTGATGCTCTTGCTACATCCGTTAGGGAATGACTGATAGGTTACTATATACAGACTGCCATTAGCCCATTGGTGCAAACTATGTGCAAAAAAAACAACAAATGCAAACACCTACAGTAGCAAAAGATTTCCTTGCCACAGTGTTAACATTTTTGGTTCATTACTTAAAATAGCATCCTTAAAAGTAAAAAAAAAAAAACACTCTTTTTATGTTGACATTATCTGTTTGTTTATTCAGGCTGGTCAGTTTCCTGTAATGCTTTGCTGCCGCCCGCATGAACAAGATAAATATAGTTTGCACTGCAAATCTTAAAGTAAAAGCTTCTGTTTTGTTTTTTTTCTGGATTGATTCAATTATTAAATTGAATCCAGAGGTTGTCACTAGACCTTTATCATAACTCACTTTTAAAATGGACACAGCTTTTGCTTAGGTTCAATGTTTCTGTTTTATTTATGAGATTACATTGCCCTGTAAAAAAAAAAAAAAAAAAAGTCATATTTCTAAAACCTTTTAAATTTTCTTTGCATCATTACACAACTAGAAACCTGAGTAGATTTTATTGGAATTTTGGTTGGATTAGGTTGTAGAAAACTCTAAAGCTGGGATAAAAAGCTCTCACAGACAGAATCTGAAAGTTACTTTAAATTTCAACATTTATCATTTTCCTTTTATAAATGTTGCAAAAACAGAGCTTTGCGAAAGAAAGCCGCATCCAAGTCCAGTTTGGCAGTTTACAGCAAAGATGTGGAAGAAATTATTCTGGTTGAATGATACCAAATTGAAACTTTTTGGAACTACAAGCATGTGCTGCAAGAATGTGTGAGACCTAATGCTGTACCTCATATCAATAAAGGCTTTCCTGTTGGTGAATCATTGCAAAGGCAGTATCATGCTGTGGGGATGCTCAAAACCTGGTGAGTGTGAGGGGGTTCTGAGTTTAAGCTCCACTCCCACAGACTGCCACTCTGGGTCGCTGAGCAAGACCCTTAACCCCACACTGCTCCCCGGATGCTCCATGACGGCAGCACACAGCTCCCCAGGAGGATGGGTTAAATGCAGAGTGAATTTCTCCAATGTGATATTAATAAAGTTGAATTATTATTCAAATCTATAAAGACTTTTAAACGCTTTTATCTGGGCCAGAGGTTAAAAGTTATTATTGAGCTATAGACTGTTCTGTCATTTTTAAGCATTGTGGTAAAGTATTGTGTATTCAACAACATTTAACATAGAACAAAAAAAAATGTGTTTTAAACAGTGGCTACCTTGTATTCTACTGTGCATTACCATTCTGTCTGCTTGTATATTTAAAGGAAATACATTTTGCACCATAACCTCTCTATATTCATTCGATTGTTGAGACACATTATCCATCTGACAGTAATTTGTATATCTGGTCCACTTAGCCTTTTATACAACTGTGTGTTTGGATAAGGTGTAAAACTCAAAGCAGCAGAGAATCACTTTTATTATACATTGTTCTTTCCTCCATCTTATCATTATTTATCAACGTTTTTGCAACACACACAGCACCATAGCTGTGTTTACAAAGTGTTTGCTGTCGCCCTGCTCCTTCATGCCATGCGGAAAATCAAACAAATGACCAACAAAAGTTGGGATAAAAATGGCAGCCATATGGACAGAGCTGTGGATTAGAACTTCCTCAGGCTTTGGCCAGATCTCTGTGTGTTATGTAACTGTAGAGCACAACTACTAACCAATTCTAATAAATCCAATAATACTTGCCTTCTTATTCCTGTATGCACTTCAAATTTATTAGCAAGGCTGCACCCAACTGCAGTGAGAAAGGGAACACTTATATGCTAAATCACTTTTAGACAGAAGCCTGGATGGTGTTCAAAAGCAGGTCCTGGAGCTCTGATAATGTGGCCAAATAAAAAGCTTTGCAATAACTGCGGATCTAGAACACCCTGCTGTGGTTCCACTCATTCTCCAGCAGCAGACACTTTTACTATATGTCTAATCATTCTGTATCCTGTGTGGTATACAAATAACACATAAATTAGCTGCTACAGTCACCCCTCATATATTTTCATATTGACCACATTTCTCAGCCCAAGTCACGGAGCGCCTTGCTAAAGTGATTATACCCCGTGAAAAGGTTCAGTTTTTCAAATCACACCACAAGCTTAAAAATGTTTATGAAGTTTTATATCTGATAAAGCAACAAAAAGAGACACATAACTTTTCTAAATATTTTACAAAATCCATGTGGCATGCGTTTCTTTTCAGACGGCAGGAAAGTTATGGCCTGGTAAACTAGCCCCACCCACCAGCGGCCAAAATCATTTTTGCCTGCGAGTTTGGTCTAGCCTCGATCAATGCCCCAGGTTCTAGAACTGGCCAAGCACAACAAAGAGATGTGTTTTTGAATTTCTGGATGCAAAGCGGGTGGGGTTTTGAGGGCGTGACGACAAAGCTGCACAACAAGAAAGATGGTAACAATTATTGAACAGTTCTGGTTTGACTCAGCTTTGGAATCAGTTTTTGAAGAATTAGACTTGGGGTTTTCATTTAAACGTGAGCAGGAATAGGCTCTATGCTCCTTCATTTTTAAGAAGAACGTATTCGCCATTTTACAGGAAGGATGTTTGTTTACAATCCACCACCAGCTTTCTGTCGAGCTTCCTATGTCACAGTCAGTTGCACTCATTGGTCAGAGCATTGGCCAATAGGCACAGACATTGGTTTGAAAGACAACAGTTTGTTCTCATCAACAATCTTCCGATGTCTCATTCATCGGGGACCAGACTAAATTACACATTTAATCTCACATTTAGTCTGGTTTATCAGGCTAGGAAACTTATAAATATTTGGCTGCAAGTCTTTTGGGGTGTTTTTAACTAACTTAAAAGAACATTAAGAAACTGACTTTTTGATCAAAGTATATTTTCAAGAATTGCCACAGTTGGGTTCATGGTTGCACACGAGACAGATTTGATGTTTGCAGAGGCTATGCATCAGAAGTATAAATTGGCCTTTTCTCACTAACATTCATCATCCTCTAAGGCTGGGTTTATACTATGATTTAATTCAACACAAGTGATGTTTTCTGAAATATGTTATCCCTAAAAGCAGTTTATGCCATTGGATTTTATTCATCATCATTATTCTTCAATGGTTATAGAAGACCATAGCCATTTCTGTTTTACTTTTATTCGCAAATAATGTTGAAAACCATGTATCAGTAGGGATGGGAATCGAAAACCGGTTCCTGTTAAGAACCGGTTCCGTATTTTCCGATTCCATGGCATCATTTGGCAGCTCACTGAACGATTCTTTTTTCGATTCCCGCAGCACCAGAGCCTAGAGCGCCGGCTCTGGGGAGCACGACTTACGTCACGTTTTTTACGTAAGTTACGTACGTTACGCAAGTTACGCAAATTACGCAAGTTGGAAGAACTATTCGAGGAGGAAGACAACGAGCTGCGGTCACTTTGTGAATCAAAGCCCCGTCTTTCCTTAGCCCAGAGGGTAGATCAGGAAATCCAGCTCTATAAAAGCTTGCCCTCCATCCCCTGCAGGGATAGCGCCACACTTTGGTGGTGGAACAAGGAAGATACGCTGCCCTTGCTATCTGACTGGCTGAAAACTACCTCTGTGTGCAGGCTTCCTCCACCCCATCTGAGAGGGTGTTCTCCACGGCTGGAGACACCATAAGCCCAGAAAGATCCTGTATCCTTCCAGAAAAAGCAGATATGCTCATCTTTCTGCAAAATAACTGTTAATTTTCCCTACTACTGTTTTATAATTAGTATTTTTTGTTATTTAAAATAGGTTATTATCCCATCATTTGTTATTAGACATTGTTGGTTATTAAGTTTGTTCTTGTATATTTATTTTTCATTTAAACACAGATGTTACTCCAGTTTCACATTTCCTGTGGACATCTTGATCTTGTTGAGTTTGTAAGATTGTGCAATAGTTAAGTAAACAAAGTTGATTCTGATAATCAAACTGTTTGTTCTCCTTTTTCCCCCAAATTGGAATCGAAATAAGAATCGATAAAGAATCGAATCCTTTCATAGAATCGAAAAGGGAATCGGAATCGTGAAAATCTTTTCAATTCCCAACCCTATGTATCAGGGATTACCCCATATAACTTTTTCATTTCTGATACGATAGCAATATTTCAACTATGAGAATTGGCCCATTATATTTACCTGATACAATATAAGTATGAATTATACCAGCTTTAATTGCTTCAGAATGCTAGAAAATCCTTGATCTACAAATATTAGTAAAACATGGAACAAAAGTCAATAACAAATCTATGAAAACAACTGACCCATGTCAAATGAACCACAGAGTTACAGAAACTTTTAACAGACGCAAAGTGTTTCTATTCGAAGGAAAATATTGGAGATTTTAGATCTTGGCCGATAAAATCCGACATTAGTTTTTTTGTTACTGACTGATATCTGATATTACTGTCATATTGGGAAATCCTTACGATTTATTATTTTTCTTCCACTCTGTAACTGTTGTTGGGCTTTACAGACAACATTATGGACATTTGTGGAAGAGGTTGACAAACTTTAGGATGATTGAGAGACACCGACTGAGCAGGTTCAGTGATGCAGGAACTGACCTCCAACATAATTTAAAGGTAGTTAAAGTTAATGGTCTGTGGCTGTGCATTATGTCCCCAGCAAAGGGGGGACAGTCTGCTATAGTGAAGGACATGGAGTCAGACCGCTAGAAGATGCTGTCTTTTTAGGAATAAGGAGTTTGTGGCAGAGGTAAAATTATCAGATGGTTGTCCAGACCTCTGCTGGAACTGGCTGTAGCTTAGTGCGTTTAACCAATATACTCCCACATGATACAGGCTAGAATGAAGTGGAAAAAAGAAAGCATGGAAAGCATCACATGACAGAGTCAGGGAAGGAGCTGCAGCTGCACCATCATCATCATCATCATCATCAAACTTGTCTTCTAGGTTTAATCATCTTTGGTCTCTACCACAGGCTACAATCTGACCTCCTTTCTGACTGTCCTCCTGCATGACTCTTTACTCACAGAATCACTTGCGTTTTTACGCAGCTGCTCTTCCTCTCCCAGCTCCACGGCCGGATCCACTACCAGCTTCTCGAAGCACGCCGAGCCGAGAGAGGAGCTCTTCTGCTGGTACATCATCAGCTGGGACACGGGGAGTTTGGGGCTCCCGTGGGCCGTCAGCTCGGGCTTGCTGCCTGTGGCCCCAGAAGCTGTCCCCAGAGCCAGAGCATCAGAGCTCATCTCCGAGGTGGATTCGGTCTTTTCTCCTTCAAAAGGCGGCGGAGTGGAGCAGCACAAGTTCGGCTGCGACGAGGAAAACACTCGGTCCAGCTGTTTCTTTTTCCTCCTGAACATCCACAACCCGGACTCCTTCTTGGTGCCCTCCGCTCCCCCTGCGGCTCCGCGGCGCTCCGAGCCCAATTTAGGACTGAGCCACGGCTTGGTTTTCTCCTGGAAATTCTTCCACATCCTCCGCTGATAGGACAGGGACTCGTGGCCCCTGCTGGAGCCTCCGGGTTTAGGTGATTTTTGCTCCATGGTGCCTGTGCAGCAGCAGCCACCCAGCCTGAGCTCACTCTGCAGCCGCTTCGGACGGGTGTTAGAGCCGGGCTGCTGGTGGCGCGCGCTGCGCACGCAGGGATGGTGATGGAGGCTCTGCCAGTCCGCAGAAAAGCTATGCGCGCTAAATTATGTCACACAGTGTGATAGGCCATAAACAGTCAGATATCATTTATATATAGTATATATTCTACCTCAGTAATACAGTAAAAAATAAACAGAAGGGATTTCTAACCCAGCGCTTAGTTGTGGGTTTCCCCACTATCTTTCTCCACCGCTTTAATCAGAGGTTAGAATAAGTTGCCTATTTTGTGTTGCTTTGAAATGACGCTGCGCCTCCCTCTGGCCAAACCTCTTGACTTGGTGATTTGGAAACACCCCCCCCCCCCCCCCCCCCCCCCCCCCCCCCCTCCAACGCCCTGTGGAGAGGATCGTGATTCAGCTTTTCACCCATCCTCATCCCTTCCTATGGAGGTTTCATAGTGTAGTGTGCCTGATATGTTTATATATTATATTCACATTAAAAAAACAATCTGGGTCATACAGCGCCTTGCTAAGTTTTTTTCTGTGTGTCTGGTTTGGAAAAAGAGTCTGAATTGACCCATCATACTCCAATAGGGCTGCATCTAACGGTTATTTTGTATATCAGTTAATCTGTCGATTATTGTTTTTCCGATTATTTGATTAATAATCTGTTAGATAAAGGTTCCTTAAAGAAGTTTTTTTTTAGGAAAGTAAACCAGGTGAAAATAAAACTTTTTCAATTGAGGAGTTCTGGATAGAAGAGGATTGGGGCCACTGAAAAGAAATGTAAAGTTTTTATAAATACACACACACACATATATATATATACACATACATACATACATACATACATACATACATATACATACATATATATATATATATATATATATATATATATATATATATATATATATATATATATACATACATATTTCAGTTTAATGTGGGAAATATAATCTCAGAATTCAGACTTTTTTCTCAGAATTCTGACATTTTTTCTCAGAATTCTGACTTTTGTCAGAATTTTGTTTAGGATTGTTGACCCAAAGCAGAGGCAGAAAGGCAGAGCTGAACAGAAGGTTGATTTAATGGTGAATCACTGAAAAAAAAAAAAAAAAGTCCAAACAGGCAGGCAACCAAAAAAACGAAAACAAAGTTAAAAACGCAAACAAGAAACCAGGAGTCCAAAATTCAAACATAAAAAAAAAAAAAAAAAAGAAAACTCAAGTCAAACGTTACCAAAAAAACAACGGAGTCAACAGGGGAAGAACTGTAACCAGGAGGAAGGCTCAGAGAGACGAGTTGGAGGAAGACAGCCGAGGTTAGACAAGGACCCAAGAAGGAGGAACTGAAGAGAGAGGGCTTTTATAGGAGACAGAGACAAAGAGAGGGCTAATGAGAAGATTGGGAACAGGTGAATACAGAGCAGAAACCAAACAGGAGCTAGGGAGGAAGGAGAACACAAGAGGGCAGCAGAGGGCAACAAATGGAAAACCCTGGAAGATTGTAAATAACTAGAAAACACAAGATATTTATAATAAAACCACTAAGACTATAAAACATGGAGAAAAGAAAAACTAAACACTTAAAAGAAAACATAACAGAACAAAGACTGAAACTGAAACTAAGAATTAACTAGAGAACACAGCAAAATAAAAATAAAACCACTAACAATAAAACAAGGAGCAAACCTTCTTGTGTCCAGTCTTTTGCAGCCTAACTGGTGTTATATTCAGGATAATCAATCCTCTTATTAACTATCCACATTTTTTTCATCCCTGCTAAAGAAAAGCATCATGACAGCATTGTGTTTAGCTTATGCATTAGAGTTATTGGGCACTAATACATAGAATAATCTTGATGGACATAAATAATGTAGGTCAAAAGACTAGCAGAAAATATTATGATTGGAAGCAAAAGATTCTTTAGACCACACCATAGATTTAACCAAAATAATAAACCTTTGCAATATATTTTATGAAGAATATAATTAACAAAAAAAATCAATATAAATTTAAATGCAGAAAGACAGCCTAGTGATTGGTGAATCTTTTAATTATATGAAATAAAGGGGACCATTTTTAAAGGATCTGTTTGCTGAGGTCTTTGCTCTTTGATTATTTTAGTTAATTATATTCTCAGACGAACCTCAGCTGCATATATAAAGAGATTAATCTGCACACAAATGCATTCTATTTACAAGTTAGATGGTTTCTGAAAGAAATCGATTGCACTCTGTTGTAGAATATCAAAATAAAGTGTGCTAAATATATGCAAGAGTCCTACTAATATATATTAGTATGCTTTTTATTTACATCTCACAATTGTATTATAGTTCATTATGCTCTTTAAAATATGATCCTAGTAAAAGACTTTTGAATTTGTGGTTTTAATTGGGAAATAAGTTTAAAAACATGAAGCAATAGAAAAGAAGTACTCTTGCCACTGAACAGAAAGAACTGGGATATTTGACCTCTTTATGTCATATTGTTTTGTGCACAGCAGCCGTGTCCTGGCATGTGTATATTTTCTCTCCAGCAATTAGGTCCAGCTTTGGAGAATGTTCCCCTGTCTCATTTTGTGGCTTGCATAATAACTCATTACCTCATCCCCTCTGGTCTTTGTTTCATTGCTGACCTGTGCTTCCTCCTCACCTAACACCATTCCTACATAAGCACAGTGAAAAAAGACAAGAATCCATTCTTATCTATGTCAAACTGTAGCATAAATGTACAAAAACAGGTCATAGTAGGGGAATCTGAAGATCAAATAGAATATGTTAATGTAGTTATTAATGGCATGCAACCTTGGCCTCAACTGTGAGAGGGATGATGAAGGATGCTTTCTGCTGCAGGATCTTTACCTCTGTTGTTGCACATAAAATAAACCCTCAGTAGAGCACTGATTTATAGCATCGCTAAACTCTACTTTAGAACAGTCATATTCCTCTAAAAGGACGCCCTTCACTTCAGAATGTGGCCTAAATATGCTTAGGCAGAGGGTTATGTTTTATTTTCATTCCTTATTCTACACAGAAAAATATTTTATTTACAAATTCGGACTTGCTTTGAACCCTCATTTAGTTAATTGGATGGATATGGGAGCAAACGTGCCAAGAGAGGCCTGCCTGTCAGCTGCAACAAGCATTTCCACTGAATCAGAATGGAAAACTGATGAGTCGGCACTTGGACAACTTCTCTGTATAGTGATCCTATTGCCCCTGGTAAGAGGCTCATTCAAAACGGCACTTACCTTCGTACTCAACATTTACACAGATATTCCAAATGATTGAACTGAGCTTGTTCACTGAATCCAACAGCTTTTAAAAACATAAGACAGGATTGTTTGATATTGTGTCGCCGGCAGGGTTTAATTTATACTTGATTGTTCACTGTTTTCATGTGATTTACTCTCCGAAGCTCAAATTCAGTCATTAAAGATAGTAATACGGTAAAGAAAATGTATTTCTTGATCTTATTTCTATCAACGCAGAAAAATAAACACTGTTTTTCAGTTTAGTGGTTTTTAAATTCATTTGTGAATAAACAAGGAAAGGAACCTATTTTCTGCAAAGACTTAGGTTTATGCAACTTCTTTATCTGAATGTGCACCATCTGGAAACAAACCGACAACATCTACACAAATTACACCTATTCTCATATGGGTTGAATTCTAGATTTGTGAGGTAGGAAATACTTTTCATAGCGCAGCATCAACAGTCTGTTTGACTCTTGGTGTCTGGAGGAGAACTTTTTGTTCTACAGGAGTGTGAGGAAGGTTAGACAAAAACCTGTTACATTTGCTATTATTCATAAGTGCATTTAGTAATTTATATCAGTGACTAAATTCTGAACTGAACACATATTGATTACACAGGCTGATGTTTTCTAGCTTTTACTTCTGTGGATTATTATGATGATGATGAAGATTTGAAATCACGTCAGACTAATAAAAAAAATGCTGATTACAGAAATGATTGCTTCATAAACAGGGTTAGAACCTTCTTAAAGGTTTTTTTGTACATTTAATTTAAAAAAAGAGCCTAATAGGAATAAATAGTTAAAACAAAAGACTAAAGCTATACAGAAAAAAATACACTTTGAAGCTTTAAAATTACCCTACAGTGTAACAAGTATATAAAAAGGAGGTTTCTCTGAGAAACGAAGAATGTTCAGTAAATGTTCAAGTGTCAAAATCAATGTCTTTTAGAGAAATGTGTTTTTAATTAGTCTTTTAGGAGCATTGGTTATGCAACACAAAAGCTGTGATGGTCTTGAACATTTTCTGTTTGCTTTTACAGTTAAAGAATTCATCCTCCCAGATTCCCTCCACACGGAGAGAGGAGTGATTAAGTCTGCCAGCAGCTCACACATTTGATGTGTCAGCACAAACATGCATACTGTTAAGCCGACGGGAGAAAAAGCTAAAAAAAAATGAGATTGTTTTGGGTGTGATTGAGTTTTTCTATGATGGGAAAAATATCAAATCCTTTGACTTTCACAGCATCTTGTCTGAAAAAAAGTCACTAAATTAATAAAACTTCTACCTTATTCTGTATTTTTTTCATAAAGACGTTTTGTAACAAATCGTCCGTGATTTATAATTCAGAATAATTAAAGGTATAGTGGAGGATGTTCTTTTTCCGGGTGGATCATCAAAATAGGTGGTCCTCCTAATTGTCAATCATTCTGGTGATATATTTACGTAAGGCCGTCCTACGTGCTTATCCCCGTTTTCTCTTTTCATGGTGGTGAGTCTGACATAGTGGAAACATTGCAAATCTTCTTTTGGAAAGTAAGCTTGTATTAACGTTACAACAATTTTTAAAGAGAGCGTGCATGAGGAGAAATGGGCTCTTGCCTGCGTTTAATAGGCGTTCCCTCTCTGGAGCAGGTACAGGGTAGTGCATGTGCATTTTTTTTTTAAGTGAAGATGGCGAGTCTTCTCAAAAATTTGCAAAAATCCCCCATTATACCTTTAAATATGTAATGTAATGTCTTTATTCTAAACACTTTGTTTACATTAGGAAGAATTTCAGTTTTTAAATCCATCTCTGTTATAAATTAGATCAGTTGCCCTGGATGATGGGTTGGAAATAAGGCTGAGAACCTTGTGGACACCGCAGTAAATCACAGTGCTAATATTAAACCTTAATCCACCGTAGCTGGAGGCACAGTGACACATGCGCTAGCTGGGACACCAAGACAACCTGAGAGCAAGAAAACCAGTGCACAATGTCTCATTCAATCTTCATTATTCTTTTGGATGAATTATTATCCTGAATTTAGCTGCGTAGGAACGACTTTTCTTCTTGGATTTGTTTTAATGGATGACTTGTCTTAATTTGCAACACATTTTTGTAGCCAGAAACTATATAAAGGCTACACATCCTGTTTATTTTCTGATTATGTTTCTAGTTGGGAGAGATAAAATTAGAGATGACAGCAGGTCTGCAGCCTCTGCATGTCTCCATCCACAGCAGCACACTTTCAAGCTGCTGCAGGAAAAACCAACCTGTCATCGTATGCGTGATCAAGGAGCCATGCATGAAACTACAGGTATAGACAGTGTGGATAAAAATACTAGTGCTCTAAAGAAAGATTAGAAGAAAAAACAAATGTCTGCTTTTTCATTTAGCACCCATTTTAAATTATTTCCTCGACTGTTTGATTTGCAGAAGACAGACCCAAATCAGCTGGGAGTTTGAGCACAAACTCCCAGCTGATTTGATTACCCTTGATGGAATGGTGCAGTGTCTGGGAAAAAACAGCTTCACTTCTCATCAGCTCCAGGGGCTGTAAGAGGAAATAAATAACAATGAGAACAGCTAGTGATCTGTGCAGCGAGTGGCTTTAATCAGAATTAGCCTCACTGGCTAAGATTGTGTGCTGAAAGTAGGAATTTGACTTTGAAAGACATCATAGACATGAAACGTTAATAATTTAATAATGTGCTAATATTCTTTCTTTATCTTTCAGAGGAATCATTTCAAAGTCCAAGTGGAATTGATGAATAAACCATGGTGTTGGAGTCATCTTTGAAAGTGCTGGCTGTATCTACCTCAAAAGGGCAAATTGAACTATGTTTGTGTCTTAGAACGATGAAGCAGGAGAGGGACAAATCAAACTGGACCATGGCAGGTGTGGGTGCCGCTTTGGTTTTTTCTGTTAAAGAAAATGAAATGAAAAACAAAGCTCTTTGTTACAGTCTGTCCACGTTCTCAGCCTTATAAAGCCTCATAAAACATAGGTCATTACAGGAGGAATGAGATCCCGCTAACGAGCAGCTGTAATGTGCTTCCTTTATGGTGGCTGAGAAATTAGGAGCTCTGTCATCTGCGGAAAAGTTTGGAGTGGAGCCACTGCTCCTCCACATGGGATCTGCAAGCATCAGATTAAGTGAATTAGGATTTATCTGTTAAATGCTCATACAGAATGCACAACAATCAAACATTTCCTGAGCTCTCCTAATTTTCTCTTATTTCCTAGCTTCTATTAATCATCTCTAGTGTTATTTTTTTTTTTTTACCTACATGTAAGGTGTAATTTCTACCTTTACTCCAGGGCTGCATTCCCAGAGAGGTTAAGGGGTTCAGTTCTGAGAGAACAGACTGAATCTTATTAAACAAAGAGCTAATTTATGGTCCAATAAAGGCAGCAATCGAAATTATACTTCATTTAATGATCTTTTGGATGTTTTCCGTTAATATTCGAGTGAGCTGGAGGCAAGAGGTTTTTGGATAACTTGCAACGGTCGTTGCAACACTATTATAAAAGGGCAAAGAAGTAGCCAACATTTACAACCAGATATCTCAGTTGTTAGCTGCAAGATTAAGCTCTACCAGATAGACTTTGAAATACCCACAGAGATCTGATATATTCAGACTTAAAGCCATTGCATGAGTAATTATTACATTAAACCAAGTGTTGGAAGGAAGGAAGCTTCAACTTACTGCTGATAATGGATGAGGCAGTTCATGCTTATCACTTTGACTTCATTCCTGGATATCTTAGATGCAAATTAGAGTAAAAGAGAGCTTAACAGTATTGAAAATCTTTTGTTGTTTCTGCTCTTTCTGTTAAGTCAGCCTTTGGGAATTGGTAATGTATTATCAATATTAAGCTACAGTGAACCGAACTAAAATTCATTTTATTTTCTATTTGCTCCCTGGCAGTGGCTCGGCTTTCATGTGCTCCATAACTGTGTTTCCCTTCTGTTATAACCCCTGCCTTCCCCGCTTAGCGTCATTCCCTCTCATCCCTCTGCTATGATTTAGTTTTCTCCCACCAGCTCAATTCAATTCAGTTTATTTATATAACAGCAATTCACAGCACATGTCATCTCAAGGCACTTTACAGTTCAGCAGATCATACAGTCAAATTGATTCAAAGTTTTCTATCTAAGGAAAACCAGTTGATTGCATCGACTCATTGACTTGAATGCAATCCCTCACACTAAGCATGCTTGTAGCGACAGTGGAGAGAAAAACCTCCATTTTTACAGTGAGGAACCTCCAGCAGAACCAGGCTCAGCTGTTCTGGCTTTCTTCACCGGGAGCAGTAGATGATTACATTCCAAGAAAAAAATTGCACAACTGAAAATTAAAAATAAAATAAGAAAAAATCTATGCTGAATTGTGTGGATCTGATGAAAAGCACCAGTGATAAAAACAATTGCCGGAGTAGACATGAGTAAAACTGTATATCCTTCAACATGTCTCTTTGTCTGTATTTTGTTGTTTGTATTTTTTCAGCACCATCTGGCTGCTATGACCTAACACCAGCCATGGTGCCCTTGAAACAGCTGTGTATGTCACTTTGGTCCACACCAGAGCATCACTGCGATTTTACACTTGACTGTAATGCAGTTGTTTTGTTTTTTTATTTCATTTTTTAGATAAGATAATTATGGATACTTCAAGGCCTCGAGGGCATAAATGACACATATCTATATTAGCTTCATTTCATCCAGGTATGTTGCAAATCTTTATTTAATGTCTTGATCTTATTAACATCATCTCACCAGCTTATTACTACAGATACAAAGGCTTGCTGACACCTAGCTTGGAGCAATACTTTGCCTAAGTACAGCCCTCAAGCCTCTTTTTGAGTGGCTGTTTAATGAGTCATACATTAGCCATAATAATGTGACCTTTCTCCAACCCCACACAGCGACAAGGACCTCCAGTCCAAACCAACCCATTGCTTAGCAGAGGGTTGTCTTATAGTACTGTCCTCATTTATCTTCAAATCGACTTTGGTCACTGCTGAAGAAAACTTCCCGCAGAAACATGGTGCCATCACTGTGTACTTGTGTAGGGTCAATGTATGTAGTTTAATGTACCGTGCTAGTTTTCCTCAACCCAACAACTGAATTAACCACTACTGAATTTGTTTGATATGCCATGCAATTTGTTTTATGTTTTTTTTTTTTTTCAGTGTTTTCACTGAAATACATTTCATTGACCTGTTTCCTTTTAAATCCTCCTGAAGATAATGTGCTATCAGGTATGACAGAGTCCATATAAATGCAAGCAAATATGACGCAAAGTCATCCTAAAAGCTTTTGGACAATGTTTTTTTTTTTTTTTTTATTGGAGACCAATACTAGAAAATGGTTAAATCTAGGATTAAGATGTAAAATGTGCATCATGTCCTAAAGCTTGCAGCCACTTTAATAAATCTAAAGGCAGGAGCAGCAGACTTCCTCACAAACGCCGACAATGATTCAGTCAATGCTCATTTCACTCCGAAGGCTGGTACATCACTGTGATGGCAGCACATTAACTCTTGACCAATGGTCACGCATCTGCCATAAAATAAATGAAAATGCAGAAAAAGTAGGTCACTGCCATTACTCCCTTCTCTGACTGACCATAGGGATGCTACATCGGTCACTTAGGCTGACAAAGATGAAAATGAAAAAGAATTATGTTATTTTCAAATATTAAACCCTGCACATTTTGAGAAACGACTCCACACTTTTATTTTTTTTTTATTCTATGTTGAATCCCTGATTGGCTGAATTTGGTTTTCTGCAGGAAGCTATAAGGAAGTTAGAGACAGAGATGATCCAGGCCCATTGAAATACACTGGAACTGCAGCTGATCAAACAGGCATACCACAATGGTGGATGATCACTGCTGGTAACTTTCTGTCACTACTGCACAAACACATGCAAGCAATATGTCAACTGGATCCAACATATAGGAAAAACAGCTGAAAGAGAGCTTTGGGGAAATCAGGAAGTGATTAAATCTAACTATCTCTGTTTCTTGGCCATTTTGTGAATACAAAAAGATACTTATTTTAAATAAAAATACTTATATTATATACTGTATGCCGTATATTACAATTATCCAGGAAGCATAAGCAGTCTTTAAATAACAGAACATCAGAAAATAAATTAGTATAAAAAATGTTCAATAATTCAACATTTTCATTTATTAACTACAAAGAAAAAAAATAAGTGATCATTTTGTAAAAGCTGTACCAAAGACAGCCCTGAAGATAAGGCTGCAAAGCTGACTTTGATCATCTTTAGAGCTGGTTTGCCTCACGTGTGTGTTAAATAAGGTGCTTATCAGATAAAGTCAAGAGAGAAGTCATAAGAATACGAAGAGCCATGAAGCACAAGCAGACAACATCAAAAAGGCTTGGAAATAGAAGGTGCTTTGGTTAATTTACTAATCAACATAACTCACATCTGATTTCAATGCAGAAAATAAAGAATGAAAGAGACCAGATCCAAAAACACATATCAAACCTGAGTTGGTAACTAGGCCTGATCTTATTAAAAATAATAGTAGCTTAAGCTTTATAATCTAATACATTAGAATTCAATTCCAGACAAATGTTATCAGAGTGGAAAAAAGAATGCTTGCCGAAACCCGGGATCGAACCAGGGACCTTTAGATCTTCAGTCTAACGCTCTCCCAACTGAGCTATTTCGGCTACACCGTAAGAAGACCGCAGATCAAGAAATTCAAATATATACCGATTGGTGGGCCTACAAAGGGTTGAAAGGAAAAGTCTTTCTTTATTATAAATGCAAAAATATATTCGGTCTATAAGCATGCAGCACACATGTATATTTGCCATTATAAGACCCGCCTACTCTTAGACAGAAGCTTTGTTTGAGTACTGTGGTCAGGTTCAGCTTCGGGGAAATCGAAAGTAACGAAACAAAAACTAGATGACAGGTTGGCAGACAGCGACTTATCACGGTAGGTTCACTTTTAAAAACCTCTTATTCCATAAGGTTGTTTTTATACTGCAAAAGAATGTTAATCCTTAATCGCGCGGAGCTTTTACTGATTGGGCTTAGATAATTAAATATGTTTGTTTTATTTTATCAATAGCGCAGAAATAGTTCCTGTTATTGTGTGAAAGGCCTGTCCAGAAAAAGCAACTACAGAGGTATTTAAGTGTTTTATTTGCTGCCTGAAACAGGCTTTCTTATTTTTCACGTTTAGTCCGATAATAACTCCAAGTAGACGGACGGCCAATCATATTTTTATCGGCAAACAACGTTACAGTGAAAGGTAATGTAGTTTCATTAAATAAAGTTGTTATTATGAATTTCATTCAAAAAAGCGTAAAGTAAGCAACCAAAGTTTTGCGACCCCCTTGCAGTACCTCTGTGCACCCCCTAGGGGTCGCAGACCCCCTGTTGAAGACCTCACTTCGGGATGGCCGGGGACTTCATTTATAAGGGGGTATGCAAGTGATCAATAACAGTAACTTTCCCTATAAAAGGTTAAATGACCAGGTGTTGGTGGTGATGAACATACAGCAAAGGAACAAAGCAACAGAGGGGGAGACTTGCCAAAATAAAAGACGAAAGGACGTGACTAAAGTGCAACTGCTGTCCAAACATTTACTTTCCTTTTGGTGAATGGTGGCATTAACTCACCAAATGAAAAAATCTGATCGCATTTGTGAGTTATTATTTCAGGCCATGGTAACATTATGTATGAGGGCCTTTACAAATAAAACAGGTTTAGCTTTCCAACAATATATCCTCTTTAAAGCAATTTAAGCTTTATATTATAATGTAAGGTAAAAAAAATACATCAACCCAGATTGAAGAATCTTACTTTTACTTATTGCTTATTGGTTAAAACAGGTCAGGATGTCAATCAAGTTCTCTGGCTGGGAGGTGGTGGATGATGGAGCCTGTTTCCCTGGTGTGTTGTTGACTCCAGCACAAAAGCCTCAAAACAAAGGAGTCTACACCATGTTCCATGGAACCAGCATCACCAGCGCGCGGGCCATCATCACCGGTGGATTTCAGCAGTCGTCCAGTGGCATGCTGGGAAAGGGTGTGTACGTAAGCAGGGATGTGAAGAAGGCCGCTAACTATCCTCTAGGAAGTAACCCTAATGACCGTGTGATTTTCGAGCTGCGTGTTCGTGTAGGACGTGTGAAGCGTATAGACAAGGACAACCATCCACTGCAGTTAACCTGGAGCTCCCAAGGCTACAACACCGCTTGGGTCCCCCCAAACTGCGGCATGAAATCTGTGCCCAGCGGCCTGGAGGAAGACTGCGTGTTTGACCCTAAAAGGGTGAAGGTCGTGGGAATCGCTAGAGCGCCAAATGCTGCGATAGAAAAGGAGCTTAAGCAGCTTCTGGATAAAGTATCTAAAAAGGACAAGGGGCGAGCTGGTGATGGGAAAGATGCTTGTCCCCTGTGCAAGAGGAAGACCCAACATGGAGCTCCTCATATTAAGCAGAAGTGCTGGAAGTGTGGCCTAAACATCTGCATTCTCACATCCAAACACTTTTGTCAGAGGAAACCTTGACAGAAGCTGTGGAAGGAATAAAAACATAGAGTCGAATGATGCAATCCTTAATGATTATAATGCAGGCCAAAAATAAATAAATAAAAAAAACACTTTTTTGTGAAATTATCTGCTTGAACTTGATAAAATCTCTGTTCTGTTCATATCTAAGCCTGTCTCAAATGAAAATCTTATATCTGCACTTTGGCCACTTCTGCTCCTTTCTGTTTCACTTTTTGCATGTGCAAGGCTCTCATTCATACATTTGTATTTTTTCTTGTTTCTGGTGATCTTCACTCTTCTTTTCTCTGAGAAAAAGTGAATTGCTCCAAGCTCTATATTATTGTGAAATAAACAAAATAAAGTAATGTTTAAAGTAATGTTTCTCCTGAAAATCTGTGCAAGGTGATCACTACAAAGTAGTTTTTTGAACTTTGGGCATTTATGCTTAAAGTCAAATCTAGTGGAAGCTATTGCATCATCCCATACAGAAAAATCCGATTTGTTGATCAATGCAATGGAAAAAAAAAAAAAAAGGCAGATATCAAGATAGATAGAAAAGACCAAACACCTCGGTTTCTACAGGCGAGTAGAGGAACCACCATTCCAACAAAATAATAATAATTTTTATAGTATAAATGCATAGAGTACACTTGAGTGGACAGATAAATATTTCTTTATAGAGTAAAAATAAAACTTTTTTTTTTTTCAAAACTTATTTTACATTGCTAAGGGTGTTTCAAAACACATTCTCACTGAGTTTATCATAATTCATGCATGGAAGGGTTAAAAAAAACAACCAACACTTACTGCATAGGACCATAAGTCTAACGCTTACCAAAAACGAATGGCCCGTACGGGGATCGAACCCGCGACCTTGGCGTTATTAGCACCACGCTCTAACCAACTGAGCTAACCGGCCACATACGCAGCAAGAGAGATGCACATATTGAACACACAAGAGACGTGTGACTGTTGATTGATACTCGGAACTTTGGCGAAATACAAAACAGAAAGTACATATCCACCCTTCAGAACCGACGACTTCTCAACGACGGTAAGTTTTGGAGTTAAAGGACGTATAGAGTTGAATTATTACGACAGACTGTAAGCTGAAAGTTGACTTTTCTTTAAATTACTAACTATAAATCTCTTTTCACTGCCGAGATAAATTATTTGTGATTTGGCTACGGTTATTTCTTCTTTTCAACCGTTTGAAGATATGTTCACCTACCAGTTGAGATTTTCTTACGTCTCACGTCCTTACAGGGTCTGCTTTTAAATCATGACTCTCTTTTTAAAGAAGGGATTTCCTTTTTTAAATATAATAAAAGGAATATTACTTTTTCGAGGCATGCATTGTTTGTTGTCGTTGTTCATCCGGAAATATATAGGTTCATTCCAAATCATATTGTAAAGCTGAATTTGAATAAGGTAATATAAAATGTTTGGATATAAAATATAGCAATCAGGCATATCCACTATAACCAAGAGGAAAAGGGGCCTGGAGGGTTGTTTCCTTACATCCTTATGTATCAAAACAACAATGATGCAGATTTAGAATGTTTTCTTAGGTTAATCACAAACAGTTTAGTCAACTTTCCCCATTTAATGATAGTTATTTCCTTCACAGCCTGACTATCGCCCTGTAACTGAAGCAGGATGTCACTGCAGTACTTTGGCTGGGAGGTGACCTATGATGATGACTCCTGTCTGGAGCTGGGGGCCTCCCAAGAGCCCAAAGATCGGAGCGTCTACACTATGTACCATGGCACCACTGCTGCCAACGCACATCTCATCATTACCAATGGCTTTCAGCAGTCCCAGAAGGGCATGCTGGGAAAGGGTGTGTATGTAAGTCGTGACAGGAAGAAGGCTGAACGCTATCCTCTGAACATTAACGCTTCAGATCGAGTGGTACTCAAGCTGCACGTACGAGTTGGGCGCGTAAAACGCATCGACAAAGACAACCATCCGATGCAGTACACCTGGAGCACGCAAGGCTACGACACCGCATGGGTACCCCCCAACTGTGGCATGAAAGCAGTGCCCAGCGGCCTAGAGGAGGACTGCGTCTTTGACCCAAGTAGAATAAAGGTTGTCGACATTACTAAGGCTCCGAACGCAGAGCTGGAAAACCTTAAACAGCTTCTAGCCAATAATCTTAGAAACCCCAATGTCGAAGCTGCTGTGGCTGATTGTTCACTGTGCAACAGGAAGGTACAACAGGGTTCTCCACATGTCAAGCAGATGTGCTGGGGATGTGGGCAGAACATTTGCACACTCATGACCAAACATTTCTGTTCAGTGAGGGTTTAAAATGTGCTGTAACATTGGGCCTGATTCATTTGAAAAACCAAAGCTCTAACTGCTTCTTTCTGGCTGTAATCATACTTGGAAAGCAGCTCTGTTTCTTCCCTGTCTTCCACAACAAACTGTAATACGATGTGCTAAAAGTCATTTCACAGAATCACACATTAAGTGTCTTGTAGAACAAATAAACGACAATCTCTGATGGGCAAAATGTCTTTATTTAGTGCTGGATGAAGATGTTAATGTTTGGAAATATTGTCATGATATAATGAAAGAAAAACTGATTTAATATTTAGAATGAAAAGAAAAATAAAATGAAATAAAAATGACATGATAAAAATAAAAATGATTATTAAGATATGCCCTGTGATGCCTTACATTCATATTTTCTGTAGCATCATGGAGAAACATGGAGAGAAGCTGAATTGTCTGTGGTTGTATAGCAGTCTGGTAACCTGCTTATTCCAACACATGCAAAACGACGCTGACGCAACATTCAGGATGAGGACGACGTCAGCTGTGAGTGAAGCTCCAGCAGTCTTTGATTACCAGTCGTTTTAGCATGCTGCAAAAGAACCTGCAAAAAGACAAAAATGCTTACCATGACAGCTCGGATAAACATTAAATCCAGTAGTAAGGTGGCACCGTATGGACGAGGTGGTCGTTTACTTACATTGATGAGTTCCTGGTCATTTTTGGCATGCAAGAGTCTGAGAAGGTACCAACTGGCAACCTGCACCACTGTCACTGGGGTGTCATCAGAGGAAACATAGACGAGTCTCTCCAGCAAACGCCTTGTTTCTCTGCAAAGGAAAGAATACAATGAGGACAGGATAAACAGTGGTGAGGTACGGTAAAATAACGGGGCTTTTCTGGGGAAACTGGTTTGGTCATCCTTCATCCTTTTCCACATTCTATAACATTATAAACGAAGTCTAGACACTTTACTGGACATTTGTGTGATTTTTTATTGTATTTATTACGGGGGTAGCATCCTAACCAACTGGAACAAAATGGCTCCTAATAACTGTTTTTATCACAGGGATGTGGCAATGCCCCTCCCAAAGCCTCCATTTTATGTTTATTAGTTGTTCAGAGGTTAACTTGTTGGATGCCTTAGGTTAATGTTCTGCTGTATAACAGAAGTGCTTTTATGCTTATATCACACCTTGAAGGTAGACACTCTTTTCCAAATACTCTCCTATAAAGTTGAAGATATATAGCCACCAATAATCGGAAGTCTTCAAGATTCTGAAGCAGATAATCTGTGACTGGTGTTTGGATTTAAGTGTAACAAACATCTTTTCAGCACTAAAAAGGCAGTAAGTGATATGTGAAAGTTGGTGAAGCAAATTTATTTTAACCAGCAGGACTTCTATTGACTCCTCAGCTCAGTGATAACTGCAACCACCTATCTGAAACACTTTAGAGGTAGCTAGACAACATTTTTATGTCAAAGCGGAAGAGGTTTAGCTTATTTACTGCTAACCAACGTAAAAACAAAACAGATAGCTGCATAAATCTAAAACTTTAGGAATATAACTATGATCACTTCAGATTGTAAATTACACGCAGATATTAAACAATTATCTCTTTATGAAAGATTCAGTGAATCTATATTATGCATATGAGCTCTAATATAGTTTCTATTTCAGTGTAAACTACCCAGAGACCAGCGCTGACCTTGCAGTCATCTTGTTCACATATTGGAGCAAAGCCTGGAAGAGGAGGGCCATGGGAGAAGAGCCCAGCTTCAGAACCTCTGTAGTGGCTTCCATCACAAGATCCTTCCAGTCATTTCCAGGGACTCCAGCCTGAGAAACAAACCCCCATTATGTTTCCATGCCAAAAATATTTCTGTCAATTTTCTAATTGCATTTAAATTACTGACAGTAAGATGTGAGACATAAAAGAAGGAATAATATAGGATTGAGAGTAGGCAATATTGATAAAGACATGTTTTATTATCTTTATTAGGATGATATATATATATATATTTTTTTTTTTTTTTCAACAATATATATATATATATATATTTTTTTTTTTCAACAATCTTTATACTGACTGAAATAAATATCAAATTAAAAAACAATCAAAAGACAGCTGGTTTGGCTGCTCATCCTAAGTTATATTTACAATCCCTGTTTTTATCCACACTTCAAAAAGTTTCCCCTCTGACATAATGAGAGTAATTTCTATCTTTTATCCATTATATATAATGTTAAACAATGTCGTTTATGATCATTCCAGCTGTAGACTTTCCTTATTTAGATGCATTTTGTCTCTCAAAAAATAGAAACATTAATGATATAAATCTGTGCTCATAGACTCACCATGCACGGTCCAAGGGCTAACAGAGCCAGTCGGAGCAGACTAGCCACCTGGAAGCTATGTGCCCCCAGCTGCAGGGCAAGCTGCAGACTCTGTCTATATGCCATGACGGCCTGGACTAGCAGACCCTGGTTACGATACACCTCAGCCAGCCACTGGGATGGGAGAAGGAGACTAAATTGTTAATTTGAAAATGGACATACCCCAATTTTAAAGATTAAAATATGAGATCCATTGCTGCCTCATTTTAGAAAATGGGGCAAAAATATTACTGCATAAATATGCAACTTATAATTCAGCAATAAACTGCAACGTCGCGAGTTTGTTGCTTGTCTGTCTCCCTAAAAAACAGCTCGCAATATATAAAAATAAATCTAATGTGTTTATGAGACAGTAAGCACTACCATGCATGCTGACAGCAACGCCCTACAGCTGGAAGCTGCGTCTAACATTAGTTGTTTTAAGTATCACTGAGTATAACTGTGAAATGAGAGGAAACAAAACTGATTAAAAAAGACAATTAAAAGCAAAGCATGTTTTCTACCATTTGTCAGGCAATCATTCTGGCTATAAGAGACCAAGAGAGAGTTAAACTTAAAGCAGATAACAAAAAGGCTACATGCTACATTTCTATGTAAATATTTTCTTTCCAAGGGTGTTTACATATTCTAAAAATGGAGCCACTTTCTTCTTCTAATAGTTAAAATGGTGTTTTGTTTTAATCTACTGTGTTTTTCTTCTGAAGGTTTTGAAAGTCATTTAAGGATGTTGATTTAGCTTTTTGCAATAGGCGTTTACCTTTCTGTCTGAGTTCTAAAGGTGCAATCTGAACCAGCTGCATCCAAAAATGTAATTATGATCTCATAATAACCAAAATAACCAAAGAACAGAAACGGGCCATTGAAAATTAACTGATGCATCAACAACTTTTTTTTTTTTTATCAGAGAGAAGAGGAGTTTGTTTACTATGTTACTAAAGCACTAAATTTAAAAGCTTTAAAAAATGTTTTTTTAAGAAATTAAGGTCCCATACATGCCACGCTCCAAGGTTTGTAGGGTTCATCAGAACTGCTTTGTTTAGCTTTTCCAGGACCTGTTCTGGAAGAACAGTACCGCCTTCGGTCAGGAGGAGGCGCTGACACTGAACCTGTGTCAGTGACAGCAGCACCGCTGGGTGCTCTGGTGACACACTGAGGACCTGCAATTAAGAAGGAAATAAGGCAGGTGATAACTACTGCAGGTTTATTGCGTCATTTCCCGTTATTCACAGTGAAAATTTTAATTGGATGTGAATAAAAAAGGGGTAGTTTATATTCTACCTGCATACAGAGAGCCTCAGCCTGCTCCAGCTGCCCTTGTTGCCTTAGACCTAACACAGCCTGCTGTAGCACCCAGCCTTCCAGAGCCTGAGGCAAAGGGCGCTCCATCTCCTCTACGTTACGCACTAGAAAACAGAAATAGGTCAGTCTTACATATGAAACACAAATAAAGAAAGCTGTGTGGTTAAAAGAGACCAATGCTGACACCTTTCTCAGAGACCACAGACATTAAAGTGTGTTCCAGTGACTGTCTGTGAGGAGGAGAGCCAGAAAGATAACAGGCGGTGTTTTCAGTGTGACAGGCTGCCATTAATCCCGCCCATGTTGCTGGATCATCTAAAGATAAAAGAATAAACCTTCAGCATTTCAAACATGCCCACTTCATGGAGGAAACTTGAATTGGGAAATCAAAGCCCGTTTATATCTTTTTGTGATATGAAGGAATAATTCTTAATACAGATAAAAAAAGACATGAAATAATAATATATGAATATACTCTTTTCAGTAGATGGTTTTGATTATCGAGTAAATCGTTTATATTCAAGCTATTTCAGAAGGTTTGCGTGTTTGTGTACCAGGACAGAGCACAACAGCTTTCTGCAGAGTCTTAAATGCATTTCTGTGAGGATCCTCTCCAGTATGTTTCCCATAAGCCACTTGGTTTACTCCACTGTACAACAGTGCCCTCTGTAGGCACACAAACAAAATCACTGTGGTGAAAAATGTCAAACGTAAAAACGTTAAAAAGGTGCATATGCTCAGTAACAGAAGTAAATATATTATCAGACTTTTACCTTTCCTTGAGTCATACTAAAGAGGCAGGCAATGTGACCTGCCACTGCACCCCCCTGTAACATAAAGGACCCAAAATCATGCGAGAAAAAACAGTGACTGTCATGGAATATTACTGTGGCTGTGGATCTAGAAGCACTTCTGGAATAAAAACACTTACCCGGGCCTTTCTAGGGTAGTATTGCGGTATTACTCTGGACAAAAGAGCCCACAGGGATGCATTCCCAGGATTACTGAACAAAGCAGAAAGAAATTCAATCCAGCTCAGACACGTGGGCAAAAAAAGTCCTGCATCCATGCTTCTAATGGACCTTGTTATGCTATAGTTAATAATCTGCAGTCAATGACAGGATATTGTTTGTTCATTTTAAAACTAACGATACAATCTTAATATTTGCTCAGTTCTTTAAAATCAAAACTATTCTGTTTCAGTAGTTCCAAGCAGCATACCTGTGCACAGCTCTGGAGGCCTCTCTTTGCACTGCGCTGTAGTTTCCCTGAAGGGCCAGCAAGGAGCAGGTCAGCAGACACCGCTGCTCTACAACCCCCCCTGATGCTGAACCTTGCTTCAGCAGCTCAGTCAGGGCGGCAGCGGCTAGTGTAGCATCACTGTGGACCAATCCCAGAGCACATAAACAAAGCAGAGACTCTGAGATGGGCTCCTTTAAGACGGAACTGTGGACACAGAGATGAGGGACCGGTTAGGTGTTTCTAAAACTTAAATCAGATTTTAAAAATTCAGTTTTAATCCAATTTTATCATACCTGCACCATGAGAACAGTTAGTATGAACAACTTTATTTTTATGGTCAGTTTTTAAAGGTTTTTTTAACTTAATTACAAAAATAACTCTACTTTTTGGTGCTTTTTCAGTTTCATGAGATGTATTTATAGGCTAATAGGTAAAATGAACTAATACTGTATAATTTATACAGCAAAGTAAAAGAGCAGTTTTAGAAGAACTAGCCCAACTTTTATTTTAAGATCTAAGATCCAATTTTTTTATACCTTGCAGAGGGTTGTGATCCTGATGTACTGCAATTCTAACAATATGAATTCAGGTCATTCAAGCAGGATTGCTAGATAACATGATGCTATGATTTGCACTGCTTAAAGTTACCTTTAAGCAAACAGTCAGCTTCTTTTTCACCTATGAAGGACTGAATACAGGCAATAGCTCTAGCATTGGTATGGCTACGACGCAGAATGACAAAACATTTCTAACAAAAAGAATGAAAAAGACAGTTATGACAATAAAAGATTGTGGATTTACCATTTAAAAAGCAGAGTTTTGGCAGAGTCCAGGTTGCCCATTCGGTGCTGCAGCAAAGCCAGAGCAGTCAAAATATAAGCCTTCTCCTTCTCATTGGACGTCACAGCTAAGGCACGCTCATATGCTATGTCAGAAACAAAGATTCTCAGTTTAGAAAAATAATAAAGCTAAAATATTTTCTATCTATTCTGGTGACGATTCTCAGTCATCCAGGTCGTAGTCATTCCAAAAATGTTAAAAAACAATCCACTAGACTTTGTTTCCAAGTTTACAGGAAGCTTTTTCAATTCAAAATGTCAGAATTAGCGTTGATTTTGAAGCTTTATATAGTAGCCCAAAAAATGTGTTTTGGCTTAGAAAATGTGCAAATTGAACCAGAACAGGTCCGCCCCTTCGGAATGGGGATTTGTTTGGATTCTTTGTCAGCCAGCAATACCCGATACTGGTCTATGCCTCTCAAAGGGGGATCATTAGGGGCAATTGTCGGCCTGGCTGCCCAGAAAAAGCATCTCGCCTGGGCAGCCAGGCCAACAATTGAAAGAATTTGAATTGAAAAAGCTTCCTGGATGGGAAGCAAAATGTCTTCAAACTTGGAAACAAAGTCCAGTGGATTGGTTTTTTTGGGATTTTCCACCAATACCAGTTATCTTCTCACCGCTAATGCTCTCTGCGAAGAGTCCCGCCCTGCAGTAGGCCAGAGCAAGCCCTACCAGCTCAGTTAGATCCTGAAGTGGAGTGGAATTAAAAACCTGCACTGCTTCCTCCCATTGGCCTGAATTGCTGCAAATGGAAACAATGCGCCATAAAAACAGTGAAGCTCAGGGAACATGCAAGAGGATCAACAAATAAATCATATTAACAGGGCAAAGGTGTACCATAAAGCACGGGCGTATCCGCCGAGTGAAAAGACCAACAGATCTGAAGAGGATGTGGACTTAAGCAGTTCAACAGCTCTGGAAGGAGAACAAGGATTAAGGGAGTCGGTGTCATATGATTTCTTTGTTGGAAAATGTGCACCTATACTTTTCATCCATGTTTATTTCCACCTCCGGTAAGCCTGTAAGGCCTGCCTCTTCAGCTGGAGGTGTTCATTAAGGTAACCCAGCATAATAAAAGCATCTGGATCAGACTGGATTCTTTCTGTATGCATAATACAAGTCATACAACCCAATTAGTCTCAAGTCACAACAAATTAAAAACAACACAGTTCAGAAATGTATCAAAATTTTTGAACAATCTAAAACTCTGTCAATGACAGCACCTGTGTACTTGCAGAGCGCGACATGAGCAGCAGAGACGGCATTCATTTGGACGATGTTGTAGCGGTACAGCTCACTGTCTCTGTTAGTCTTATCCAAAAGGGTGGAACAAACCCAGTAGGCATAACCTTTGACTCCTTCCATCTGAAGGATGAAAATATCAGAGGTACTTTAGTGGATGCAAATGGGGATCAGAGAGGTCTGAAAAATAAAAAAGCTTTAGCACCCCCACACAGAGGAGCACAAAGCTAGGAGTCGAAATGTGTGCAGAGTTAGAAAGGTGAACACTATCCAGCTAATGAGCGGCTTTCAGAATGGAGGAGGCTCTGAGATGTTACGCACGTGTGTGCAGAGTTCAGTGGTGTGCCTGAAAAGATCCATGGTGTCGTAGCTTCCCACGCGCTCTGCGATCAGCGCCTGGTAGGATGGCAGAAAAGGTAAACTATAATTAACAAGAAAAAAAAAAAAAAACAAGTGCTGCAGAACTGTCAAAGTCCCTATCATGGAAAGTGTACCAGACTGATATAAAAGGACATCCTTGTTGACATCCTTGCCCTTGCTTTACTTCAGTTGATCAAAAATAAATTCATTCCTGTTTAAAGGTCCCTTAAAAGCAGTTTTTTGGGACAAAAAGTGGACATTAAAGCCACACCTCCCTAAGACAGAAACCCTGTTACCATAAATAGAAGATGAAGAAAAAATACGACAGCAGGGTATTCCCATTGTTGTAAAAACAGGCGTATTATTGGCTACATAGAAACAGATGTAGGGAGCACTTCTACATACTTCCCATAGATCAAAATGGCAGGAAATGTAGGTGAGATTTTTGAAAGTAAATGGGTGATAAAAGGATACAAATTTCTCCTCACCTATTAAATGAGTCTCTCTTCAAAACACATTTTTCCTCTGAATAAAGAAACTAAGACTGATATCTGCAGGGAAGTCAGCTAAGGGTTAATGAAAGTTTTAACTTCATGAAAGTTTTGTTTGTTTGATTTCTTCCATAGGAGCTTTTAATTGTATCTGTCCTGCATTGGTAGAAATCATCTGCTGAAACCCACGGATATCTTAAAAATCTATTAAGAAATGTATTCAAAATTTCTTAAAGATGTTTACCTACAATAATTAATGGTAGCAGCGACTCCTTTCTGTGTCTGACCCAATTCAATGTAAGACTGATTGATTATTGGTACCGTGGTGTTTCAACATATATTTCATGGTTTTTCCAGATCGTTCTCAGTTCCTGATATTAGTTTTAAATAGTGTTGCACCGGTGCCATTTTTTGGTTCCAATACTGAGCAGTATTGGCTGATACCGATACCATCTGTTTGAAATCGATGTGTAAATGAAGAACTGCATACTACCTGGATGTAAAATAATTGCCATCATGGCTTTGTCAAGCTGCTGCCTACCTTTGTGAAGCAGGAAAAAGACTAATACAAACCAAATCCAGTAGAACTTTTTATTGCCTACCTGGAATGGGTGACAATAGTTGAATAACATTTTGGCTCGCAAATTCGGTGCCCTATTTGTTGGTACTCGCCGATACCGATACCACCATTTTAGTGCTGGATCGGGGCCCCGCTCGATACTCGTATCGGTGCAACATTAGTTTTAAATAAATAAATCTATGCGTTTCGGTTTGTTTAAATATTGACCAAAAAAAGGAAATAAACTAAAATAACATTAAATAAATAAGGCTGTAGGACACAAGAAAGAAAACGGAAAGAAGAAAGCAAAGAAAGAACAACCAAAGGGAGGCACTTCATCATTGTCTTTCTGAATTGCAGTATCTACTGGAAATGAAAACTTATTACATTGAAATGTTAGAAGTACCTGTCCAATCCAGCAGTTGACATACAGTGGCTCCAAAGACTGGGCGATTTTGAAGGCTTCATGTGCAAGCTAAGACCAGAAATCCCACTTTAATTAAAGCCATCAACTAACAACAGTGGAAATAATCACACCATATTGGAACATGACGGTTCTTACCTCTATATTGTCCTTTTTTAAATACAACGTACCGAGGTTCGTCCACGCGACAACATTCTGTGTTAAAACAACAAAGGGCTCCTAAAAATCCCTAAAAATAACTCAATCCTATCTAATAAAAATGTACAGTACCTACATTTGGCTCAACTTGGATGGACTTAATGAAGCAATGTTGTGCCAAACCGTAGCTCTCCAGACCTGATGCAACAAAACAGAAATATTTTACTTTTTCTGACATAAAGAGAAGCAGCAAGTGAAGGATATAAACTTTCCCTTTAATTTTAAAAAATAACACTGGTTATGTTACATTTTATTTTAGAAGGAACAAAGGAATCAGAATCAGGAGTAAAAATGTTAATGACTTTGCTTAGAAATGATGGCAAATGGGTTCACCTATTTAGTATATTGTTACCTTTGCTCATGGAAATCACTCCCAAGGCATTCCAGTAGGTATGGTTCTCACTGTCCATTTGGATAGCTTTTTTCAAGCACTGGCAGAAGAATAATAAAGTCAAATTCAGTCTGGTAACAATCAGTAAATGATTACTGTGTGCAAGCTCTCTTATTACCTGCTGGGCCTTCTGCAGGTTCAAAGGGGGGCAGTCTTGGTGTTGATCTGAAGGGGAGATAGTGGCCTGGTGGTAATAGTTGAACCCTAAGTCATACCAAAGGCTGGCGACCTCAGGCATCAACTTCAAAGCATGAGCGTAACACCTGGAACATAACATTTTGTTTTATAACCCATCTTCAATTGGTGCTTCAACTGTAGCATTTAGGGAAATTCATACAGGGCTTTTAATCATTCAAATAATTATATTTAACGTTAAACAAAGTATAAATGCATTTGTATTCAGCCCCTTTTCCTACTGTGCCCCAAAAATAAAACAGAAATCTAGTGCAGAAGTCTTCAGAAGAAACGCTGTGAGGAATTTAATCAACAAACATCTCAAAATAAAGTCCCCCTGTGTGAAAGCCTCAGAAGTTTAGCTGGAAAAGTGGCAAGAAATGAGTCATGCTGGAAAGAAAGCTTTTAAAAAGTAAAATTCTGGCCAACATGCAAACCCAGGGTTTATACAGGAAGGAGGAACTCTAATTTAATGCTCTTTTAATGCTCTTAGAAATAATTTGAATGCCATTAATAAGTACCCATTACTGTCATATATATATATAAAAACACGACCTGGGAGTAGTTGTAGACGCTGATAGCTGTAGGCAGCTGGGATCTTGGTTAACTTTTTTTATTTTTGTACTTGAGAAACTTGATCAGAATTAAAAAAAATATATCCACTGGACTTGGTTTCCAAGATTTGCCTGTAATATCTGAAACCTGTCATTACAGGCTAACGATGGAACCAAACGACCCATTCATCGGTTAACATTTGCATGTTTCCAAGCGATACAAGGCTTTGTCTATATAAGACTCAAACTCACTGCGGATCCAGACATTTGAATTGAGAAAGCTTCCTGGAGAGGTGGAGAAATGTCTTCAAATCTTGGAAACCAAGTCCAGTGGATATTTTTTGAATTTTAATAGTGTTGCGCCGATGCCATTTTTTGGCCCCGATACCCGATACCTGGCTGTGCAGTATCAGCCGATACCATAATAATGTAAAATAATTGCCATAATTGCTTTGTCAAGCTGCTGCCTACCTTTGTGAAGCAGGAAAAAATCTAATACAAAGGGAATCCAGTAGAACTTTTTATTGCCTACCGGGAATGGGTGACAATAGTTGAAGAAACTTATGGCTCTCAAAATGGTATCGGTGCCCTAATTGTTGGTACTCGCTGATACCGATACCACCATTTTAGGGCAGTATCGGGGCCCCGTCCAATACTGGTATCGGTATCGGTGCAACACAAATTTTTACGGAATGACTATGACCTGGATGACTGAGAACCTTCATCAGCAAACTTGATCAGACTAATTATTTTTGTCTTTTAACTTCACAGTTGTGCCCCATCATGTGTCACCTTATTCCACAAAATCCACAAAGTTAATTGAAGTTGTAGCTGCAGTACGTTGAATTATGAAAATATGAAAAAAGGGGAATAAAAACGTTTATGTTACTCTAATGTCTGTTGTTAAGGTGTGTTATAAAGATAGAGATAAACCCATGCAGCACCTTTCTCCAGCTTTGAGTGTCTCAGTTTGGTTCAGCCTGTGATCCTGTTTGCTGGAGTCAAATCCAGTCAGTAAGGTTGGCACCTCAACCTGAGCCCTGTTGGGCGAAACAACTCTAACTGCGGTGCAGGCGTCACCGAGCAGCTTCCACAAACAAGACAGGTCTGGCCGCAGCTGAACCGCTCTGAAGAGAACAGAAATGTAAAACATGGTGACCTGGAGAGCAGAATGAGTTATGGAAACCATTAAGCATCTTCCGGTCATTACCTGTAGAGGTTGTGTATGGCTTGTTGAATGAGGTTGATCGCTCCTCCGTCTCTGCAGTCTTCCATTAAACTCTTTGCCAAAGACAACTGGCACTCCCCAAGACCTTAGCAAAAAATGGAAATTTAATCCAAAGTGTAATATAAGTGTGACAGTCAATATCCACTAAAGCTAAACATGTACCTTTAAGAGCAGGGACGTAGTCCTGCTGCGTTGTGATTTGCAAATACTCATCCACCGCCTCTTTGAACTTCCCCAGAGTCTGTTTGATGGCAGCTGCCTGGTAAACGCTGTAGATGGAGCCGGGGTGAAGCTGATGTGCTTTGCCGAAGGACTTCAGAGCTGCTGTGAAGCTCCGCCTGTTCAGGTAGGCCTCGCCCAAACATTCCCAGCAAACCCAGTCCTCAGGATCTGCCCTCAAAGCAGCCTGCAGACTGTAAATAGCAGCAATGCTTTAGCCTAATGAAAAAAAGTCTTAAAGTTTTTTCAAAGTTGAAATTCTTACTCAGATATGGCCTGTTGGTGTTCTCCAACCTTCAGGTGGTACAGACCTCGTCTCATCCAGGCCCACTTAGCTGAGCCTGGAGTTGCTTTCTCTATCACAGACTCAAGCGTCGCCAATGCACTCTCCTGTGGCATTTGGTTATGATAAAAAAGACAGATTAAAAAAAAGAAAATAAAAGAATAACAGTGTCAAAAGAAAAAATACACTATACTTTATTCTAAATAAAAACATCACAATCTCTCTGCTCACCATATCTCCCTGTCCCATACTAAGATCCACTGAAGCAGCTCCAGACTCAGCATCATCACTGTTTAACTGGAATGCCTTCCTGTAGCACCCTTGTGCACGAGCACTATCATTTGCCACCTCTCGGTAATAATGACCCAGGTAGCGAAACGCACAGCCAAGATGTGGATCTAACTTTGCTGCCTGAAATGCAGAAATGAAGCACAATCTTAAATGTCATTCAGGATAATCTAGTTACTCAATCATAAGTACATTAGAAGACCTAAAACATCCTTCAATTCCAATCCTACCAACCTTTAACAGGTGTGTGTGTGTTTTGCTGCGGTCTTTACGAGTTTCTGAGCCCATATCCCAGTAAAGTTTTCCAAGGAGGAAAAAACATTCCCCGCTGTCTGGGGTCTGCTTTGCTGCCTGTAAGAAGCTAAACAAAAGGAGGAAAGTGAAGATCAATTCTTCTCATTTCGTTTCAACTGACTTAAATTTCTCTTTCGATTCTGATTACCTCTGCTCTGCCAACTGGAGCTGACCCTCAGCCAAATGTGCCAGTCCTCTCAGAGTCAGTCCCTGGGGCAGGCTGGGGTTGGACGCTTCCAGCTCCGACAACAGCTTTTAAAATAAAATCAAGTAAACCAAGTAAAAACATAACTTCTTATAATCATATTAAGATAATATCCCACTGATTTAACCCAGATTTTCAACCTTGAGTGTTTGATCAAGCTGTCCTTTGTTCAGGTGCGCTCGTCCTTTCAGGGCTAACAGAACCGGATCCTTTACAGCCTCTGGAATCTAAAATGAGAGAAAAAAAAATCAGAAATCTGTTGTGATCTACACTAAAGCATCTCAATACATAAAACATTTGATCTTCATACTCAACCATAAAACAATTCTGGTATCTTTTAAGGATACGTTATTATCTATTGAATAAAATAAAAATGGCATCTGTCGAGGGAAGACCGTACAATAATATGCAAATAGCTAAAACAGATTAGTTAAAATCATATATCTAGAAAAACCCATATCTAGAGATTTATGTCCAAAATAAACTAAACAAGAATTAAAAAAATGTTTTTTCTTCGAAAATTAGATGAATGTTAATTAAATGTATTGGTAATGTATTGGTCAGTATTTCCTTGTTCAGAAAGTTACAGATGAAAAACAAGAGGACAAAAACTAAATCAGTGAGTAGAGGATTGGAGGAGTCTGGTTCCATCATTTCAGGAGTTGAAACCAATGATCTTACTGTCCTGATTGATCACCTGATTTAGCTTATTATATGTGTAAAGAAAATGTTATCATAGCGACACGTTATGGTAGAGAGTGGTGGGCTAGGGATTAGGGCATCGCGCTTGGGTTCCAGAGGTTCTGAGTTCAAGCCCCACTCCCACAAATTGCCACTCTGGGTTCCGGAGCAAGACCCTTAACCCCACACTGCATCCCAGGAGCCGCACAATGGCAGCCCACTGCTCATCAAGGGGATGGGTTAAATGCAGAGAGTGAATTTTGTTGTTTTGTACTTATGAAAGTGTAATGACAATAAAGTTGAATTCTGTTCTATTCTATGTAAATGTCATTATACTAATTTAACTGAATTAATTTGGCCTCATTCATTCATAGGATTACAGTTTGAGAACATCAGGTTCATTTGGGGATCAGAAGAAAACAATAGAACACACTATTTATTTAAAACTTTTACTGTTGTGGATCTGTTTTGTTATCTAAACTAAAACACATTCGATTTATATTAATAAAACTAAAATTTACTCTATTCAATGTATTCTTTTACCTAAATGTCCTCGAATATCCTTTAAAAGAACATTTATTACCATCATTTGTCATCAATATGTAAACCAGTTCCTCTGTGTGATAAACCAAGCCTTTGATTTCTCATAAAAAAATCTTAAAGAGCAGCTGAAGCAGTGAACAGTTTGTGTAGGAGGAGTTCATGGATAACAGGATTCATATGTATAAATCATAAAAAGTTCTCCTGGTGTTTTTATATCAAACAGCAAAGTTTAAAGCTGTACTACATGTGATATTTTTAATACTTGGATCATGAAGCAGGCAGATTACCTGGGAAAATGTTTCCAGAGCCTGATCGGCAGCCAGCTCTCCTTCAGTTCTCACTAAAGCCTCCAGCTTCAGTCGAAGGAGTTTGTCTCTTAGCTTCTTGTCATCAGAAGTACAAACATTTAAGCCTAAAAGAAAGGAAAACAATGGAGATTTGTGTTTTTCTAATAATTCTAACCAAAAAATCCTTCTTCAAACTTCTTCTGATGTCTCGCACTTAAGAACCCTAGCACACTTTGGATCTTCAACAAGGAGAACGACGACTAGAAGCCATAAACCTACCTTGTGAGCTTGATGCAGCGCTGTCGGAGTATCTATGTATTTTAAACTGAGCCTCAGCCAGACTGTACCATCCACCTGCAGAGCTTGTTTTCTTTAATCCTGATAAAGGAGAACAGCTTTTTTTAAAACAATGTTAAATTGGAGCAAAACAGATTAATTGGGATTAATGAATAACTCTAATAATCATCAAATAATTCCACAATAAAATAATTGTAAACTGGAGCATGCAGACTCTAAATCACACCATTTCTAACTCAGAGCAGTAATTAAGACCAAACTGCAGATTTAGGTTTACAGTGAGTCTCAGTTTGTTCCTTAGCAGAATATATTTATATAAGTAGCAAATTGACAGAGCGGCGGCAGCCTATAGTGGAACATTATAATAAAATAAACTGCATTACTGCATAAAACATGAAAAATAATGTAAAACATCATTGTAGTTATTATCAATTACTTTCAGAAATTAACTCTTAATAAAATGCCATGTTTCGGGCATTTAATTTAAATTTTTTTTTTTTTTTTTTTTGCAATTTACAAACTACCGTAATTTTTGGACTATAAGCCACACCTGAATATAAGCCACAGAAGCTAAATTGCAGGATTTGTACATATACAAGCCGCAGGTTTTTTTATGTTTAATTACCATATGGTTCGTGCACAGAGAGGATTTTCGGGTAAGGAGGCAACTGTTTGGGGAAGCTCCTATTTATTAACATCTCAACACAATTTAATTGAGACAATTCTACCTGCTGGCGTCTCCAACGTCTCACCATTGACTCGTTGATTCCAAGGTTTACGTGCAGCGGTTCTGTTTCCTTCGTTTACTGCCAAATTTACTGTCTTTAACTTAAAAGTTGCATCATATGCATTTCAACGTTTGTTTTCCATAATGAGGGTGTCACACAAACTGTCTTCCGCTCGCAATGTCCGTCTTCCTCGGAGTCTGCCTCCGGAGGACGTCCGCATTCGTCGCAGCTACTTGTGTGTTGAAGCAAATGTGACGTCAACATGGTGGATGGTAAAATCCATAGATTTAGGTACCGTATTACCCTAGTGACTGTTACTGTAGCTGTAAAAGTCCATAGATAAGCCGCATTGTTATATAAGCCGCAAGGTCGAAAAATGGGGAAAAAGTCGCGGCTTATAGTCCAAAAATTACGGTATTTAAAATGTGCAATAAATCTTTGTTTTTTTTTTTAGCATAAATGATTTGCTTATCGAGGTTTACTAATTTGCTAATAAATAAATAAATGTGTAAATGTAATTGTAAATGTGTAAACTAACCCTTTGCCAGGTCATCTACAGCTTCTTTATACCTCCCCTCCAGCAGAGCCTTGGTACCCAGACCCAAGTGACCCAATCCACTGTTAGGTACCAGTTCCAGGAGTCTGGAGAAACAGCTGACTGCATCATCATCCACGTTACCTTCAAAAGAAAACAAATTTCCTCAGAGTTGCCATTTCATTTAACTGTGGTGAAACATAAATAGAAAAGGTGTCAATCTTAATTTCTAATGTGTAAATTTAGGGTGTTTTATATTCTAGATAATTTTGTGTAGTTTTAGTATGAGGCCTATGAAGTGTTAAATAAGTGATGCTGGCTTTAATCATAATTAAACCAGATTCATTGAGTTTTTATGCTAGCAGAATTTTCCACAGTAAAAACTCAAAATTTCTGAAGGAAAAAAAAAACAAAACATAAGCTTCTAATGAGTGTGACTAGAAGAACAGCTTACTTGTTTTGAGAAAATGACTGCAAAGGACCTCGAGAGGATAGCTTTGGTTCGGATACACAGACAACATGGAGCGACACGCCTCTTTCATTTTGCCTTCCTCATGTGGTAGCTGCGAGAAAAGCAGATTTATAACCTTAAGGTCACTTTAAAAAATATATATATTTCACAAAAAGAACAAAAGGATGAAGATTTGTTAAATGTATGAGATTTGAAGCTGCCCTTACTTTGGAGAGATATTTAATAAAATCAGCCGAGAGCTTCCTGTGCTCCTCTCCAGGCATCGGTTCAGTGAGAGTCATGGCTTTCTCAAACGCCGTTATCAACTGATCATCATTAACAAATGAAACACAGCGGTAATGGTCAGTGTTACCCTCTGTAATTACTCAATAATACTATAAATTATGTGTTTCTGTGATTTCATCTAGCTGAGCTAAGCTTACGTGTTGCTGAGTCTCGTTATCCTGCTTCTCATTCTCAGTGACGCAGTCAGACAGGAGCTGGGTCATTGTTTGCAATAACTGAACTAACTCCTTCTTTTCCGCGCCGTCTTCCTCCTTCAGTTGGACGAGCTGGAGCCAAACCTTAGCCAGCTGCTCATAAACAAGTGGAAGGTTAATTATTGTGAAAATGAATGTTTTAAAAAGATGTTTTAATAAAGAGCTGCGTGCTTGAAATATGAAATGTACACACCTTCAAATACTCCCTGTCGGACAGATAAATATCTGACAGCTTTTTGATCATGTCATAGCTTTTATTCTTATCCGTCCTGTAAAAGAAAATCAAACATGGATACTTAATTTTATATAGTAAAAATCTTTTTAAAAAATGCGTTGTGATTAGCTATGGGCCAGTATGGGATTAGCCTCGAGAAAAGAAATGAAAAGTAAAAACAAATATAAATAACAGAAGAACAGTAATATAAAAGATTCCTTTTAGGTCAAATAAATAAAAAAAATATAAAACTCTCCAAAAATCAGCAGTATTTTTGGACATTCTGCCTTTAATAAGAATTTCACAAGCATAATGCGCCACTAAAGGCTATTGCTCATAATAACTGACTATAGGTTCTTGCAGAACCCAGACTAACTTTTTTTTACGGCACTAGTGGCTCGTTTTTTGTTTTTTACAGTAGGCTGACAGGAAACAGGGTATGAGAGAGGGGGAGAGACATGCGGCAAAAGACAAGTCGGATTCAAACCCAGATCGGCCGCGTCGAGGACTTAGGCCTCCGACGTACATGGGTCGTGCGCGCTAACCACTGTGCCACCTGCATTCCCAGTCTTACTTTAATGAAATGAAAACATGGAGCTTCAGATTTGGCGCTATTGCCGTGTTTATTTCTTAACAGACAATTTTGACTTTTTGTCAGCAGTCAACAGATGAGGGAGGGGCAGCCCTTAGTTTATGCTCATTACATCCAGAGAAAGCAGTGGTAACTTCACAAATCTCTCTGATATAATAATAATAATAAGAAGAAGAAGAAGAATGGAACTTTATTGATCTCACACAGGGGTAATTTACCTCTGCATTTATCCCATTCCCTTGGGGAGCAGAGGGCTGCCATTGTGCAGCGCCCGGGGAGCGGTGTGGGGTTAAGGGTCTTGCTAAGGGACCCAGAGTGCAAGCTGTGGGGAGCGAACCAGATACTTGTAACCTTCTTAGAGAACAAGCGCACTGCTCTGACCACTAAGCCAACATTGCCCATATTTACCTTTTGATAATCATGTGTTCAAGTGGTCAATCAAGTGGTTTTTAAGCTGTTTTGTTCATATCGTTATCAACTGCCCTATATTTTGTCCTGATACATAAACAATTATAAAAAGGAAACACCTTACCTTGCATAAAGCTCCACAAGCTTCTGGTAGACATTAGGCAGTTCATCTTTGAAATCCCACTGATCAGTGTTTTCATAAAGATTTGCCAATCCCTACAAAAAAGGATAAATTCCTATTGATCCAAGTTGACATAAACGCAGGGGCGGAGCTAAATGGGGGGCAATCATTGGCCACCCCTACCATTTATTTCCCTCTAATATAGATGGTGGCAACAGTAGTACTCTCAATTGGAATATTATAAACATTTGCATTTTTCACATATTGACAATTACCTGACAACAAAAACACTGTGGTTAATTCTGCACATCAATATACTAACATTAAAGATGATAAGCACAGAATTCAAATAGATTTTGTGTTTTATGGGGTAAAGAGAAAATGATGTGTCTCTGCAAGTCATCTAGGGTTACGTTCACACTGCAGGCCTTGATGCTCAATTCCGAATTTTTTTGTCAAATCCAATTTTTTTACATTGCCGTTTACATTTCCAAATATATGCGACTTGTATGTGATCTCCTGCGTGAACTGTATTCATACAGCTTAAGGACGCAATGCCGTCACAGGCCAGCGTGCTCTGTGTTTACGGAAGTAAACATGGATGTAGTGCTGGAGCGCATCTAGCGATCTTTCCAAAGCTTAAAACTTCAATCTTTTCAAGATGGTTAAAAAAATACTGCTCTCCCCATCTTCGTCCTCGATGGTATTTGTTTTTCTTGCCGCTTCTGTGTAGCAAGAAGCAGACCTTCTTGCTACACAACCTGACCGGCTATTAACGGCGGTCAGGTTGGATGAATGCGACCTAGCCGTACAGACACAGATCATATTTGAAAAGATCAGATTCCTATCGGATTCAGGACCACATAGCCAAGTGGGCTGGGTCGCATTGCAAAAAATAAGATCTGTGTTCTTCAGACTGCCATGAAAAGATCAGATATAGGTCACATGTGGGCCAAAAAAAATCGGATTTGGGTCACCTCAGGCTGCAGTGTTAACGTAGCCTAGGAGTCTTCAGTGAAATCATAGATAACTATTTTAATAAAAACTTATTAAATAATCAATTTATGTAGATATTAGTACTTGTAAATATCAATTTTATACAGAATGATTACTGATAAAAGTAGGTAAGTAATGACAATGGGAAAGATGTTCACCCAAAACTCAAACCTGAAAGAATTTAATCTGCTATACCTTTTATCTAGAAAGTACGGATGTTTAAATATATTTGTCTATTTGTTAGCAAAGGCTATAGGAAAGCATAGTTTGTCTTTATTTATAAAATATGGAAGTTTTCCTGTTGGAACAGTGTAGATTGACCCTGAGGTTCTGGTGCCGATCTACTTTCGGCCACTCCTCAGTGCACATTGGTTATAAAAATTTTCTGGCTACGCCTCTGCATAATCAGTGTGAAAATTGTGCAGAAGGTTTTAGATGGAGACTCCTGCACAGAGCAGGACCTTACCTGCCAGGCCAGCAGCTGCTCAGGCTCCAGCTCCACTGCCTTTTTATAAGCTGCTTGGGACTGATCGGGTTGTTCCAGCTCGCTGGCTGCCTTGCCGATGAACACCCAGGCATTGTAATTATTCTTTTCAAGTTTCAGAACAGCCTGAAAACAAAGTGTAGAAGGAAAAATCAGCTCTTTCACTTTCTTCCACCAAGAGGTGGATGGCTGCACTTTTGGGACACGTTACCTTGCAGTGCTTTAAGACCTCTTTGAACTCTTTATTGTTAATGGCTTCTCTGGCACTTTTCAGTGCGGCTTTCACTTCTTTGTTGGACATCTTTAAGAAACAGACATTTACTGTAAATCCTGAAAGTAACTCTTAGCAACATGCTACAAGTTCAATATATAGCACTAAACGTTAGTCAAAGAAAATATTCAGCTGGTTGTGAGCTGCACTTTATTTCTGGTGAAAACAACCCTAGCAGATCACCTTTAATGGTAAAAAACTACTTCATTTAGTTCCTACTAGAAGATGTTTGCTCGCAACAGTTCATCACATTAGCTTAAATATGGATAAAAGCCGAGCATTTGACTGGTTTATCTTTTAGCTGAAACACTTCTATCCTATATAGTTTTAAAAAAATGAATGTATTGATAACTTACAGTTTACATTCACCATTAGAGCCAGAGTGTTATTAGAGAACTGATTAAAGCTGTTGCTTGAATGGAACCGGAAGTAGTAGCTTGTAGCTAATACTCTTTTCAAAATAAAAGCACCAACTTTTTTTTGTATTTTTCTCCGGATCTCGAAAGAGATTTTTGGAGGGCAGGATGTGTGTAAAAGATCTAAAAGAAATATCTAGCTTTTGTTGTTTTTTTAAAGAAAAAAATAAAACAAGAATTATTTGGCTTGACCCTGGAGGTTCTGGCTCCTATCCACTACTGTCCACCCCTCAGTGTACATTGATTATTGCCTGGCCACCCTTATAAAAATGTTCTGGCTACACCTCTGTCCCCACCACCAGTGAGCAGAACAGCAACAATTTATTTGATATATTTAACGGAGATCTTTTATGCCATAAATACTGAGGATCCCAGTGAACATCATGTGCTGGTTTATTATCAGTTTACAAAAACAAAAAATCTGGACATAACGACGGAAGGTCAGTTTCATGCCTTAATGTAACTAAACAAATCAAAGAAATATATATATATATATATATATATATATATATATATATATATATATATATATATATATATATATATATATATATATATATATATATATATATATATATTTTTTTTTTTTTTTTTTTTTTTGAAAAAGGTAAAATGTAAAAAATATATTTATAAATATATTTAGACATGTTTCTCTTTCTGTAGGTATTTTATATAAATCTCTTTCAGAAGCTCTGTTTTGCATTTCACCATATAAGGACAGCAACAGTTTTTGGTAATTACATTGACTTTGATTTTTGCAAATGAAAATACTCTTTCTTTGAATGTTACAAAAGTAATAAGGACTTGTTCCTTTTTACTTTTCCATTTTTTTTTATATATATATTTAACTGATTCTATAGCTTTCCAACATGAAAAACACCCAACATTCATCTCCCAATAGAAAACACACAAAAGTGTGAGAACATACAATGACAGGTGGTTTTTCAGAAAATATACATAAAATATATACAGAGTGCGTGTTATATGAATTTATCCATCAAGCTAAGAGCTGGTTGAGAATATAGAAAACACTTTCTGGGCTATGCAAAGTAAATTTGATTTTCTCCAGATTCTCTCCTTATTCTCTCAACCACATATCAAAAAGGACAGTTTATCTGATTTCCAATAGAACAATATCCCATTCCTAGCTACAGTAGTATTGCAGTCTGTGACATGACCTGTGGCTCTTTTTTGTCCCCTGCCCATCCAGGTTCAGTTACCTAGACAATGTGCGAGAGCTGCTTGGGACCTCATTCCCAATCACCTCAGACAGAAAATCAAACGAGTGCCACCAAAAGGGCAATGGAAAAAAAAGATGAGCCAAAGTCCCCTGGTCCTCAGAACACCTAACATTAAAACATCCATAAATGTTTTTTAGTATAGTGGGAGAAAGGTGCAACCCGTGCACCACCTTAAATGAGATTAACATATGGTTAGCATTACTTGAAAAATCGAAATCTAGATAAGTCATTTTTTCTTAAAATAAGTGCATTTGTTCTTGGATTGAGGAGGTAAAAGAGACATTTTGCTGATGGAACAAGAGGATTTATACTTAAAATAAGAAAACACAATTGCATTGTCTTATTTCAAGTGCATGTTATCTAATTATTATTATAAACTTATTTTAAGAGTAAAATACTCATTCCATTGGCAAACTATCTAATTTATCTACTCAAATTAGGGGTAAATACACTTCATTTAAGAAAATGTTACCGGTACTTATTTCTAGATTGTTTTTCCAGTGTATGGTGTATAATCTTTAAACATTTTGGCCAAATATTGGCAGACATTTCCAACTCAAATTCTTCAAAAACATTCTTGACTTGAAATTTGGAATTTCAAAGTATTCCATTTAAAAAGATTAAAAATAAATAACTACGACTTTAGCCATTCAGTCTTCTGCAGCCATGTATCGATGGCTCTTTGATTGGCTGGGATGTCCTTCTGCCAGTCCACATGCCACCTGAGGTTAGCAATGACCTCAGTATAGTTCCTCCCTAAGCTCTCCCGCCACACAGTAAACTCTCTCTTATTGTAAATTTGGACGGCCGCAGAGACTTTAGGATAATCCACAATGCTGCGCAGTAGCTTGTCGAGTTGAAGCCGGACGTCTGGGAATTTGAGAACCACGTTGTGCAGTTCATCCTTGTCCAGCGTGACATCTGCAGAAAAGGGTTACAGAAGGGGGGATTTATTAATATCAATCATGGTGTCTTTCTATAAAAATATTTTAAGGAGAAGATAAAGAGTTTGCATGACTTTAGACTCACTGAAAAGTTGTGGGGGCACACTGCGCCCATCTGCATAGGCAATATATTTCCAATGGCCAACCCTGAGCATATATGTAGAGGCATTGGCATTGCAGCCATGATATTCACTCAGTACCCACTCTGGGTGATCGTTCTTGGAAAAATGTCTTGCTTTGGATATAAAAGGCAGGATTGAGTTTCCACTTAAATAACCAACAGCTGGAATACCAGCAATTTCTGCAAAAAAAAAAAAAAACATGTTCAATCCATATATGTATTCTGTTACCAAAACTTTAAACAGATTTTCCTTCTCATTTCTTACCAAGCACAGTGGGATAAAGATCAACCAAGGACACCGGCTGGTGGACCTGCTGCCCAGACTTCACTCCTGGCCCCGTAACAAGCAGGGGGACGTGAGAACTGCCTTCAAACATTGACATCTTATAGAACTGCCGGTGCTCCATGGCTAGCTCTCCATGGTCGGCTGTAAAGATCACAACAGTGTTGTCCAGCAGGCCAGTCTCCCTCAGAGCTGAAATCACCTGACCTGAAGGTAGTCAACATTAAGCAGATATTACAATCTCTCACCTAGATGTTATACAGCGAAATCAAGCTTTTTAGAGAAATCAATCAAAAGTAGAAAAGTACATAAATGTATGTATCTTATTCTTTTCTGGAAATCACATTAAGCTGTAAATCTACAGTACAGAGTCAAATTCTTTGATCAAAGCTTGCAATCAGCAGTTTGATGTCATATAGAAATACCAAGCTTTTCAGAGCCATCAGATGTAGTTTAAGCCACTTTTCTCAAATCTGGCCAAACATAAATGTCACGATAATATTATTTTGTGGCAAGAATATTTAGCTGAAAATATGCAACTCAAAGTGAAATGATGAGATGATGGTTTAAAATCGCTGTTAGATTGGTAAAACAATAGATAAATACTAAAAAAATAATCAATGTATTCTTCAATTGAATAGAAATCTATAAAAAAACATTTCCTTGCCAAAGTTGTTGTATCAATGTAATTAAACATTTAAGAAATAACAAATATGTACTTGATTAGAGTAAAAGCATCTACAAATGTTAGTGGTTTTATATCAGCCAGTTTACTGACCAAACAGTTACATCTTTGAACCAGCCTCTGGTACCTTTGGCAGAGAGGACAGATGTTCAGTCCAGCTGTGAAATGAAATAAGCATCTCTATAAAGCTTATCAGCTGCTCTTAAGCTCTTAACATCCACCTCATTTTGGGTAATCCTCACCTTTTTTTCATACCAAAATGGAAAAGCAAATAACTTAGGAAATGTAAGCCCAGATTACATGTGTGATACATTATTTGAAACTTAACACCTTCTAGTTTCTGAAAATATAAATTCAAATTGGGTGAGTACAACACAGCCTAAACTGCATCAGTTCAAACATGACTCAAAGTTGTTTTTTTTATTCTCCAGTCTTTTTTGAACAGCAGTAATAAAGACATGCTTGTCATTGTGGCTGCTTTGTCATGTTTACATTTTGACATGCTGCTATATCTGTATTAATTGTGCTTTGTTGCCCCCTGTGTTCATAAAATTAACATAAAATGGTTGAATTGTGGTGAAACTAAGCTTTTCAACGATGTCTAACACGTCTATGTTGGTAAACATCTTACTGGTGTAATTCTCATGCATTCTGATTTATTAATTGTAAACTCTTTAAAACGGGTCACTGGCCACCTGGTGAGTTTTGAGAGGCTCAAATTATCTAATGATTATTGTTGCCTGTGGACCTCAGAAAACTTCAGTGAACCAACAGCAGCAGAAAACACTTCATCCCAAAACATCCCTGGATTCTGTCTTTTCACACTTTTCATCCAGACTCAGTTTGTGATCTGATCAGGGTGTGGCATCATGTGTTTAAGCTTTAAAAAATTCTAAAATTGTAATTTTGAGAGACACTGAATTGTAATCATTTGTTACCTCAAGGCCATTATTTTCTAAGTTACAAGAAAAACAGGCTTAAAATATTTCATCGCATGTGATTCTAGATCGGTTTTACTTTCCAAATGGGTGAAAACGATATGAAAGTTTTCAATGGTATTCTAGTTCTTTTAAAAGTACTTCTATTAATAGATTTCATTTGATCCATTATCTAATTTTCCATATATGTCCTGTAGTCCTTAAAAAAAAGCAGAACAGGTTTACCTGCCAGGCCAGCAGCTTTAGAACAAAAATCTAAATCGTCCAGTCAAGCCTTAAAGAAACCCTGAAGTTGGGACAGATGCGGGAAAGTGTGATCGATGTTTTTCTAAACCTGACTACATTTCACCATTTTCCTTCAAACTTTTTTTCCCTTAACTAACCCAGCATGGCGTCTGCTTCCGCACACATGGCATAGTAGAAAGTCCGAATGCTTTTAACTTCTTCCTCAGTGAATTCGCTGCTGCAGTTTTTGGTGTAGGTGGAGTAGAAGTCAACAGGATGCATGGCTGCCATAGGCAACCATTTAGGAACAGAGACAAGCTCAGACGACACCTGAACATTTGGAGATAAATGATGTGAGTGTTCGGAATATATGCAGCAATGAAAAAATACATTTAAAATAATACATGCCTTTGAGAGCCAGTATGGGGAGCTGCGGAAGGTGGATCCTCCAGCTGTAGGCCCCAGAGATTCAGTATTATACGGATGAGGCAGATTGAGGCCAAGATAAAGAGCAAAAGGCTCATTCAAACGTGCAGCTGTTTGGTGGATCCACTGAGCAGCTTTATCTGTGTTGTCCCAGTCTTTTTCCATGATCCTTACTGTTGACATGTTGCCGACAAGTTGAGAAACAGGCCGGCCTTCCTGACGAAGGAGGAACTGAACATCTCTTGTCCACGCTTCGACACGGTTACTGCAATAATAAAAATTAAAAAAAGGCCAAGAAACAAACAAGGGTAAAAACACTCAATGAAATCAGGCTGGATTACAATCTTCTCTGACAGTACCCACCTGACTGAGTGGCTCCCTGAGGTGTAATCCAGCTTTCCCAGCATCTTTGTACGATATCCGCTCCTCTGCAGCACATCCATCCATGTTGTTGAATTTGCATCTAAGCACTTATAGTTGTTCCATGACTGAGTGAGGTGAACAAACTGACCGCTCCACATTGCTACAGGAAAAAATGTCAGGAAGTTAATCAGTTAATCTCTTTACTTCATGTTAAGGAACACATTTCTTACCTTTTTACCATGCATTACCTGCTCTAGAGGGGCAGCAGATGGGTGAGTTTGTGTAAGCATTAAGGAAAGTGGAGCCCAGCTCCCTGAGGTAATTTATGTATGGGAGCTGCACAACTTTGCTGCCTGGATCAAAGGATAACCGACCATCCTTTAAACATACACACAAATACAAAGTTTTATAAGAAAAAGAGAACAATAAAAAAAACTATCAAGTTAAACCTTTGTAATAAAGCCGTGCTATAAATTATACTTACAAATGCATCACTCATCACCATAACAATGTTTGGTTTGGCAACATTTTGGCTGCTTTCACCAAACTTTTGGATGAAAAAAAGTAAAGTCAACAGAAACATGTTTGATTTCTACTCAAAACATGGATAAAAACAAAACATTTTCTGTTTTACTGCATTAATCGGCTGCAGGATTGCAAACTTCCTTCCTTGTTGCCGAATATGGTAACTACATCCGGGTCAAGTTGTCAAAATAAGAGTCGTCTTCTTAAAGTCACTTTTTTTTTTCAAGACCACCAGATCAGTAAAAAAAAGAAAAATATATAACCACTGAACAATCATTACATTATCAACCCAAAAATATCACATATCTAACAAAACAAAATTCACACAAATCAAATCAAACCCATCTTTTCTGGCCGCTTAATACATAAAATATACACTAGAGGGCAGCATTTATCCAAATAGCAAAACCCTTCAAACACATTGTTGCTAAGCAACCTCGGCAGGGATCACCACTATCGTCTATATTTTTGTTGCATTTATGTTGTAAAAGTGTCTGTAAGTATAGATGAAGTCAAAATAATATTTAGTTATGGTATGGTCACTTTTTAATGAAAAAGTAACATGTGACAAAATAAACCCTACAGATCAGGGTAGGGCAATTCCAGTTCCTTAGGGACGGTATCCTGCAACTTTTAGATGTGTCCTTAGTTTAAAGACACGAATCAAGTAATTGGATGATTGAGAGGATAATGGAAAAACTGAATGCATACTTCAACCATCTGGTTCAGGTGTGTTGGACCGAGAATAAATGCAAGATACCTCGGGCCCTCATAGACCGAAGCTCTGAGATGGAATACAATTGATAAAAAATATGTCCATGTTTTGCTGATATAAAACTTTTATAAAACATACTGATTAAAAACACCTATCATCCAGATTTCCGTCTGATCAGGGGCCTCCCTGTTCTTCAATGACAACTTTGTTTTTCTATATTTCCCACATAAGATAAACTTGCCAATAATTGCATAGACATTATTACAACAAGGACAGTGGTTTTGGATTTGGATGATATTGCTCTCCACTATGGGATCTCTGTTGCAGAACAATAAGAATAATGAAGTTTCTTCTCATTTACATGCATTAAAGTACTATTCTGTTGGTTTGCCTCCAATGAATAGAACCAATGATAGACAGCAGGAAAATATGGCCTTGCAACAAAAGCTAATAAGTGACGCCAAAGAAGTAATTTAATTCATGGCTAAAATAATAAATACACAAGATTTTACACCCTGAACAAAAAAACTATACTGAACCATTAACTTACAGACTCCTCTCCTCTTATGCAAAAGTAGGCCTAAAAAGTGTGAAGGAATTGTATGTAAGCAGGCCTTCTTTTTAACAACCTTCACTAACTCAAATTCAGAGGTTTAGTGACGTAATATGTAAAATTATTATGTGTTTGCAGTGTCCATAAAATCTGTAATTCTCCCTGCATGAATTATAATAAAGCTATATATGCATAAATATAGTGGAACACTATGGCGATAGCCGTTCTGCTCCACTTGTGAAAGCAGAATCTGTTGGGCTCTTTTTGGCATCAAGACAATTATTCTTATTGCCACATTGCCGGACAGGACACTGTAAAAAAAAAATAAAAAAAAAAATCATTATGTGTAAAAGAACACACACAAGCCTTTGAATATATTTAACAGATAACTTTATTTTTTAAGGTGCAAGAAAATTTGACTCTGTGTGTTAGGTTTACTGGATAATCTACGATTTGGGACCAAGAGTGTTTCTTTTCATGGTGTGGCAGATTGATACCTATTTGTGGGATTCCTTATGATAAACATTTTTTGTTAGATAGACAGCCTGGAAAGAAATGTAAACATTATTAAGATATTATTTTTGTGTGGAAATATAGGGTGTCAGCTTGACCGGCGGACGCCCAATATTAAATGGAGAGGCAAGACAAACTGATGTTTTGGTGGCTTTATTTAACTCTAGCTTGTGCACACCAACAGCTTCTTACACTAAAAAGAACAAACAGCATACTATACCGAACTCAATTCAGGTGACATAAAGGAAGGAACCATGAAAAGGGATTATTAAGGAAAAGAAGCAAAATTAATATACACACAAACCTACACCAAAACAAATCAATACAATTAGACAAATCTAAAGTCAATCACAAAACCCATCAAACTTCACTAAACTCATCCCAAACTACCCTCCTGATAATTTTGGTTTGCTCCAAGTGCATTGGAGCACCTGGTGCACTTCTACATTTTTCAGCCACACTCTGCTGAGGAGCCAAAATTAGGAAAAGGAAGGTGCTTTGACTTAAACAGAAAATAAGGAAAAATAATTGACATTAATGTCTTTCCACAGGTAGGATGGCCAGTTCTTCTGCTTCACAAGAAAGCATGCCAAAAATGTCCAAACAAAACCACAACAAAGAACTCAAACAACTATTTGTTCCAACTTAATATTACGTAACACAAAATCAATAATTATATTTCATGGGGGAATGGTCCTGGTCCCCATTACATAGGGGCTTTCACTCCTGCAGCATTCAACAGGTGGTCCTGCAGCTCGTGTTAGAAACTATGATGACCACCAGGGGGCGTTTTGAGCCTGAGGAGTTGTTTTTCTGGAAAAACAGAGCTCAACACAATAGGAACAGTCCTTCTGTATGTAAAGATTGTTTCACATTAATCTAATGCAATAAATCTAAAAACAGAACATGTATTTTCGAGCTTCCAGGCTCTCAAATCGTGGAAAAGCATTATTTCCAACAAATATGCATGGCTTTACCTGATGACATCATGCAACATGCAGTGCTCAGATACAGATATGTAAAAACCATTATGTGTTAAAGCACACACAGCCTTTTGAAGATATTCAACAAAGATACTGAAACAACTATTGTGAAGCTTTTCAAATGATGAAGGCATGATGCTATAAAATGCAGGCATGGTATTATACTATTATGACAGGCATTATAGGAAAAAAGAGTATTTCAGAGAATCCTACAAGGAGAGACAGGAGGAAAATAATGTCACCATATTCTAACACAGACAAAAGATGCATTTTACTCCCTTCCTGCAAAAGGAAAACATTTAAAACCTAAATCAATTGATTAAATAAAATATAATATACTTTTGATGTAAAATCCCACTGTTGAAATAACTGCAAATGCATGCTTTTGTGTGTTTTTTTTTTTTTAAGGAAGCGTTTCAGGTGTTTGACTGTAGCCTGCTTATTATCTGAATGCGAGCAGAATTACTCTGCTGCCTGCTAAAGCAGGAGGGAGGGCAGCAGAGCTTCGCGCATGCGCACTAGGTTGTTTTTCACCCAGCCTGTCCCTTAAAATGAGCTGAGCTTTGGGGGTTTCCTTGTCTGTGACTAGAGACTGCCAAGCAGGACAGGCGGATGATAACAGCATCCACTGCTGTTAGTCAGCCTTCATAAAGCTCAATGAACTGCTCAAAAAGAAGCCACTGATCGTGCCTGCTGCTTTTTGCAGGGCAGAGATACTGATCAGTGTCTAAAATCTGCAAAAAAACCCCAACCCTTTTGAGATTTTTTTATTTTTATGTTAAAGATCTCTTCTCCGCCATGGTGCTAGGAAAGGTGAAGAGCTTCGTCGTAAGCTACGACTGTTTTAATGACAGCAATGTCCCCGTGTTCTCCAGCGGGGACTGTGTCTCAGGGAGGGTGATCATCGAAGTCACCGGAGAAATCCGCGTCAAGTCTCTCAAAATCCACGCGAAAGGTTTCGCAAAAGTTCGCTGGACCGAGTCGAGAAACGCTGGATCCAACACTGCCTATACACAGAACTACACAGAGGAAGTGGAATACCTGAATCACAAAGACATTTTAATTGGGCATGAGAGAGGTAAGTTTCTGCTTCAAACTTTGTTAGAAACATCTATGTCATGGTTATTTTTTTGTGGAATCGTTAAAATAACATACGTGTGTGAATTAAATGACTAACATTATATAGTTTATAAATCCGTTAGACTTTAATTTCTGAGAGTGTCTCCTTCCTTGCTTTTAGTCAGTGTCAGAATGAATGACAGCATCTTGAGCATCTTTCTTTGTTTTACTATATTGAAAGTTTATATTCGAACACAGTAAACTGTGAGTAATCTGAGGAACAACGTTGGAATCTTAAAATTATTTATAGATGTTATTTAAAAATTTTTTTTTGGGTAATTTCATTAGTTAACAACGTCGAAGTTTTCCCCTATTGTTCAAAGCGGTTCAATCCTGTTCAGAAACTGGATTGAGTGTGGGCGGGGTTGTCACTTTCGCTCGCTGGTGATTGGTCGAGATTGTGCTGTGTGGCCGATGACGCCATGGTTTTGCAGAGTGACAGACGATTCGGCAACTTTCTTAATAAGGAAAACACCTGCAGCGGATTGATGTTATCTGCATTACAGGAAACTTTTTATTTTTTGTAATGACGTCCATATTTGGTTTAATTGTAGTTTATTGTACACTTATTAGCTAATGTAAAAGCCTTAGAAGATTTGCTGTTAAATTTCATTTATAAAATTTGGTCGGCGGTAGGTTTTAATAAAAAAATAATTTCAAACACATATTAAATGCGTTCAATATCGAAAAAAAGGTTGTCATTATGTAAAAACTACGTGCGACATGTTTTGTGGTAACAGGCACTGCAGCGCCACGCGTTGAATAAGGGCTGCAGGCTGCTGTGGAGAAGCTGCTTGCACCGGTTTAGGCCGGTCTCCTCCTGTTGGAGGCTGCCGTTTGAGTGACAGATCCGCACTTGTTTACCACACTGCTGCTGCTAGGGGGAGGGTGTGCTGAGCTGGCAAATGCAGCTATCTTTCTACAGCTTAGTTAAACTATTCCTTTTCAAACTGTTGAATAAAAATATATATATTTACACGGCGTTTTCTTATTTTCGAGTAAGACTAAACAAAAACTGCTTCCTTATTCCTTACCTAACAGTTATGAACACATTACGTATCCTGCAAGCAAAAATGAAAAAGAAAATAAAAGAGAAATCCTTCATTTCTAAGAAATGGGTAGTTTTTAAATTGATTTGCATTAGATAAAATCCTTTTTGATGTCCGTTTTGCAAAACCCCATTTTAAACTCAGCATCAGTTGCTTTTTCCCATTTTGTGTGTTTTTAACAAACTCTACATACGCAATATAAACACATGCTCCTTTATTAAAAACAAAATTTTGTAATTTTGGATTATGAAATAAAAATAGGCTTTGGAAAAGGTCTAATCCGTAAAAAAATGACAATAGGCTTTTCATTAGTTTAAATTAAAAAATGTGTAGGAGCCCCATTAATTATATATTGTTCTTTGTTCGTGCAAATGCACGCCATCTTTCCAATCAGTCAGCTAATTTAGCATCCTTTTTAATAATGCTCTGCCTATTTTTTTTCTCTATACATTAATTTCTTACAGACAGATTTAATTGTAAAATACGTTTATTCTCTTTTTGTCTCCCCCACCCTTTGTTTTGTTTTTTTGTTTTTTTCTTTTTCTTTTGTGGTATGACTTTCAGATGCCTTCGTAGAGCATTATGTCCAGGTATGGTATACATGTGTTTGGAATAGTGTCCTCCTTGTTTTTCAGACGATGATAACTCGGAGGAAGGACTCACTACCATCCATGCAGGAAGGCATGAGTACGCGTTCAGCCTCGAGCTTCCACAGACGTAAGTGGTCTGGTTATCACATATAGCCCAAATAGGATGTGTTTTTGCCTATGCTTCATTGACTCTTTGCATTTCGTGGCTATCGTAACAATTTTTTTAAAATCTCCTCTTTTCCTTGTTGCCTTTCTTCTACAGACCTCTGGCTACCTCTTTCGAAGGAAAGCATGGCAGTGTGCGCTACTGGGTAAAGGCAGAGCTCCACAGGCCATGGCTTCTTCCAATGAAGACCAAGAAGGAATTTACAGTCTTTGAGCACATTGATATCAACACTCCACTACTATTGGTAAGCTCCCCTAAAATAACCCTAATTCTTAAACAGGAGGAATAGCATTGTAAAATCAGTTATTATCCATGTTTATATTGTGGACTAAAAATAGGGTATAAATTGTGTTGTTTTTTCTTTCCTATTTCCTCAGTCACCACAGGCTGGCACTGCAGATAAGACACTTTGCTGTTGGTTCTGCACCTCAGGTCCTATTTCCCTAAGTGCCAAAATTGAAAGGAAAGGATACACCCCAGGTGAGACTACTAGTGATAATACAATAGTTTATTTTATTGTAATTTTCTTAATCCATGTAAATCTGAGTGCTGCTTTTTTTTTTTAAAACCCTACTTAACTTGCTTATTTCCCTTTTGACCCCGCAGGAGAGTCGATTCAAATCTTTGCAGAGATCGAGAACTGCTCATCTCGCATGGTAGTGCCAAAGGCCGCCATCTACCAGACCCAGACCTTTTATGCCAAAGGGAAGGTGAAGGAGGTCAAGCAGCTGGTCGCCAACCTGCGGGGAGAATCTCTGTCCTCCGGGAAAACGGAGACGTGGAACGGCAAGATGCTGAAGATTCCTCCTGTTTCGCCCTCCATCCTGGAGTGCAGCATCATCCGGGTGGAGTACTCTCTTATGGTGAGTGCAGGCCACCAGTGGGTGGGTTACTCCCTCATACTTTTAAAACGTATTGGTCAAATGTCCAGAAATGAGAGGCACGTAGATCCAAGGGTTTCTGCCTACATACTGTTATCATCGCCACCTATTTTCAGAACTGATGGCAGTATTAAATCAATATTTCCTAGTAGTGCATTATTTGCTCAGGGACAGCTTACATGGTCAGGCCTAAGCCTTGGACTGTAGCTGGGTGTTATCTCTACAGGATACTAAGAGCATTAGCCTGGAAAACGTCTAGCAAACCTGCCCTCAGTGTGTTTATAAGCTCATTACCCTTCAAAAAGTCATGATGCCAGCTTTAGCAACTGATCACCAGACACTGACCCATATCTAAAATCTCATGTCAAGCTATTACCTAACCTATAGAGTAGGTCCTTGTTTAAAAAAACAACAACAATAAACTGAAGGAATTGATATGCTTTTCCCCTGATTGACTTTCCAACTGCCTTTGTGTTTAGGTGTACGTGGACATCCCAGGGGCGATAAACCTGTCTCTGAACTTACCGCTGGTCATTGGAACCATTCCTCTCCACCCGTTTGGCTCCCGCACCTCAAGTGTCAGCAGCCAGTGCAGCATGAGCTGGCTAAGCATGGGTCTACCAGAGAGGCCTGAAGGTAGATCCTCTTCTTCTGTTCCTCTTCTTCTCTAAATGAATCTGGGATTTATTTTGAAAATACTGATTTCTTTGTTTTTACACCTGCAGCTCCTCCAAGCTATGCAGAAATTGTAACAGATGAGCAGAGACAAGGCCGTCTGGATGCCCCCTCAGTCCGAGAGGAGCTAGATGGTCCTCTTTTGGCCTACATCCATGAGTTTCGCTTCCAACCTCCTCCTCTGTATTCTGAGGTAAGAAGCACTAATGTCATGTGATCATTCGCGTTTTCAAGCATCATCCCTTTTCTTAAATAATCTTATGTTTTCTCCTTTTTTTTCCCTCACCAGATTGATCCTAACCCAGATCACTCCAGCTGTGCAGATGAGCGCAGGCTTGATGCCTGTCCATCACGCTGAGCATTTCTTTGAATTTATCCTGAGTGGTTCAGGGTAGCTAAAGGAACCTGCTTGAAAGGCTGAGCTTTGGACATTTTCTCGGATGACGGCATAGACAATGTTGAGTTCTCGAGAAAAACCATAAGTCCTGATCTACAAAGACTTGCCTGGCGTCGAGCTGGACGGGGCAAACGCGTTCCGCCATTCCTCAGTAAGAGAAATATCTGTCTGTAGTTTGGGGATTCACCATCTTCCTGAGGAATATTCAGCCTGTGTGGAGGCTAGCGGCGGAGCCCTGAGGAAGCTGGAGAGAAAGAATCACCAAGGCTCAGCCTGCCAAGCTCCTCTTCAGCCTCGATTCTTCTGTATCTGTGGCACATTAAGGACGTGACTCCTTAAACAAAGTGGGAAACTAATCATGTCCAGACTTCAGTAGAATCACCGTTAAAAGTGCGAGATGATGGAAGTAAAGTAAAAACGTTCTAACCATTATAGTCTGTGTGAGTTAAAGCTTGCAGCTGAGGTTAAAACAGAGATAAGACTAATTCCTTTTGCCCTCATGGGGATTTTTGTTTTGCACATATGTTCTTTACTTGAGTTGGATGGCTCTGCTCTGAGATTTATTATTATTGTTATTATTTTTTAGATATATATAAATCACTAATAGATTGGTTTCAGTTTTGCAAAAGGCCAGACAGAAAAAAGCAGACTGCAGGCTTAACTTTTTAGACTATCATCTGCAAAACGCTTGACTTTGGAAAACATACAAAAAAGACTGAAAAGAAAGACATGCACTGATTTTGTTTTGGGCAGTCAACATATTTTCCAACGGTGACTAATTTACCTGAAGTTGTTTTTCTTCCTACCAGTTAAAGCTGTTTTAGTTAATTTCTGCCCCCTGAGCTCGATCCGCTTCAAGCTTCCCCCTTTTTTGTGTTGCATTTGCATCTGCTCAATGCCTTTTCTAGTTTTTCTTTTGTTCCAAGGCTTCTCTGGATCTGGTCTAGTGGGGCTGCAGTACAGATTTGTGCCACTCAGTTAAGCCAAGAATATAGGTGTGTGACAAACTGCCTGCATCCCCTCAAGTCCTTATTCCAGAGTAAATCTGGCATGCATTATTGCCCAAAAAGCACTGTCTCAGGTGGCTTTTTTTTTCTCTTGCCAAGCAGTTGAAAAGGTGATTTATTTATTTTTTGGTTTGGTTTATTTTTTTTATTGCACTGCTAAAACTTTTTTCTTTTTACTAAAATTAGAAAACAGACTTGCAGCCAAGCAAGGCAGCTTTTTGAGATGAATCACATTCCCTTTTTGTCCTGCTGCACTTGCTGATAGATTTGACTGATACATTTTACCAGACCCGTGAAACCAGAATGCTAATTAAAAAAAAAAAAAGTCATATGAAGAAAGAGGATTGTCTGCCTCTGTGCTGAAGAAGCAAACCCAGCACAGATATAAAGCTGGGGGCCGTGTTAAGCCTCTATGCATGCTGATTAGAACAAGTAGTAGTAGGAAAAAATGAGTAATACATTGGTTTCTCACTCATTAAATACATTAGACTGCTTGTAATAGAGGTTTGACACGGTCATACAAAAAAAGACAAAAAAAGCACTTTTTAATAAAAAAAAACAAACAAAAATGCATTCAGTGGTGAAGGTCTGGTTTGAAGTAAGTAGGTACTAATCATGTAACGGAGGGGCTTTCAGAAAGGCAGTGTAGCTTAGGATGGTAAAGCATTATTCTTTGTTTTAATGTTAAAGACTTTTTGAGTTTACATTATTGTTTTTTTGAGACCTAGCTAACACTAGTTTGCGTGTGCGCGTTCTTATCGTGATCCTGCTGGCTTCCGACGGTGATGGACAAACTGCAGAATGTTAAAGTGATCTTATATTAGTGGCCTTGTTGCAGAAAAAACACCTGAACCCGGTTCTTGGTTTTATTCAGCATCTGAACCGACGTTCTAGTTTGTGTTCGTCCACGCCTGTATGTTCTTTGACCTTTCGATGTTATTCAAAAGGAAGAAAAAGGGAAGAGAAAAAAAAGGTCCTTTAAAGTAAATCCTGTTAAAGAAAGAAATCTCTTCTTTTTTTTGTCTGTTTTTTTGTGGGCATTCTTGCAGGTTGTTTTTCCAGCAACCTTTTTAGTTAGCTTCCTACTCCCCCATATCCCGGTCTGTGGGTGGCAGCTGTTGATCAGCCCCCCTCCATCCACACCCTGAGAAACATTTAGCAAACATGGGGTATTAGACTAAACAATTCCTTGGTTGTAAACTTGTCTAAACGCAGTTGGCAGTTCTATGTTCGGTTTTTATCTTAGGGAAACTATGCGGGGAAAAAATAAGCTTACATTTTTTTTCTTCAGGTTTGGTCAGTACCAAAGTCCATTTGCTTGGGCTTCAGAAGTAGTCCAGTGTCAAAACTAAGCTAAACTCCTGACCTAATAATAAAGGCAGGAGCTGAAATGTTCAGAAATATAAGAAAGAAAAAAAAACTTAGGTGAAGGGGTCTGAAACATTTTAAAAACGAAGTGCAATATCACTCACTATATTTTATTCATTCTCCATTTTTATGTTATCTTATTGTCTATTAATCGTGACGATGTAAAGTTATTCTATGAATATACTATGTTCTGAATGATTCAACCTTTGTCTTGTTCCTCCCTATGATTTAAATAAACCTTGATTCTAATTTAAAATAAGCTCAAGTCATGTTTTTTTTCGGGGGTTGGGATATATAAGTTCTGTACAACTTTTCTTGCTTGCTATATATATATAATATATATAGAGAGAGAGATACATGATGTATTTTTTAATTACAATACATATAAACAATTTAGCAGCTGGCATTCTTTTCCTCAAATCAACATATTTTAATTATTGCCCCTTATAAGACTTTCACATAATATAATTTCTCGGTTATTGAATCAGACGGAAATACTTTCAGTGTTCTGGTAAAGTTTTAGTAATACACAATTGCTCATCTACAGGCCTTAAATCTCTCATGATTTATAGAGCAACACTGCCCCTAGAGGTGGATTTAGAAACACTACTGAGTTGCAGGACTGTAATGCTCAAACAGATTGCCTTGGCTACTAAGGGCTGTACCCAAATAATAAATATGAATTTAATTCAGCTCAAAAACCCTTATTGATTTCAAAAGGGAGATGAAATAAATATGAAAAATACATATTCCCTTTCTATTGTTTAATTGTACGTTATGGAAGACAATAACATTTAAGGAATGAAACATAACTGACTTACAAAACTGTTTAATAGAGATGTTAGTGGGAAAATGTCAAGCAGAGTAATCAAAAGCCATTTGCCCCTACGCTTGAATGTAAGTTAGATGAAAAGGATTTCCTATTGCAAACATATCAGCCTGAGAGTAAAATGTGCAAACCAACATTTCCTAAAATACAGCTAGCTGTAGATTCCTTATATCTAACCATTATGGAATATATGTTTAAATGAAGTCTTAGACTTAGAGTTTGCTACAAATCATTTAGAGGACACAGAAAACATATTTCTGAATGGTGAAACATGATGGAGGTTGTATCATGCTTAGGGAATTCGGCATGGAGAGGATCCAAATGTATGTCACACAGATTTATATTTTTGAAAGAAATCTGAAAGCCGCTCATGATTCTCCTTTTTCTGCATTATTTGCCTCTTTATGTTGGTCTGCATATTTATGCAATGACAAAACAAAATGTGAAACCAATTAAGAGGAACCTTAACAGGACTAATGCATAAAGTATTAAAATTTTCTTTATTTATATATTTTTGACCTCATGTGCTAATTGGATTTTTAGTTATTGAAGTCTTTTAATCTTGGCATAATCTTTCTTTTACATTTTCTAAAAGCTGGGGTGTCTTTTGAAAACTTTTTCAGGTTCAAGCAAATGTTTAACTTGCATAAGGTGGAGCTCTAAAAATAGAGCTTCTCTGCAGCTGGTGAAGCGTGACCCATTTGTGAGGTTCAGCAAACTGTGGCGAGCCAATCATTTCCCCTCGTAACGCATGGAACGTCCATGTTACATCAGGACCGATTTATACCCATCGATTCTCTTGAAAGCTATGACATATCTTTGATCAAGTGACATCAGCAGTTTGATTTCTCCCAGGATGCAAATGACATGTGCTGCTAAGTCTCTTGGAAACAGGCAGGACAAAATGAAAGGTCCTTCAACTGTTGCATAACTCAACAGAGACGTTTATGATTTCTAGAAGATCTATTTGTGGCTGTAGAAACTTTAACCCAAATAAATTAGAAATTGCTGTCTAATCTTTAAAACTGACTTATTAAACTTTGGTTGTGATGAATGTGATAAAACCTCTGCAAATTCAAACTAGAGAGAGCTTCAATGATGACTCAGCAGCATCTCATCACTGACCAAGCTCTTCAGTTCGCCTTTGTCTCCCCCCTACCCTCTATCCCCTGGCCCCTTTTGACTTTTGTGTGCTTTTTGTGAACATCTGACCCCTTTACGTTTAAAAAGAATAGAAGGAGGGGGATTATGGTAGGGGGAGCCCAGCTTGTGTTGGTTGGTGAGCATGCTGCGAGTTTTGATTAGTAAATGCTGACACTAAATAAGCCTCAGCTGTTTCCTCTCACCAGTTAATCCCACTCACACTGAGCCTTTGGTGCTTTAGATCGTCCCAGCAGCTCGGTGTGACCTGGGATAGAGGAAAGATTGAGTGGTAGCCCCCGGAAGGCCTACCTCCCACTGCCACATCATCACTGTGACATAATCGAAAAATACACACATTCGACTCAGCACTGAAGCATGAAGTCTCACAGTGATGTGAGCTCACACATTCCAGGAAACGGTGGAACAAGTGCTACGGCTACAGACTAGACAAAACAGTTTGGAGCAGATCAAAATCACCAGCCTGTGTCTAAACAGATATATAATTTGGGGTGTACCCAAAATTACACATCTGCTAAAGAAAAATAGTTTTTAAAACAAGGTAAAAAAAATTCATTGCAATCAAATGTTAGAATGATTAAGCCACTTTCTATCTTTCCATCTCTAGAATAAGACTGATAAAGCCAAAGATGATAAATATCTCAGCCATCAAGTGATTTACAGTCCTATTTTATAATTCCTCACCTCTAACCTCACAAAATCCTCAACTATAACAGAAAGAATGACTTGAAATCTTTAAGTTGATGGAATAAATCTATGGTCAATGCAATAGGGGTCATTGTGTTGTTCAAAACATTTTTCAATGAACTTACCCCTGACTTGTCTTGTCTATTTCATAGTTCTCTCTGGCTGTGCATTAATGTTCCCAATAACTATTAGAAGCCTTAACAGGTCAGGATTAGTGATTTAAAAGAAAGAGGAGCAATTATGTTTTTCAATCTTTGTTTCAGGTTTAACTTGACAAGTTTAGGACCAGTTTAACTCTGGTGGTAACATCCTTGCTATGAATGGTGATGGGCTTACAGTAAATGAATAGATTTGTCTGCCAAAAATAAAGTAATTCATCCTGATTCAAAAGAAAATATCTTTCGAATACAGAATTTACAGTAAATCAGAAGGAAAATTTGTACTTGTGTCCTTCCCTCCTGCTTGCACACGCTTAGATACACACATTTTCAAAGGAAAATAGCTGAGTGTGAGTTAAAGGTGTCTCAACAACAGCTGTTGCACGGTACATATCACTACTCAGTTTTAGACTCTAAAGTCTGTCTGTCTTTGAAATACAGCCAAGGTTCCAGTGTCAGACCTGGCCATTGTGGTTTTGCCACATCAAACATGCAATGCGAAATGCACTTTATTTTAATTATGTTCTAAAGGGGCCTGAATCTGTTCCCAGGCTTATTTTTTTAAGATTTAAACATAATTTATGTTGACAATGGTGATTGTAAATAGTTTTTAAACATCCCCAGTGTGGCGGCAGACATTGTTGTGGTCCTTCATGTTTAGTCGAGGACAGCAACACGATAGCCTGAGTGATAGCGTGGTATGTTCTCATGCCAAGTGTCCTGTCCCTGTCATGCCACACCCCCAGAATGGTGAACATTCCCCCTCTAACCATCCCTCCCATGTATTCTGCAGTCCAAATGATCCCCAGCCTGCGTGTTTGCAACACAAACACCGCTTCAGAAGTTTTACAATCCGAAGAAATGCAGCACCGTTTGCACCTCTGTGTCCATCATTAAAATAGAACTAGTGAAAAGTGGATGCCTAGTAGGTCAGTACATTAAATCTGCTCTCAGGTGTCATTTTATTGTGCAGAGAAATACATGTAAGCTCTTTGTGAAGGCAGATGAAGATGGTCTTTGCAATGAACTTGTTTTTCCTCCAAGCCTACTGTAGACATCATGTTAGCTGTATTTATAACCTTAAGGTTTATTATAGCCAGCAGTAAATCCTTGTTTGCTCTGAGAACTTTTTCAGATGCAAAGCACATGAGGAAAAAGACGTCCAGTTTTCCTTTTTAAGATTTTCTTACATTTCCTGTCTGGCTTATTTTTCCAGCATTTATCCTCTAAAGGATCTTAATAATTAAGGTTTTGGTTATCCTTGCAAACCACTTATGTTTAAAAATGTTCCAGACAAAATAAAACTGCTCTGATAATATTTTTTAAGACTAATGAGTTCGGCAGAACTACAAGAGATACAGCGAGGACAACAGCCTCATTGATATGCTCACACAGCTAGGGCAAAAGGAGTAAACAATCTCAAATTACTGCATCTTCTCACCAGCTCCATTACAAAGGCTTAACAAGAGGACTGGGGAACTTTTACCCAAAAAAAAAATAATTTATTTTATCCAGATTGTATTATAACTTCAAACCTTAATGTATTTCGTTGGGTAGTTATGTGACAAACAAACACAAGGTAGTGAATCACTGGCTTTGGTGAAGAAAAGAAAAAGTTTCATGAAGACCAAGAATCACAGCAGACAATCCAGGGATAAAGTTAAAGTTTAAAGCTGGGTTAGGTTTTGTAAAAAAGAGCCCTAACATTGTTTATATAAAATGGAGAGACTAAGGACAATTGCTAATTCTGTACCCCACAAACTCCCCGTAAAGTAAATGCAAGCTATGGTTGAAAGAAAGCCACCTTCTCAGTTTGCACCAGGGAAGATGAAACAAAGAATGAGCTTTGCATAAAAAAAGCACTTTCATTGCACATCTTCCTGAACACCTCATACCCCTTGTAAAACACGATGGTGGCAGCATGATGTTCTACAAATGCATTTTTCCCCTAAGGGATTTAACAAGGAGTTAGATGGACACAAAAACCAGGGTACTCATGGTAGATAAATGGTTAAATGTTGGATAAGACTTGAGGGTCGTGCAAAGTTTCAAATTTCAGCATGATAACACGCCTAAACTTACAGCTAGAGCTACAAGTTAAATGTTTCGAACAGATAACATTTAGACTTTACAAGATAGATCAGCTAGATTAGTAGTAAGGATTTAAATTAATGTTTTACTCATCTGTTCTTGAGCAAAGTTGTCAAAAAGAAGGGGAAAAAAATACAGTCTGATGTGATCTTGTATCAGATAAATCCCCATAAAGCCCATGGCCATTTGTAGCAGTGACTTAGAAAAATCTGGACAATGTTCAAAAGCTATGAAAACTTTCTTTGGGGCATTTGCATTGTTATATCACCAAGTGTTGGACTGTCCGTAGTCAGGTTACATGTTCTTGTTGGCCTAAAGTGAACTCTAAAATGCCAACACATGAACCAGATGCTCCAGTTAATATCTTGTTAAGCAGTGGATTAATCAGGGCTCTGCCTTCACTGCTTTATATAGCGTCCTCAGTCTCCTTCATTGGTGCATTCAGGCAAAGAAAAAATCATCCAGGAGCAAAGTAGCCATACATTAAGCATAATTACCTCATAACCTCATGAATATTTATATCTCCTGTGGTTGAAATGTTACAACCCCCCTGAGGTTGAATAGTAAGCGCTGTTTACCCAATTTGTGGTAAGCCAAAGATGATACACAAGGTCAAACCTGAAATGCGGTTTATTCGACTGTCTCCCTAAAGTTCTTGGTCACTGCTCTGTTTCAAGGGGACAAAAGGGCCAAGCTGAAGAGTGCTGTTTCACCACTTTTCTTATTTTACCTTGCTGGTCCCCAGTGGAAGTTGCGACAGCTTCTTTTTTTAGCCATGGCTGACTCATAGAATAGCTCCAAAGCTCGCCCCTCCCTTCTCATGCTGCTTTTTTTTTTCATTTCCCTGCTCAGCTTTATGCCTCCCTCTCTGAAGCTGCTCAGATTCTCCTGAGTCACAAAGAGCAAAGATAACCCTCTCCCACCCCAGCACCCTCACTTGGGAGTCTCGCTCGTGAAAAACAACAGGTGCAGATGGAGGGCCTATGCAGAGGGCGGGCTGTCTGCTGGGAAGCGTATCCATGCCTTCATGCCATCTCGCACTGTTATTTCACCCCTCGGCCTCAAAGCATCCAATCTGTCACCTCTTCCCAATCTCTCTAAACTCTCTAACCTCCTGTCTGCCTATCAGAGGACTCCTATTCCAACGCTGCAATTATTCTTCTCTTCTTTTATCTTCTGCCTCCTCCTTTTTAATAAACTACATTCATTTTACAAGCATGGCTTCTAAACTCTGTGCAGCAAAAAACCTGATATTCACAGTTATCTTGTGTTGATTCTTATTTTTAGCAGACTTGGAGAGATTTTCTTGCCTCATTTTTTTTGTATTTGAATCTCATTGCTACTAATTATTATTTTTTCAAAATGAAACAAGGGTGAACACTGGTTAGGTTTTTGATTGTTGGCGCCAACCTATGGAAGCAGCATTATAACCTAACCCTTTAGCATTAGCTTTGGCAGACGGCTTGCAAATTGTACAATTGAAGGTTGGCGAGCATAGTTACTGTTCTGCAGGAGTTTAACTTTTAGCTATCTCCTTTAACATCCAAACTCCTTATGATTCCTTTCCATTTATCAAATCTTCCTGTTAAATTTTTAAGGTGGACATACACTGTATGTCTGCTGTTTACCTTCATTTCTTAGTGAGATGAAAACACTTACTGACTTATTCATCTAAATAATTTACAAAAACAACCCCAGTAAATACAAACAAACCCAGTTTTTTAAGTTATAATATATGCATTAAGGAAAAAAAGTATCTCTGCCAGCCCTGACCCATTGTTTGTTCTTGATGTAAATGTGGTCAACTATATTTTTCAGTAGCCTCACTAAGGACTCATTATCAGGCACGTGCAGAGGGGGGGGCTAAGGGGGCTTGAGCACCTGCCCCTTTTGCTCCATGATCCCAATGTGCCCCTTTGGTCCCTTTTTTTTTTTTTTTTTTTTTTTTTTTTTTTGTACTGAAATTATTATTATTAGCTTTTTTTGGCAAGAAAAACAATACAGTAAGCCCTCCGGTCACATTGTTACCTTTGACCTTTTGCCGGTGACGACGCACTTGCCTCTCGCACAGTCAGATAAGGCGGCTAACTGCGGAGCTAAAGGTAGCGAATATTCCACATTACACTGTGGCCGCTGCTCATTTGGCCCTAAGCAAGATCAACCATGATCGGACGGATGGCTATGTCTTCAGTCTGCACCGCCTCTCCAATGTCAACCTGAATAGAGATGTAAGTGAAACCAAATGAGCCCCATGGATGATGCAGTATTGTTTGATCTAAAACACTGTTTACTCTGTGCTTTTAGTCTTTTACATTGAAAATTATGTTTTTTAATTCACAAAAAACTGTTCTGTAATGATTACAGAACAGATTTTTTGTGAATTAAAAAACATAATTTTTGGTGAAAATACTGGAGTAGGCTTGCTAGTTGTCAGACTAGGGAAAACTTTGAACGTTGTATAATTTCTCTACTTTAGCAAAGAGTAGTGGTTTAAACGGAGGAAAGTATAGGACGCGGCGCGCCTTTCTCTGAAGAACTACTGAGCGGGAGGAGACAGCCAGGTGAGGAAAAGCTGTTCTTATCGATTCAGTATTTTTATCATACAGACATTAAGCTGTTGTTCTTGTGCTATGAGCTAGCTGCTAGCTAATGACTTTGCTAGCAAAGCAAGATAACTAAAAAGCTTCCCTGTGTCGTTAATGATAATAGGACATTCTTCAGTATTACTTATGCAATAGGGGCACATCGCCATCATCTCCATAATGGATATATGTCTGATTTTCTAATTTCCTTTGCTGCATGATGTAAGTTGGGAATTTGTTTTTAAACAGTTAAATCACCATGACGGAAAATAAGTTTTTGGATCATATCTTGGATTTAGTTTGGGGGAAAAAGAAAGGCAAGAGACTGAAATAAATAAGACATTGACCTTCACTCAACACAGAAAAGATGAGACAATGAGGAAAAAAAGAAAAGAGAAACTGACAATAAAAAACGAAGGGGAAAGATTGAAGAAAATGTATATAGGTACTTACAAAATACACTAAGACACAAACAGAGTAGGCTTTTCTCATGGTGACGTGCATTAATAAAATGTTTGCTTTTGTTCTTTTTTTCTGCAGTTCCACGTTAAAGTTTGATGCAGCAGCTCTGCTTTTCTGAATGGACCGTCTCCATCTCCACTGTCAGTACAGCAAACCAGGCAGACATTCTTTTTTATAGATTACAGTACACTAAAAGGTTGCATTGTGCCCTTGTATGCATTTTTAACAGTTTAATTCTGTAAAGACAAAATATGTCTGGTGGTCCAGCTCTGATTTACATCTTTGGCTAAATTGCAGGTTTGAATATTGTAATACTTTCCTATAACAAAATAGACCTGCAGAAAGAAATTACTAATAAAATATTTTACATATGCATAGTTCTATGTTCTATGTAGAGATTTCCCTTAGCTTTGATTGTATGTCTCACAATTTTGTAATTTATCATTGTTCATTAAACTCTGAAAGCTATGTGACTTTGTTAATATTCTGTCCTAAAATGCGATAAGATGTGCCCTTTTTTTTTTTGAGCACCTGCCCCTTTAGTGGTCTCTGCACGGCCCTGCTCATTATGGTAAATGGCCCGCACTTATATTGTGCTTTTTCAAGTCTGAAGACTTTAAAAAAGCGCTTTACACAACTTTCAGTCATTCACCCATTCACACACTGATGATGGCAAACTACATTGTAGCCACAGCTGCTTTGGGACTCCCTGACCTCCGTACACTGGCGCCATTAGGCCCTATGACCAACATCAGTAGGCAATGTAGGGGAAGTGTCTTGCCCCAGGACACAAGGATACTGAAAGCCAGAGCCGGGGCTTCAACCGTCAACCCTTCGATTTCAGGGCAAAATAATACATCGACGCCACTGTCGCCCCATTAGCGCTTGACCTGTACATAACCTGCCTGACAACAGAAAGCAAGCTAAATGATCTTTGAGCCTGAAACATCCTGTTTCAATCTAATGAAATTCCAGAACGGAAAAAAAAAACAAATGTTTTGGTGTAGAACTACATTTAAGAAGAAGAACATAATCCGAAAATACAAAATGTAATGATGTGCAGCTACTTGACTGCTTTGACACCTTAAAGACTTGCTGACATTCATAGATCTCTAACAAAAAGGAAAACACAATTTTTTACTACTTTGTTTTGGTCTATATAAGAACATTTATATACATAAGATTGAAGTTTGTAGTTTTGAAATAAGGAATAAAAATACGACCAGTATGAATACTTTTACAAGTCATTGTATGAGCAACATAAAGTCTTGTTGATGTCATGGTGTGAGACCATGGTAAAAATTTGAGGTCTTGCTGGTTTTCATGTGAAATATCAAGTTGTCCTTCATTCAGCTTTAAAGTGGAAAAGTTAAAAGCATGAAACCTAAACCCTGTCGAGACTTTTGTTGGACTTAAAGAAAATAGAAGGGATCAAGACCCCATTTTTGGCTTCACTACTCCATTCCAAATATTCCATCTATTAATGGGGCACAAAATAATTAAACACAAGACTTAAATTTCCCATCATTAATATGTTGCCAAATGTCCTCTGACATCAGCTCATATTGCAAAAGTTTCTGACTGTCTGGTCTGGATCAGACTTGGTTGGTATTTCCCTTTAATCTATCTTTGCTGCTTGGGTTCTAATTACAAATGTAGTACTTAGTTACCCCATATTTGGTGTTTGTGAAGCAATAAGACAGCAAGGTTACAAGGCTACATATGGAAAAACAGAAGCTGAGCATAAGCAAATAAAAATGATCCAAACTGTCCCTAAAAGATTAATCAAGCGGTATCTAGAATTGTCTTAAAACTAAAACATATTAATCACAACAAAATGAGCATTGCTGAATGATAATGGGATTTAAACTGGCTGTATAATAACAAGCAACATATTAGAGTTGCACAACAGATGAATCATTGAGTTAATAGATTTGAAGTTCCTTCTTCCCACGGTTATGCAACCTCCGGCACCCTGTTCCTGTCTGACCCACATATCAGTATTACACTTAGAGGGTCTTATTCTGGGGTGAGGATTTCGTCCAATATATCATCCAATAAGAAATAAGTGGGACTAAGCTCTAGGGGTATGCATGCATGGTGTTTGCCACCTGATTGCAAATATAAAATCTTTTTGCCACATAAAACAAATAAATCTTTAGCATATCATTAGTAATATTGCATTGTGCTGTAACCTGTTCCTTTGTTTTTCAAACATTGAAACACACAAATGCAAAAAGAATGAATAAAATGAGGACAAGGACAACCTGCTCTGGTTTACACCAGTTCTGTGACTCGTTTTAATCACTTAAGCTTCACCCAAAAAAAAGAAAGGTCTACTCATTGTATCTGAGTCAGTTTTTGGCAGCTCGTCTTTTTTCCCTCCAAGCTAGAGCGGCTGCAGCTGAGTGCCGTGCTGAGCAAACAGAGATGAATGTATGAAGCATAAATGAAATTGCTCTTTGTCCGATACTCTCTCTGTGTAGTTTATGCTTACACTCTCCTTATTTTTAAAGCAAATCAGCTAAATAGAATTTTCATTCTAATCCATCCAATAATTACATTATATTAAATGTCTTCCGAAGTTTCCAAAGTCACACTTTAAAATCATTTTAGTTTTATCCCCAACCTTTTTGGGGTGTGCCTTGGTCTTGATTATGCAGGTTTTTTAATAATTCTCGTAGAACAGCTGGATTTAACCTGAGATCAATAACACACAATAACTATGTGACATCTTAAGGCAAAGGGTTTTACTTGATTTTATTTTTAGAGGTTGGAGTAAAGCGGGGTTGATGCATGCCAGACTTTCAAGATTTATGTTTGCAAGAATGATTTTACAGAAGCATCTACAAAAAAACTACAAAAAATGCAATGACATTTCTTTCCAGGATAAATAGGGTATAATCAGTCCAGATTTTGACGAATGAAGCTTAAGCGAAAATTCAGTCTGGAAAACTCATTATTCAATTTCAATTTAGTTTATTTATATAAAGCCAATTCATAGCACGTCATCTCGTGGCAGTTCACAGAGTCAATACAACCAGATCACACAGTTAGATTGGTTCAAAGTTTTCTATCTAAGGAAAATGATCTGATTGGATTGACTCATTGATTCCCCAGCAGTCCCTCACACCAAGCCTGCATGTAGAGACAGTGGAGAGGAAAACTCCCGTTTAACAGCAACAAACCTCCAGCAGAAGCAGGCTCTCTGGGGTTCAGTGAGATAAAATCAGTCAGAAAGAAGCAGATATACAAAAGGCAAATGTCAACCAGCTCCACAGGCGGCCCCATGCAGGTAACTCATAGCCAGGCAGACGAGCTCCGAGCCAGCTCCCATGTCAGAGGATAAAATAGAGCATATACAGCTAGTAACAGTAACAGAAATGGGACTACACTAAAAAACAGATCAAGCTCCAACATCTATAAACATTGGTATTGATGGCCGCTGCATAGCTGATATTTCTATCCAGGATGGTGTCACAGCCAAACAGGAACAGATCAGATGAAGCTATTGTGATGAGAAAAAGCAAAGAGAATGACTAAAAGTGGTCCCTATGTCTGCCAGCATTCTGAGTCTATGGCAGCATAACTAGCAGGATAACCGGAACCATTCTAATTATTAGCTTTATCAAAAAGGAAAGTTTTAAGCCTTGCCATAAAAGTAGACAGGGTTTCTACTTCACAGACTAAAACTGGTAGTTGGTTCCACAGGAGAGGGTGAGGTTTGAGATTCTAGGAACGATTTTATACTCATGAACCTATATAACTCCCCGAACATGATGAGGTTGATACAACCTGCCATCATTGTATATGGTAGACAATAAAGTTTTTCTATTCTATTCTATTCTATTATATTATATTATATTATATTATATTATATTATATTATATTATATTATATTATATTATATTATATTATATTATATTATATTATATTATATTATATTATGTTCTCTTAATAAACATGCAGACTGAGAGCAAAGTGTTCTGTTAGGAACATAAGGTACTTCTAAAAAAAATTAAAAGCCTTCAAAATCTAAGTAAGGCATATTTTTCATAAATTATCTACTAAATCAAAATGTCCATGAAATTGGTACAAAGTCTGTGGCTGAGAACCAACAATTAGGCTAGTGATTGCATATTGCCAGACAGATGCATCATGTATGAAGTCAAAAATATAAAGAATGTGTAGAAAGTTTCTGTTTCAGTTGTGATATAATGTATAAACACACAAACACAATCATAAGGCTAGAGGTATCCTGTACAAAACAACAGGTGGGAACTTCAAACATCATGACCTGTGAAGCATGCAGCTTATAAAAAGCTCACATAGACTTTGACTAAATGCTTCCTGGTAGAGATTTTCATGGTATTAATCAAGTGTGAATTGTTCAAATGTGGAAGGTCATTTCTCAAAGCATGAAACTTTAACAGGATAATTAAACTATGTGTTAGCCTTTTTTTAATCAAACAAACAAAACAAAAAACAACAAAAAAAGTTGATTATCTTGGTGAAGTTTGTGTTCTAAAGAAAGGAATTTGGTTTTGACCACTCATACCATAATAAACAGGCCAAATGATAGTGAATCCAAATCCAAATTGAATATAGTCTCCAATCAGGATTCTTTTTCCTCACAGTAGCGCCTTTGTTTGACTTGGTCAGTTGTCTAGCCCACCACCAACCCCTCCTGCCTTGTTTCTGACATTTCACCGCTAATGCTCCACAATAAGAGACATTGTTCATAGCCTAGACTGACCTCAGTGCACACAAATTAAAGCAGTCAACATTCAGGATCAAACCAGTTGAATCTGGCTGAACACTCACAGAGGAACTTATATGACGTGATGAATTTCTCCCTCTGATGTGTCACTTCCTTTGATTTGTAAAGGTCACACGTCTCTTTACTGAGGTCTACACGCGGTCTTCCCTGAGGCAACCACACCCCCGCTTCCTACTTCCTTTACCTAAATTAGGTTAGGCACAGTGGCTCGCAAATGTATTCGTTATTTTTACTTCTCTAAACTGTGTAACATTAAAAACAAAAGCCTCCGTGAATTATTTTAGAAATTCAGGTTTTGGACCAAGTCAAAGGTAAATGTGAATAGGAAGAAAATGGCACATAGTTTTAAAAGTTTTACCCAAACTTTTCAAAAGGTTTTTAAAGAATTCAGCTCCTTTCCATTTAATAAACTGTAGATGAATCTTATGCTGCAATAATAGTTTTTATGTTTATACCAGAGCTGTACATGTATGCCCATTTTCTTTGCCAAGAAGCTCATGCTCAGTCTGATTGGATAGAGAGCTAATGTGAGATTCAATTCCAAGCTGTGATTCTCAACTGGAGTCGTCATCAACCCTCAACATCAGTGTACACTGCAAAAACAATCTAGAAATAAGTAAAAATATCTTAAATTAAGTGTATTTACCCTTAATTTGACAAGGTAAATAAGAGGATTTGCCAATGGAAGGAGTAATTTTACTCTTAAAATAAGATAATTATGTAGATAAAATGCACTTGAAATAAGACAATGTAATTATTTTTCTTATTTTAAATGCAAATTGTCTTGTTCCATTAGCAAAGTGTCTCACTTACCTCCTCAATCCAAGAAAAAAATGCACTTATTTTAAGAAAAAATTACTTATTAAGATTTTTTTTTGCAGTGTTGACATATAGCAATAAGCGACATAATCAGTAAGCTTATCACCATCTGCAGCACACCCTATCAATCTGTGCTGCCAAAGAAAAAACACAACAAATAACACAAAAAATGCAGCCCCTTTGCTTGTGGCATTTATAAAAATCAAAACAAGTAAGAAGAAAATAGAAGGAGGAGAATGATGATGTGGTCTTGGCTAGAAAAACATTGCCAAGGTTAGTGCTATGATTTCTAAATTCATATATCTTGTTGGATGATGAAGAAATAATTTAAAAGCTACAGTTGCAAACAGGCACTACGTGTGACGTTAAATAAAATGGTGATAAGTGCCTTCCTATTGGTTGAGCAGTAGATGTAGGTCATAGCAGCTGTCACACTGTGAGATAGTGTTTCTAATTATCTAACACTGTCAGATATTTGTTGTAGGTTATCTTTGGTTGCGACAGGCTAACAGGTCATCCTGGAACTTCTTTCACACTGTGACATTAGACCACGGATTTAGGGTTATGACTTAAGATTTCTGTCCAACTTTCCTACATTTGTCATCTTACATCAATGACAGTTTAAAATAACAGGGTGCCTTCTGGCCAATCGTGTTGGCCGCATGTTTGAGGTGGTTCTCCTGCTGGAACGTAAAATTTCTCCCCATTCTAGTCATTTGCAGTCTCAAACTCAAATCCCATATCAACCAGTATTAAGGTCTATATATCTTTATCTCAATGGCCTCTGTCTCTATGCTAAAGGAAAATCTATCCACAGCATGATGCTGCCAACATCTTGTTTTACAGTGGCACTATTGTTTTCAGACTGATGTTCTGAATTTAAGATGTTATTTTGCAATCTAAGGTCTTCAAAGAGCTTATATATTTTGAGATAATTTTTAAAACAGCCTATAGATCAGTTAAATTCTGGATTTTATGTTTGTGCTTGTCACATAATGCCCTTTAAATGTAATAAAATATTGGTAAAAAGATCAAGGGAAATGGAAACTTCTTAAAGAATCTGGTAGTGGGAGTTAATTGTTAGAGTGAAAACTGTTTTTGCACTTGAAAAAACACACTTAAAATATTTGGGTTAGTGATGCATTAAAAAAGGGTTATTTTTATAAATCAGATTTCTCCAACTGATCTTTTTAAAATGCCAGTTCATGTGTCCCACAGAGATCGTGACAAGGCGGCTTATATCTCTCCCACATGTATCGAGTTGTCACAGCAGAAGCTACTTGTGGGTGATAAACAAAAACTGGTTTCAGCCTGATAGACTGAGTGATGCAGATAGAAAGGACAAAGACAGAAACAGAGTGGGATAAGAAACTTACATAAATGCTGGCTCATAGCCCTGAGTGTGGTCTACACCTCCAAAATAGAGTTAGAGATACTCCACAACCAGGTTCTTATTTTAAAAAAAACTCAACTCAACAGGTGTTGCCTCTTAGGCAAATCACTAAGCATGCAAAGCACATACTTAGTGATTTTTAACACTGATGTGAACAAAAGACATGAATACATTTGGTTGTCACAACACATGCAAACATACATACATTCATAAATGGCTACATACTGAAGACCTCCCTGATAATCTTGCATAAACACATGCCACAGAGGAGACTGTCTAGTATTCTGCCAAACAGACAGCATAGTGACAACATGACAAATGTCATTGGCAGACACGAACCAGTTCGTCCACTACTGCTGGGAAGGCACAATCCTGCATTTACCCCCCTGGGTAGATATGATGACAGCAAAGCGACAGAAAGCATTGCTATTATCTTTAAAAAAAAAAATCACACATTTAAAACACTGCTGTTGCCTGCAGCTATTATCAAACATGCTTCTGATAAAAAAAAAGTAAAAAAAAAAAAGAGTTTAAATCCTTTAAAGTGACTTGATGAGATTCTCAGGTACCAGAGTATGCTGTTCATGAATATGGTTCAATACATGCTTCCATATAATACTAGCTAGTTATTTGATTCACAGGGATCACTGAATAGACATTGTGGAACGTCACATCATCTAACCTCGCCTTCTCCCAGGTTTATGACTGACATTAGCCTATTCATAAAGTTGTCAAATAAATTATTCAATGGTGAACTCCATTAAGCTTTGTTATGTGTGCTGTCAAGCTTTGTGTAGTCATTTAAATTCTGTTTCTTCTGACTTCAGAATTGACTTAGACTTACATTTGAAGGACTTCAGACTCGACTGAGACTCGCGATTTCTGACTTGTGAACAATATTTTATTTTAAGTGTTTTTTGTTTTACTAACTTGACTGATCGCCGCTCGGCTTACCAGCACACAGCAGAGGTAAAAAAAAACGGTAGAGGGGCTGTCAAACAGTGACGTAGCACTGACGTCCCTTACGCAACGCTACGTGAAAGATATACTGGTCTCATTAACACAATGTAGGTATATCTGGTTTTGTCAGATAAACATTCAACATTGTCTCAACAGTTTTGTATTAAACTCAATGACGGTCTGCATTTTTAGGCAATCGTGCAAATCTAGGCCGTATTCTGACTTTAAATCTAGAAATCACAAGTGGGGGTATAGCTCAGTGGTAGAGCATTTGACTGCAGATCAAGAGGTCTCTGGTTCAACTCCAGATGCCCCCTCTTTCTTGTCTAGAGGCTTTAAGCATCTATAAAGTACTGCAGCTTCTCAATTAACACTACTGCTCTCATTAACGCAATGTAGTAATATCTGATTTAGTCAAAACTGTCTTGACGGTTTTATATTAAACTCAGAGATGGTAAGCATTTTTTGGGCAAACCTGCAAACTTAGGCCATATTCACTCTCGAAATATGTTCAAAAATGGAGGGTATAGCTCAGTGGTAGAGCATTTGACTGCAGATCAAGAGGTCTCTGGTTCAACTCCAGATGCCACCTCTTTCCTGTCTAGAGGCTTTAAGTGTCTATGAAGTACTACAGCTTCTCAAAAAAGAGTTTGCTTTCTACTGCTCTCATTAACACAATGTAGTGATATCTGATTTAGTCAGATAAACAGTCCAAATTCTCTTGACGGTTTTATATTAAACTCATTGATTGTCAGCATTTTTTGGGCAATCATGCAAACTTAGGCCATATTCACTCTGAAAATATGTTGAAAAAAGGGGGGTATAGCTCAGTGGTAGAGCATTTGACTGCAGATCAAGAGGTCTCTGGTTCAACTCCAGATGCCCCCTCTTTCTTGTCTAGAGGCTTTAAGCATCTATAAAGTACTGCAGCTTCTCAATTAACACTACTGCTCTCATTAACGCAATGTAGTAATATCTGATTTAGTCCAAACTGACGGTTTTATATTAAACTCACTTATGGTCAGCATTTTTTGGGCAATCATGCAAACTTAGGCCATATTCACTCTGAAAATATGTTGAAAAATGGGGGGTATAGCTCAGTGGTAGAGCATTTGACTGCAGATCAAGAGGTCTCTGGTTCAACTCCAGATGCCCCCTCTTTCTTGTCTAGAGGCTTTAAGCATCTATAAAGCTTCTATAAAATACTACAGCTTCTCAAAAAAGAGTTTGCTTTCTACTGCTCTCATTAACACAATGTAGTGATATCTGATTTAGTCAGATAAACAGTCAAAATTGTCTTAACGGTTTTATATTAAACTCACTTATGGTCAGCATTTTTTGGGCAATCATGCAAACTTAGGCCATATTCACTCTGAAAATATGTTGTAAAAGGGGGGGTATAGCTCAGTGGTAGAGCATTTGACTGCAGATCAAGAGGTCTCTGGTTCAACTCCAGATGCCCCCCTTTTCCTGTCTAGAGGCTTTAAGCGTCTATAAAGCTTATATAAAATACTGCAGCTTCTCAATTAACACTACTGCTCTCATTAACGCAATGTAGTAATATCTGATTTAGTCAGATAAACAGTCAAAATTGTCTTGATGGTTTTATATTAAACTCACTGATGGTCAGCATTTTTTGGGCAATCATGCAAACTTAGGCCATATTCACTCTGGAAATACATTGAAAAATGGGGGGTATAGCTCAGTGGTAGAGCATTTGACTGCAGATCAAGAGGTCTCTGGTTCAACTCCAGATGCCCCCTCTTTCTTGTCCAGAGGCTTTAAGTGTGTATAAAATACTAAAGCTTCTCAAAAGAAACTTTGCATTGTACTGCTCTAATTAACACAATGTAGTAATATCTGCTCTTGTCAGATAAACATTCAGAGATGGGTACTCGAGTTTGTTACTCGTGTCACATGTGACTATTTTTTTCTTCAAAATTAAAAAGCTTACCTATCATTACTAATGATCTAAATTGCCTTTTAAACTTTCATTCCTGTAGGCAAACATTTTGTCTAACTTTTCTCAATAATAGTTTTGTGAATTTTGTTTCCTTCCTCCTGACGTCAGTGATGTTGAAGGCCACATAGCTCATACGCTCAGCTATCCTTATTTTAGAAGAGTGATATCAGAGCTGTATAGCGTCCCTTATAAATATTCATTCTGTTGTCATTAATCAACTTTGAAACCTAATTTATGTTATGATATTGATCCCTTTTAGGGATTCAATTTCTGCCAAATCTGCCTTATGATCTTTTTTGTTTGGCACAGTGTAGCCAGATTAATTTAGCAACATGCTACATCACTTGTAATGGTGTTCCCAGGCCTGCAACGTTCCCTTCTTTAAAAAAGACGTTTTTACAACTCACTTCTAGATGTGTTTTGAAATTACAGTAAATCGCAATATAACCTTCCTCCTCTGCAGTTTAGATTATACTGCTGGAATTGTTGAGTAACCCATCCAAATCATAAATCCAGGTGTTCCAAGCTTTTTATTCACGAAATATAGCAACAAGGCATTCAGCTTCTATACAGATTTGTGAAATAGAAGCTTTTCCATTTTTCTATTAATGACTCTGGTCGATGTTCAGCCCTTATCTTTAAAAAAACAGGCAAATGACCTGAAAAAAAGAAAAAAAAAAAGCTTAATAAATTAAGCATGATGCCCATTATTGGATGAACAATTCTACAGTACCAGCTTTGTGGGGGGAATTCGAGTACACACCTGTGTACAAAGCAAGACCCAGACAGTCACTTAAATTGTTCAACACAAAACTTGTTCTAGACAAAACCTGCAGTAACAGGTTTTGTCTAGAACAATTTAAACGGTCTGCAAAGATCCCTGACTCAAATAGGGGTAAGAAAACACCCTAGAGATGAATTAAAGCAGGGATTGCAAGCCATGCAGTCTTATCCAACATCAATGTTTGGTGTCACGCGATGTGCTTCTTGAAGAATGATGAAAAAATACATCTGTGTGAGAAGGCAGATGTGTATTATTTCAATTAAATGGTCCCTGAAGTAGAAAAGAGAGTTCATTTATTTCTGATTAACTGGCTCAGTTCAGAGGCATATTCAGCCTTTTCCTAATTTGCTTTTGCAGAGGAAGGCCAATGTCCTTTCCCAGTCACCCAAAAATAAACTCCTCCTTGAAGTTTTGAAGCAGCGTGACCCTCCTGGCAAATTTAAGGCCACCAGATATCCTCAAGGAGTAGTTGTTGATATCAGAAACACCTGTGTGTTTGCTACGTAGGTGACGGTAAATGACGGACTATGTTGGCTTGAGCGGGAAGAAGAGCACTCTCTGGTCTCATTACAGAAAAGGTCATCATCTCCCATGTTAATGTGGGGCAATAAAAAGAGAACATTAGCTAGCACACAGACAGGCATGCACTCGTACTGTTGAAAGAACATATTTAAATCATGTCATCACTGAGCTAATTGCCTGTTTTTGCTTACAGACCTGCTGTGTGGTGTTGGGTACATTGCCTAAACAGATGCAAATGTGCAAAACCCATCCTGTTCCCTATTGCTTCATAACATGTTTACATCCAACCTTCTTGGAGCCAGGCTCCACTTCCTCTGCGCATTTTTCAGATCTGCAGGTTCTGCTTGTTCTGTTTTTTCTCTGTGTTTTTTTTTTTTTCTGGGAAGGCTGTGAGGAGCATGGGGGATGTGGCGGAAGAACAAGAGATATGTCCGTTATACACTGGTTTACAAGGACATACAAGCAGAAGGTTTTGAAGGGAAGAAATCTATAAGCAGCTTCTAGCTTTGGTAATCAAATGATTTATTATTTAAGGAGATTGGCAAAACAAATAATGCTTTTGGAATAAAAGATAATTCCTTCTTCTTTACATGAAGGTGGAAATATTTGCAGGACAAATCATTAATGGGTGAAAATAAAACCCATTATGTCCCACCTCGGGATATAGGTGTGGCAGCATCATGCTGTGGGGATGCCAGTACTGCAGCAGGGACCAACTTTAAGGGGATATAAATAGTTTTGCACAGCATCAGGACAAAAAGGCCCTACTTTGACCTCATCGCTTCATTAACTATTTATTATTCTGTTACCGATCTGATCATATACAATTGTCTTATGGTCTTTGTTTACATGACCTGATCACTATGTGGTTAAAGTAAAAAGAATAAGGCATCCATTACATGTATTTTATGTTATGCTATGAGTCCACATCATAGCTATCCACAACTATAAAGTTCTGAACCTTTTAAATAATTATGGATATATAAACTATCTTAACATGGCGGACGTTATACAAAAAAACAACGCAGACATTCAGCTTTTTGGTCAAAATTAAATACCTGGATCCTTTGCTGTTTCTTTTTCTTAAAGGAAGATTTGCGCTGATTAAATGTCTTTTGCTTTTTGACACATCTTCCAGTATATTCAGAAAAAGGCAATGAATCACAGCAATTATAATCAATTGTACTTGATTTGTGATTCAGTGTTGAGATGTTTGCTACCTTTCTTATCTCTATAATTCTGCCTTAAGTAAATCTGTTCTCAGACATCAGCATGTTAGTAGACAGTCAGTGTGGATCTAGGATTCACTTTATTAATTTAAATTTAGAAACTGCTCTAATTAGATCCTTTTATCTGAGTAGGAGATGTGTTCTTTTTTTCAAAATTTTGCTGCAGTGAGTAGTTCACTCTTTAAACACTATAGTTTTTTATGTAACATTATGCATTTTAGTTCCAGGCAACTTGAGAGTGTGCAAAGATATACGCTGATCTGGATTTTCAGGTATAAAATAGCACAATGAGACTGATCAACAGAGCTCATAATCTGCTTTTATCATGGGCTGCAAGATACTTTGAATAATGGTATGCTCTTATATTGCATTGCAAGCCTTGTTACAACAAATGTATATATGTGTTGTTAATTAAACAGCTTTATGCCATAAAATATTCACCAGATTATTTTTCCTACTGCAGATCTGGGAACTTTTTTCTCCTAAAGTTAATAACATTGGTTGCATAATATCTGATTAATGTTAGTAAAAAATATATTATGTTAATTACTACAAAATAGAAACATTTTACTGTGAGGGTTAAATAAACCATAGCAGTTATCCGCCATTATCATCATCAGATGCTAAATGACTGTTAAGAGTTTGTGCAGCAACTTAAGGAGCACAGTTGTTGCTTGAGAGAATAAACCCGCAGGCTACTGAATGTTATTTTGTCCGTTGAAACACTTGTCTCTCTTCCTTGGTTGTGTAACTTTGTTTGATAACGATAACAGATTATTTGTAAAGTTGTTTAATTGTTCTATTTTTTTTCTCAACCTTTCATTGTGATCAACATGTGTCTTGCTTTTCCCTTAGGGTCATAAATCTACCACAAAGACAAAAAAGAAAGTTAGTTGCCTTACATCTCAGTTGAGACTGAGATGTAAGGCAGAGACATGGATAGAATGCACAATGATCAATTTATTTTATTGATCTTTACACTTTGAGAAACTACTCCTTTTCCTTCCTGAAGATAATCTTGATGCAACAGGAGTAAACCTAAACCCTTCTCAGCAGTGAACAATTACAAGCAGCTAGAGCGACTGATTTCAATCCCAGCTTTCTCATAATCTGATGAGGAAATGAGCTTGGTCAACTCTTCATCGGTATAGAGTAACTGATGTTACATTACAGAAATGTGATCCGGTTCTGATTGTTTTCTCTTTGAAAATCTTTGGGCTTCACTAAAAGAAGATAAAAAAATGTGTTGGTAGAAGCATTTTTCTGTGACGAATCATAAACTGATTTGAAAGTAAGAAAAGTGTAAAACAGCAGTATCCTGCAGTGCTTTGTGTTGGACTTTCACATAACAATCCATACCAAATAAATAAAATTTGTGTTTATAATCTGACATCAAGCTTTAAGAAGCTTAGGGATGTAACAAGTGGCGAGGAGATGTAACAGCTTTTTGAGGACAGAGGTTAACCTTTTTGTCCACAGGTGTATTCCGTAGATGTATAAAGCTATTGGAAAGGTTTAAGTCAAGTATTTTATTGTATTTTTTTTAATAGCCACTGACACAGATCAAAGATAAAACTTTTATTCTATCCAATAAAACCCAAAAGAACAGCTCAGTATTTTTTCCATCCATGGTCCCTATCTTTTTGGATTTGTTTAAAAAAAAAAAAAGCAAATTCTTTATGCTGCAAATATACTTGCAGATGCCTCATGTTTGCAGCATCAGTATGTGAAATTCCACTGCACAGCTTTATCATCCATCAAAACAATCTGTCATTAACGAGCAAATGACATAAACAACACCCTCAGCCCAACGGAAAGCTGCTTACATAACCTTAAAGGAGCATCAGCCAAAAGACGAAAAAGTGTCCCCACAAGAAGTTCAGCGCTACAAAGATGAATTCAGCAAGTCTCTGTGTAAAATATGTGCTGCATTATTTATTGACAGTGTTACACAATCTCCATCGTCAGCAGCAGAGGTTTTCTTGCTTATGAGGTACAATGATTAATTTAAGTCTCTACAGAAAAGTAAAAACCGAAAACAAAATATACATCCAGAAAAAAAAAAAAAAATCAACTTTAACAAAAATAAACTTAGTACATTTATGTTTATATGTGAACAGGTTTGCAGTAAAAACCACGTACAGTATCAAACATGTATGTGAAAATGATCAATTATATATCATAAAAAAATTGACTTTTTAGTGCAAGGGTTTTACAATATAAAAATACTGTGGTGTAAATGTCTCTCAGTGTAGTGAGAGGGTTAGAGGTGGGTGTCGGCGATGGGGATCCTCCTTAGCTCCACGATCTGGGAGTTGGAGACACTGCCTCCATCCTGGCTTCCAGGTATGGACTCGTTATCGCTCACGTTAAGGCCAGTCCCTGAAACAGATTTAATGGCGTATATGAAGACCTGATTATCTGCAAAGTGTCTCAATCACCTGACCCTGACCGCCCCCATGTGCATACTGCATGAGTTGAAAAAAAACATATTTCTGTCTCGTTGGTTTAGTATGTACCTGTTGAACCGCCGTGATGTTAAGTAACATAACTCTTATCACTGAGTTTACTGTACCTGAGGAGTCATAGTAACAAGACGAGAATAGAGCAGACAGACGGACCCAGATTAAGCACTAAGTGACTCTTTTTATGTGAAAAGATAAGTCAACTTGTTGGCTTGCTGGTAAAACATTGACAAATTGAGCAATAAACTGGTGTATATGGTGCTGTCCACAGCAATTCTATAAAAAAATGTTTTTTTTAATTGAAATTAACTTATTCAAGGTAATTTAAAGACTAACTATTAAATGCAGAAATGCTTTATATTCTAACTTCAAGTTAACATTGGTGTACAACATATGAGCAATATGTTTTGTACCAAATTTATTCACCTTATGAAGTAAAACGGTTTCAGAAGTTTTCTAAAAAGCTAAGGTGTTTTTTTAAAGTTAGTGAAAAACAAACTGTACCAACTTTACCAATAATATGAGTTTTCATTACATATTTTTCATCTTTGCACAATATTTTAAAAAGTTTAGTGAGAAAGTCACACAGTTCTCAGTTAAACTTTAACAAAAGTTTTAGGAGCTAAAGGCAGGGTTTGGCAGACAAAGTTCCATCATGGTGGTCATCATCATCATCCTCATCATCCTCATCATCATCATCATCATCAGCTATTATAAGAATAATAATAAAAGAAATAATGGGTGTGGAGGCCTAGTGGTTAGGGCATTCTGAGTTAAAGCCCCACTCCCACAGACTGTCACTCTGGGTCCCTGAACAAGACCCTTAACCCCACACTGCTCCCAGGGCACCGCACTGTTGAAGCCCACTGCTTTCCAAAGGGATGGGTTAAATGCAGATTGAATTTCATTGCTTTGCACTTGGGACAGTGTAATGACAATTATGTTGTATTAAATTCTAAAAGCTGCCAGTCAACTAAATCTTAAATAACTTTTGTGTTATTTGCAAATTTAGTAAATAAGAAGAGGAGAGCCCTTATGTTGTGTATTTTTAAATGCTATAAAGATATAATTGATCTCGATCTTAGTTGTTCTACCCTGATAGAGAAATTTTAAAACAGCAGTTTGAGTTTCAAAACCTATTATTCTATTGGAAAGGAAAGTAAATGATAAAAAAGAAACCAATTAAATGCAATATAAAGACTGGTAAAAAAAACTAGCATGGTTAAACACATATTGACCGTATTAAAACTGCAATATGTGGCAAGTCCTTTCATGGATATATGGAAGTACATGCAGGATTTCCCACTGTTGACAGTGTACGTGTGAAGCTCTGTGTTTGCATGTTAATGGTTTACTACCAAATGAAGTGTCTGAAAACCCTTATTACAGCTCTGCTTACTGACCCCGGCCTGGTGTCGCCTGTTATATAAACCCGATTATCTTTCCTTCTAACAGAGTTTGTTGAGATGAGCTGAACGTGTATGTTCAATGCGACACGTCTAAATGCATATAGGGGTGGGGTCAGTGGGTTAAGATTACATGGAGGAATGCTGATATGACTGGAATATATACAACTGATTAAGTTTATATCATAACTTCAGAAGAGCCGGTAACCTCTGAAAAACAGAAAATAGGAATCCATAGCCTTGTTGTTTAGTAGTTGATAATTTTTCCTAAAACGCTGGTGTTCAACAGAAATCCAGCGAAGGGCGGGATGTTCTCAAGATTAGGAAATACTCAGAGATGACAGTGAAAAACATCTCTTTCTGTCTGCACACAATAACCAGGAGGGTTGGAGTCTGCCTGTTTTTCACTGGCTGTAAAACTATCCTCTGACCCTTCTTGACTTATTAACACCCATAGGTCTCTAAAACCCAACACCTATCACCAAGGACTTCTAATTTGACTATCCCCATAGTTACAGGTGTCATTTTTCAGATGTAGGATAGCTGGTCTCAAACAAGCTAAAACCTTAAGTATAGTTAAATAAATAAAAATAGATTGTTCAAAAACATTGCGTTCAAAAGTGGAGCTCAAGGTTTAAGCAGTAACGTGAAAAACTAAATAATTTCTCTTCAACACAATCTGACAAAGACAATGGAATCAATAAAAACTATGATTGGTGTGTTTATTTGCACCTGTTAGGGGCTGCTTCCTCGCCAGATGATTGGGCCTAATATTCTCTCTCAGAGCATCCGCATAAATAAAAGAGATGGGATCTCAGCATTCTAAAAACTGAAATTCTTTAAACCACAATTTGGTAATTTCTAGCTTGATTGAGCATGGTGTCAAAAAACAAAAATGGATAAAGAAGCTGCTAAAACATCTGAAGCTGTAGATAAGCTGAAAGCAGACATTGGTCAACAAGCTAATGAATTTTAAGCCATGCTTAAATGAAAATGACTCCCCATTGGTCAGGTTCCCGTCCAGACATTAAAATCAAACATGCCGCAGCAACAAAGATAATTTCAGGAGAGACAGAAAAAATCTCTTTCCAACAGATGACCTTCAAATCCTCAAGCTGCTGATTTGTTCCATGTTTGTTAAAAACATTGCTCACAGATACATCCTGCAAAGCATCACAATGATTAGAGATGTGCATTAGTGCTTGCTTGTTGTGCCCTGAGCTCAGTGAACAACAGTTTCCATGGTATCAGAGAAGTATTAAAGTCAGCAGAGGAATACAGATCAGAGCTCTTTCTAATAGATTAATCGATGGAACAGATAGTGTGAGCTTGGCAAGGAGGAGGAATTACAAGGTGCTAATCATTTGGGCACTTAATTACATATTCTTAATAAACAACAATTGAAGAAACAATTTCTTAAAGCATATCTAAGTATTTTTCAGGAGAAAGTTAAACATATTTACTTCCAGATTTTTTTTGTAACCTAAATTGATGCATAAATCAGTTACTTCTGCTTAAAGGTGCCTAATCATTTACTATGGCTCTTAAAAAAAAAACTATATGCCCATGTAAAAATAAAAAATACACCAGAGAATCCTCCTGATCGTGTTTACTTAGTGGTTTTTTTAGTCTGAAATAATTTTTGCACCGGGATTGAACAGCAGGCAAACCTTATTCTGTGTCGTCACCATCTGCTGGCAACACTTACTCATGCATCCATCAGGAGGCAGGTTATGCTGTTTAAGCTCCTGCTTTACCAAATCTAGCATTCATAAATTATTCCGAGCCAGACTCATGCCTTATTCAATCATCCAATATTCTTTTGTACCTTTTGATACTTTTCTTCTTTCTTGCTTGGCTTCCTTATTTTCTTGTTTGCCAGCATGTGCAATAACTAAAAGACTGTGTGGTTTTATTATAGTAAATTGCATCTATTGAAAGTAAATTTAAAAAAAGGAACCTCAAGTGAAAAAATCAAGGCTATAAGGGACCTTCTTGCAGTGCTTTGGAAAAGTATGGACGAGTAAAGAAACCAAGGTAACTCTGGAGGAGCTGCAAAGAAATCTGCGGTCAGGATACCATTTTGTAATGCAAAATCAAAGCCACTGATGGATAAAGCCAAGGTTTATTTGCAGTTTATCACAAACAAATTATGGGCACAGCTAGAAGATCTTCTGGTCAGATGATACCAAAGTAAATATATCTGGCCTACCGGCAAAATCCTTTGAGAAGAAAGCTAATAATTCACATTAGAATGAACACAATGTCTGCACAGTGAGACATGGTGAATTAGGGAGACTGATGGAGCTAAATACAAGAAAATAAACAGTTCGAAAGACTTTTGGCTGAGCAAGAGGCTAACCTGCCAGTAGGACACTTTAGATCAAAACTTGAAAGTTAAAGTTTACACATGTTCCCCACTCTGTTTGATAGAACTTGAGCAATAAATGTAGTAGAATAGGCAAACAATTTAGTCCTCTGACATGTAAAGATTAAAACCCAAATCACTTTAAAATGTAATTAGGGCAACAGGTTGCTCTAATCACAGCTGAAAGTTGGAAGGGTAACTCCATCTAAAAAGACTCAAGACGTATGAATAATTTAGCGAGGTACTTTAAATTCCCAGTTTAGGACAATTTACGAAACCTTTAAATATTCTGCGACCTCATCATAAAGAATCTGGAAGAAGGTTCAATGTTGGGTAAGTAAATGCTATATTAGTGTTATCTACATACAAACGTCGATAAAAATAATAAGCAGTGTTGACTTTCAGTATTTGGGGGAAAAATTGATGAGTTGCAGACAGAAGAAATTTAAGAATAGATAATAATCCTCACCAGTTTTTAAGGCAAAGATGAGGTCATCAAATTCCTGCGACTCTTCATCTGTGGTCACCAGGTTGGTGTTGATGAAGCTCCCCTCTGTGGTGAACGTTTCCATCACAGGGCTTGGCTTAAACGCACTGGCAGGCTGAATACTGGTCCGCAGAGATGATCGCTCCCAGTCTGCTGAAATCTAAAAAAAAAAAAACAACACTATCACATTTTCTACCTTCAATAAATACTTAGACTAGTGCTGGCATTAGTAAGGAGTTTTAAAAGATTTTTTTTTTACTTTAATTACAGTAGAATAATCTTATACCGAAGATTTAAGACAAATCAGATTTAGTTTGGAGAAACATGTCCCATGGTAAAAATTTATTGATTTATCAGTGCTAAAATAATAAGTTGCTTTTACTAAAGGACAAAAACTCATTTGTTGAGACTTTCGATTTAAACCATTACGTGAAACTTTCTTAGTTAAACCTTGTAGTCAAACTTTATTTAACTGCCTCTACAATGCCAGTGTTATGCATGATTGTCTGTGTTTTTTTTTATGTTTTGCTGATGTACAGCACTTTAAACTGTCTTAATACTGAGATGTGGTTTACAAAATAACTTGCTTTGCCTTTTGTGATTCAGGACTTTCTACTTCCATAGAGTAGAAACGTGACATGACATAAAAATACATTGATTTTTATTCTTTAAAATGGGAAAAGACTATGGAACATGGCATTTACCTAAAGCAGAACGTCTTCTAATCTCAAACAAGAGGAAAATACAATAGGTCTGAAGCAATGGTAATGTGAGAAACGACACTGGACAAACAGGTTTATCTTGTGAGTACATTCAGTGAGTAGGATGTTGAGGGAGGTAAAGCAAATTTACATACAACTACTCATATAATAGTAACTAAAGTAATGTATGGTCATGTGGCCTCACACCCACTGTTAAGTATGGATCAGTGATGTCATGGGTCTGGTTCTCTTTTAGAGATTTTAGTAAGAATACATGACAAAATGAACCTTTGGAAACTGAAGAACCTTTTATAAAATGTCTAAAAGTCTCTGCAAGAAAAAATAGATAAATAAAAGGGTTTTCTCTTTTTCCGTCAAAATTCAGTTTGTTTATTTTCACTTTCAGATTTGTAATTCAGTTTCAATTTGATTTAGTTTTTTTGTGTGTCAGACCTCCAAGTCTTTTAGCCACAGAGCAACCAAGCAGACTCACCATTTTACTTTTCTCAGGTTAAACATATTTCAGTATTTTTCAGCTGAAGCTGTGGAGCATATATACGCTTGGCTAAAGTTAAACGAGAAAAATGATGGGATAATTATAATATATCTGCTACACAGAGCTATTAGCTAAATTGTGTTTTGTGCTGCCAGTGTTATGTCATCCTATGTTTCCCCATTGATATGTTTGACATGATTATTGACTTCTGCAAAGCTCATGAATGCTCCCTGAGCCTGGAAGGTGTTTAGCTCCTAACCAATAATTAAAGTTTACTGAATACATGTTGAAACCAAAGCATTGAAATTCAAATTAAACAAATTTCTTATCTTTGTAAGATATTTATAACATGTTTTTGATAAAAAGTTATATAAATACAAAAATTGTACTCTAGCTGATGTGGTAACAGAAATAAATACGAAGCAAGTGTACGAGTCTCATTATAGCTACATCTGTCAAGTGTGTAATTCTGAATGTGATGAGTGAGGGTCACACAGAGTACAGGCTAGGCGACGCACAGGGTCAGAGCGTGTCCACAGGGTGAGTAAGCTCACTGGGTTTAGGGTTTCATGGTGAATCCAAGCACCATGACAAACCAACTTCTCTAGCACAGTGTGGCGAAAATAAGCATTTAATTGGATGCGTTAATATAGCAAAAGACACAATCGAAAATAGTTATGAGGCATTGAAGCATTTTTTTTCTTCTGACTAAAGCGTATTTTAGTTTAATCTTCATCAGATGACTCCTTCCATCTTGTTTAACTGTGATCCTTCCAAATGCCTAATTTGACCATGTCTGCGTGAGTACGTGTTGGACAAGACTGTAAGCCTTGCTGGGCTCTGACTGGTACACCCTCCAACACAGCCACACACACGAGGTGATTTAAGCACCACCAGGCACCACAAATGAATTATATTAACTTTAATGGAGAAAATGAGTTGATGTCTGCATTTTTTTTTTGTTCAGACATGATTTATCCATAATCCCTTATTCTTATTGCTTTGTGTCTGTCTATCAGTTTGTGAAACAGGGAGTCATGGGACCTTTCCACTGAAGGCATGCTTGCCTGCTCTGTTTTTTCTGACCATGCCTTGCTTAAATCTCAGGAGGGCCGAGTGTGCTCTCAAGAATAAAATGTGATTATGTGAGGAGGGGGTGACTGAAAAAGAAAAAAGGGAGGAGAGGGTTCCCAGGAGTCGCGTCTCACCCCGCCCCTTATTTTTCGCTTCATATCTCCTTATAGGGTATTCTCTTGGGAAAAGTTGCTGAGGAGTTACCACAGAAGTGCTACACTCCTGTGTGTGAACAGAGTGTTTTTACATGGGCTCATGTGCAATGTGCCAGTCTGATAGAAAGGTCACAGGGGGATTTGATGTGGGAGTCAGGAAGACACACAATTCAGCATGTACAAACTACAACAAAGTGAGAGGCCATGGGAAGGGAGAGTTTGAGTAAGGAAGGACAAAATGATGCTGAACGATAAGGAAATGGCATCATAGGAAAATAAAAACCGACCATGAGAAAACAAGACAAGAGTATTTAGGAGGAATTTAGAACAAAAAAGGAAACTGTCTTCCTAGAATGAATGAAAGCAAGGCCAGAGGCCCCCACTTTAACATCTGAAGCGAAATAAAGATGAGGTTGATAGAAAGATTTTCCAACCTCATGAAGGATGAGGAGCTAATCTGAAATTATTAAATAGTTAACATAAACAGATAAGAGTCCTTGTCCAGTCTAGAGAATGGTGGCTAAAACATGGGCCTGTCTGAATTTAACTAGAATTTTGCACACACAAAAAAAATCTGCTAACCTCAAAAGTAAAAAAATAAGAAATAATAAAAACAGTAAAGAAATGTTCCAGTTACATGTACCTTAAAGGGATGGTCAGGCGATATTGTTAAAAAAAGTAATTACCTATTTTTTTTTTCTCAAAACTGAACAAATAACTCAGGTTAATTGCTATTTTCATATATATTATTAGTAAAAGCCTATACTATTGCAATAGATCAGATTAATTTACCCTAAGCCTTTTTACCCATATTTTCAAGAGTTGCCAATTTATGTGAATGGCACTAAGTGGTTTTATCCATTTAGGATGACAGATTAAGCTCTGCATACCTCCTCCATGGCGCTGATGAGATTCTGTGTTGATTTGCTTATATCACTTCCTACAGTCGTTGGTCCCCCTGCTTGAAAGGTTGAGTCAGGGCGGTCATTACCATTCATCTCTACGGTGTAACTCGCTTTAGTCGGCCAACACAGCTGGTTGTGCATGATGAAGTACGCTGCAAACACATACAAGCCCTGAAAAGAAAAAAGATGAGGATCAACGTAGGGAAAGGAGATGTTTGCACCTTTCAAAGAAAATTTTGTCTCTAGTTTGTAACTGTTCAACAAAAATACATTAACGACATCAATGCAATGATTAATAATTATAATACACACACAAATTTTCAGCCGAATCATCCAGGGATACTTCATCCATTAGCAATGACATCATTCCCTCTATCACCCTCTTTTCATGACCGAAACTTTCTCAGACAACAACACCGGGCTGGGAATTACACAGAGACACCAGGCTGCCAAATACAACAAGTCTTTCCGGCATTTCGCAACACCTATCAGGAGGTAATGACTAAGAGGGTCACAACATTACAGAACATAAACTGTGAAGGTGTGTAAATCTCTAACTTTCATAGTAGATATTGTTGTTACAAATATCTATCTTAAGAAAAATGCTTAAATGTTTTACGAATGATCAAAACTGCAATAAAACTGAGAAAGACAACAACAGACAGAGTAGAGCTGAGACTCAGCATATACACACGTGGTGAAAATATAATGTACCCCTCGTTTTATCCAGGAACAGCCTACAATGGTAGCAGAAATAAATGGAATCTGAAAAAGTAATGATTAAAAAGAAATCTCTGATAATGAACAAATCAAAGTCAGACATTGCTTTTCAATCATACATTAAAAGAATGATTCAAAAAAATAAACTCTTGAAACAGACAGGGACAGAAATGATGATACCCCTAGAAAACACAAGAATGTGACCAAATGTTAAATCCAGGTGAGTCCACTAATTAGCATCACAGGTGTCTACAATGTTATAGTCAGTCGATATATCTAGGGCTACAGGTAGCACTGTGTCGTTTGGTGAAATGGTGTGTACCACACTCAACATGGACCAGAAGAAATTATGAAAAGAGTTGTCTCGGGAAACTACAAATGAAATGATAAACAAGCATGTTGAAGGTAAAGGCTAAAAGGCCATCTCCAAGCAGCTTGAAATCCTGTGACTAGAGTTGAACATATAATTTAGAAATTTAAGATCCATAGGACATTAGCCATCTCCCCGGAACGTGAAACATGAATGCCAAATGGCCTGTACTTATATAGTGCTTATTCAAGTCAAAAGACTTGACCAAAGTGCTTTTCATTACATTCAATCATTCACCCATTCATGCACACACTGATGGTGGTAAGCTACCTTGTAGCAACAGCTGCACTGGAGCTCACTGACAAAAGCGAGGCTGCCGTAAACTGGCGCCACCCGGCCCTCTGACCACCAGAGGACAAAAGACACTAAAAGCTGGAGCTTGATCGGTTAACATTTCGGTTTCAGGGCAAACTCCTGCATCCGGCACCACTCGTTGCCCAGAAAAACTTCTAAAGAGATTATAGGTGAACTTGAAGCTCAAGGATCATCAGTGACAGATCACACCATCCGTGGTTGTTTGAGCCAAACCTGACTTAATGGCAGATGACCAGAGACACTATTGTTGAAAACAACAAACTAAAAACTATAAATGCCAGACTAAAATTTGCCAAACTACATGTTGACCGGCCACAATCCTTCTAGGAGAATGTACTAAGGACAGATGAAACAAAAAAGACTTTTTGCCATGCATATCAGCTTAATGTCAACAGAGTGAAAAATGACACATATCAAGAAAAGAATACTTTCCTGACTGTGAATCATTGATGTATTATGTTCAGGACTGCTTTACTTGATATGACATCGGGTGTCTTGATCTCTGACACAGACTATTCTGAAATGGCATTTTATGATCCATTATCTTAATCCAACTGAGCATCTCTGGATGGAGCTTCTCCTGCATATCGAGAGGAGTGAACTAAAGTGGCTCAGGCCATAAATTGCATGGATGCCTTCCTCGGGAGGTGTTCTAGGAAGGAGGCCGAGGGGACAACAGAGGACCCACTGGAGGGACAATGTCTCATGGAAGAAGTTTCTAAGAAGAAGGAAGTCTAGGAATCGCTGCTGACACTGATGCTCCCGCGACCCACTCCAAGATGAAGAAGTTGACAAAGAATATGGGGGAGTGGTTGCCTAGGGGTCAGAGCATTGTGCTTGGTCCTAGAGGTTCTCAGTTCAAGACCCGCAGACTGCCTCTATGGCTCCCTGAGCAAGACCCTAAACCCAAGACTACTACCAGGGAGCCAACAGTGGTAGCCCCCTGCTCCCCAAGTGGATGGGTTAAATGCACAGAGTTTATTTCCCATTGTGGGACAATAAAGAGATTTACATTTTGAGCAGCTGAAACATGATGTCTGGAAAAAGCACCCTTCCAACCTGAGACAACTGGAGCAGTTTGCTCATTAGGAGTGGGCCAAAGTACCTGCTTAGAGGAGTAGATGCCTCACTGACTATTTCAGGAATCATTTGATTGCAGTGATTGCCTCAAAAGCCAGTACAACAAAATATTAGGTTATGGGTATTGTCATTTTTGTCCAGGCATGTTTCATGGGTTTATTTTTGAAAACCATTCTATTGTAGCATGGTTGAAAGGAATGTCTGACTTTTATGTCTTGATTTTCATAAAATCTTTAATGATTATTTGTACTGTCAAATATTTGTGATCGTGGTGAGCTTTTCTTTAATTAAATGAAGGGTGATACAGTCATGATGGTTTTTTCCCCCCGCTGTTGTATGTACATTTTTCAGATGGTGGACATGCTGTGATGATTAATCTCAGTGAAAAGGGCAGTTACACCAATGCAACCAGTACGAAATATACATCTGGAACTGTGACCTCAGCTGCCACACAAGGTAGTCAAAGTAATAGTTCTTCCCTGGATGTTTTGGATGCAGAATTATAAACAACATGGTTAGTTATGATTAGTAGTCCCAAAAAAAGAACAATAACCTTAACTGGAAAGTGCTAATTAATGAGCACCTGGTGAAACTGCTGCAAAACAGTCAACAGATGTAAAAACATATCTCACAGATCTCACAGGTCATTACGAGTTTAAAAGTGCTGTCTTAAGTTGAAAAAGATTATAGTTGGGAATATTAAAATAGGATATATGGTGTTCCTTTGGGAGAGGTTTATTTATATAAAACAGTTTATCGTAACATCTTTGACCTTAGCAGGAAGAGCGTGTACTCCCCTGCAATGCAATGGGTTTAATACAACACATTATGCTTTATACCCGTTAAACATAAAAATTTGCCCACTTATTTGAATCTATATGACACATACAGCACCAAGTCTGCTAATTCATGTTGCTATCTATATGTGGGTGATTAGCATAGATCATTAGTAAGCTGTTTAGCCTGAGGAACAGGCTTTACAACCATAGGCCTGTTACATAAGTGTTCCTGATTACAGAAGAGACTTCAGAGGTGGAAAGCAGATTCCTGAGCAGAGGACAGAGGAGGTGTTGAAGAAATAAATAAGGAACAGGAAAATAAATATTTGAGAGAGGGAATAAAGACAAAGTGGTATAGCAATGAAATACTATTTATAGAAGGGGGGCTGAAAAAGATTATCTTAGGGCTTTTTCAACAGCTGGCACTTTTCAATGTTTTTTTAAGTTTCACAAACACTTTTTTTTAACATGTAACAGCTTCCCAACCCTCCTCCACGTCACAAGTCAATGGCTACACAATACATATCACAGATTGCTCAATATCTTCTCACCAAGTTTAGGGAAAAGGGCACATATAATGTTAAGTATTAGCAGGATAGTCACTAGCAGTATTAATAATAATAATACATAGTCCCATATCCTAATCTATCAATACTCCTTTCCAGGAGTATTGATAGATTAGTCCCCCCAACCACAGGTCAGATGTGGGCACTGAGTCTTTCTTTCAACCTCTTAAAATCAGTCTTTAACGCCATACAAAACAAAAACAGCTATTTTAATACATTTATTGACTTATAAAACACTGGGGGTCCCAATAATGGCAACAAGTGAATCTGGTCGGCCAGTGTTTGCCCAACATAATAAAAAAAAAGTTAGATTCCCTTCCAAAATTAGCGAAGCTAGTCCCATGACCGAAAGGAGTATGTAAAGTAGCCTATAGCAGCCTTACTGCAGTAGAGACTGGAGACAGACTTCAATATTCTAAAGGTATTTTAGATGGTAGACTCAAAAAATGCCAAATATTTAATTACAAATCTGTGTTTACTGTATATCAAACCTCACTGTTTGTAGATCCAACTTTTGAAATTTCAGCTGCATCACTTAAGTAGAATGCCTCTGTCAGCTTTGCACATTTCTCTCTACTTAATAGCTCATGTTCAGTCAGACTGGATAGACGAAGAGTTTTTAAATTGTTTTTACCAAGTCGAGTCATAGATTCTCAATTCATTTGGCACTGACAAACTTTTCTATTCCTGCAATGACAGTTTCCTGTTACACAAGACATTTTTACTGCAGGCCTCAATCTCATCTGATCAGAGCCCTTCCTCCAATACATCTGGTCTCTCATTATATTTGCCCAACATTAAACCTCTTCGGTCTCCCAGAGTCTTTCTCTGATTTATGCCCTTCTTTTATGATGTGTCAGTTTAGGTATAAGGCAAATATCTCTATAGGGACTGTGCACTTTTTCATTTTCTGACTAGGGCTGAACAGTACAACAGAGATGTTTTAGACATTATGTGATAGTATAACCTTGCTTTAAACTCCTGCTGTTCTGTTGGCCATGATATTTTTCATAATGCTTTTTGTCCAATTATCTTATTTACTAAATCAATGAGCAGCTGAATTTCTTACGGGGTTAAATTATTTAGATATGGTCTCCACTTAGTGATTAGCTAATTGTTGGCAAGGAATATTATTTGTTGCTATAAGAGTAAAGAGGAATGTAAACGAACGCATTTTTGATAAAAAATTCTAAAAAAAAAAAAGAAAGATAATTTGCTGGTTTATCCCATAAAACTCAATACAACTGAAACACATAACATTTGTAATTTCTATGTGACAAAATGTGAAATACTTTGAGAGGTGCTACAAAAACAACCAAAAAGAGCCTTTACTGAACTGATCTTAATTGTTGACATCAGCTGATGCCTCATGAGTATAACTGAACTGTTAGAGATTTCTGATATATAGGAGACACATTTTATGCTTATATGTTTATGGTGCTTAAAAACAGCCTCAATTCCTTACATCTATTAAACAATCTGGTGCTGAGTATCCTATTTTTAGACAAATATTAAATAAAGAGGAGTGTGCTGGTGATAAATCATGATGAAAACTGTAGCTGTTTCATGACTGTTGATATTTTTGGCGGCCGCCGACATGACGAGGAAAGGGTTATAGGCAGAACGAGGAGATAATGAGGAGTGCTGCCGTGGAGATCTGATTATCGTCTTCTCATTCTGCCTGATAAAGCACAGACATACGGTGGAAAAACAGAGCTGAAGAAAGAAAGGAAAAGGTGCATCCTTTAGATTTAAAGGTCACCTATTTCTTGCCTATATTTGAATGTGATTAGCTCCTCAGTTCAGTACGGTTAAATATGCAGCTGGAAACTACACCTTGTTTCCACTTCCATTGGAAACCAAGTTGTGAAAACTGCAACACAAATACACCCATCCACAGCTGTAACATCTGCAACTGTTTATTAATGCTCTGTAATTAGCAGCAGGGAGGTGTGCTTTACTGCTACAAGAGCCACAACTGCAAGGTAAATATGGAAAAATCTTCTCATGGAAAGTTCACTGCATGCACAAAACAACACTCTGCAATTAAAACGGTGAAATAACTTTCCTCTACACACAATGGAAATGAGGACCTAAAAAACAATGAGATTGTAAGAGTAGAGCAACATGTGAAATGATAACTCGGCAGCTTTCAAAATCAGGAAATATTCACCCTCAATTCTAAGCTTATTGGATTAGCAAATTGCTCAATGTGTGCAGAGTTGTAAAAAGTGTACACATATCAGTTTTGATTACCATGATTTAGTTTTTCTCTTTTTTTTCCATCCAGTATTTAAAGTCTCCTACTGCCAGCCACCCCATCTCCACAGAAACCCTTTCTTAAGTTTTTTGCTGCATCTTTATGCACAAAAAACGTGTTTATTTATCACCTGTCTCTGCTCTATGAGTCCTTGCTTATTCCTGCAGCATACTTCAAAGGTCTGCATCAGCATTCTGATGCTGCAGTCTCTGTGCCTTGACTGTAAATCCAATGAATAAGTTAAAGTACAAAAAGTTCATATTTGTTTTCTTCTTTTGCCACTTTGTTCGAAAGGTTTCCAAGAGACAGTATTGATATTGGTAGGTGACCTCTGTAAAGAGAAGGGCAACTTAATCTAAAGGGAGTCTATTAACCTAGATGAAAACTTCTTAAATGGTATATCTACCTTATTATATATATTTGCTTCAGTGCTCCTGAGTGCATCCACATATGCCACAAATAATAAAGATGATAGCAGACAGGTCAAGGATAAAGTTGTGGAGAAGGTTTAGAGCAGTGTCATATTATGAAATGTCTAAAGCTTTTAACATCTTATGCTCTACACAATAAGAAAGAGTCACATTTTATCAGTTGAAAAATATTACCAGAATGTAACAGTTGTTTCCCTGCAAACAGGAGTTTCTATTTTGATAATATTTCTGATATTTTCTTAATTTCATCTTAGATACTGCATATTCCAGCTGACAAGGACCAGAAAGTTGGGTCACAGACTAGTTTTTAATTCTTTGCACAGGCTACATGTACATTTTATAATTCAGGATGCTTCTATTGATTCTTAAAAGTTTAAATGATCGTATTACAACTTATTTAACATATTTTCTTTATCTCTAAGGGTTCTCCATGCCTGTTTTTCTGAAAATGGCCTTCCACTGATATCAAAATGGAGAACCCTAAGGACCTGATCTTCAGATTCGCATGTCCTAAAACACATGCCTGTGTTTGTATGCACAGAGCAGATCTTCAAATAAGGCTTACAATTCAACAGAGCTTGTTCAAACCTTTTTTTGTGTGTGTGTGACTTCATTTTTTAATTACCATACTTCCCAAATTCAAATATGTACAACGTGCAAAGTGATTGTTCAAATGAATAACTTAAATGCAGCCTCATTGTTTGGATCTTTTCTATTGCTCCTGAAAGTTGTGTGCAAACTGACATGCAGAAATATCTGCAGTTTTTGTTGCTACAAAGGATGCATTGGTAGAATGACACGGGATTGAGAGATATTCTCTGTGAATGTCTTTTTGACTGTCAAAAATCACAATGGTAGAATAATATTAACAAAGGTCAAAGGTCTATGCAGGTGGACACAAATTAATGCAGCAAGACTGGATGCAGTCTTTAAACAATTAAGCCAAAGAGGAGTGAAATTAAATATTGCAATATTTACAAATATGCTGGGGAAAATTTTAAGCTAAAGTAGTTAAAAAACAATCCAATGGAGATTGTTTTCCAAGTTTTATAGAGTAGCCCAAACTAAGTCAATTTGTATCATTCTTTGGCTTAGAAAACATGCAAATTGAAACCAGAAGAACAGGTCCACCCCTTAGGAATGGGGAGTCATTAAGGTCTTTTGCTAACCTGTAATACCCAATACTGGTTTATGCTTCTGAAAGGGGGGAGTCGTTAGGGGCATCGTTGTCGTGGCTGACCAAGACCAGTAGATTGTTTTTTAAGCTGTTTAACTTTTTGGAACATTAACACATGCACATTTATCTCTCTATATATACTGTATATACACACACACACATACACACGCACCCTTATATATATCTATATCTATATATAGATATAGACATATATATGGGTGTGTGTGCGCATGTGGGTATGGGTGAGCATCTTTTCCTTCTCACAACAGAGATTTTTTTCCCCCCTCAGCTTAAGCGAAGCATAAAGGATGGTTATGTTTTGTACATTTGCACCTGTTTTTTTCAAACACAGCTCTGGGAATAGATGTCCCAAAGCTAGATGATAGTCCAGCAGATAAGCTTTCACAAGCGCACCATAATGACTGTTTACTCCATCCAGACAGTGTCTTGCCCACGACCAAAATCTAATAAATTAGCAAAGATTCCCAAAGAAGTAAATCATGATAATCTAATTAAAATCAAAATAACTCCAATTGGGGAAAAAGTTAAAACAATTAAATGCGGTCTGTTTAACATAAGATCGCTTTCCTCTAAAAGTCTACTAGTTAATGACTTGATTTGTGATAATCACATTGACTTGTTTTGCCTTACAGAAACCTGGCTGCAGCAAGAGGATTATGTGAGCATAAATGAGGCAACTCCTTCAAGCTATTTAAATTTTCACATCCCCAGAAGTTCTGGGCGAGGAGGAGGAGTAGCAACAATCTTCCAGTCTGACTTACTGATTACTCCCAAAACAATTAATACCTACAACTCTTTTGAACATTTAACCCTTAATTTCCCTGATCCAAATTTCAAGGCAAGAAAACCTCTTCTTTTTGTAACTTTGTATCGTCCACCAGGTCCTTACTCTGAATTTTTAGATGAGTTTTCAGAGTTCCTTTCTGATTTGGTATTAAATACTGACAGGGTCATCATAGTGGGAGATTTTAACATCCATGCTGACATTGAAGGCGATAGCTTAAGAGCAGCCTTTAATGCTATCTTAGACACTATTGGCTTTGTTCAAAATGTGAATAGTCCCACGCATTCTCATCTTCATACTTTGGATCTTGTGCTGACATACGGCATAGAATGTGAAGAAATAACAGTATTTCCTCACAACCCTGTCCTCTCTGACCACTTTCTAATAACCTTCAGGATTACTTTAACAGAGTTCTCCTCCCCCAAAAGAAGGTTCAATTTTAGTAGATCTTTATCAGATAGTGCAGTTATAAATTTTAAAGAATCTGCTTCACTTTCTCTCTCCTCTGTGTCACTGAGCAGTGCTGCAGAGTGCAAAAGCTTAGCTTATTCCCCTTCACAGGTTGATGATTTTGTTGATGGGGTTGCTAGTTCTCTGCGTATTGCCTTAGACAACGCAGCTCCTTTGAAAATGAAAACGTTAAAAATAGAAAGCTTGCTCCTTGGTTTAATGCAGAGCTGCGTACTTTGAAGCAAAATGCTAGGAAACTCGAGAGAAAATATCGCTCCACAGGCCTGCGAGAGTCCTTCCTAGTCTGGAAAAATGGTTTACTGCTGTATAAGAGGACCCTTTGTAAAGCAAGAGCAGCATACCTCATTAATAGAGGAGAATAAGAATAATCCTAGATTTCTTTTTAATACAGTTGCCAAACTCACCCAGAGCCATAGCTCTGTTGAACCGTCCATTCCACCTGCTCTTAGCAGCAATGATTTTATGGGATTCTTTATAAATAAGATTGATCTTATTAAAAATAAGATCATAAGCACTCCTCTATCCGCGATTGTACCTGAGGTAGTCATGGAATCTGAACCGGGTTTAGACTGCTTTGATCCAGTTGAACTCTCTGAATTAGCAAAATTATTGTCTTCATCTAAGCCTTCAACTTGTATGTTAGATCCAGTTCCAACCAGGTTATTTAAGGAGGTATTCCCTTTGATCTCCTCCTCCATTTTAGATGTGATTAATCTATCTCTGTTACAGGGATATGTACCTAAAGCTTTTAAGGTTGCTGTAATTAAACCTCTGCTTAAGAAACCGTCTCTTGACCCAGATGACTTGGTCAATTATAGACCTATATCCAATCTTCCTTTCTTATCCAAAATTCTTGAGAAAGTAGTTGCCAAACAAGTTTGCGATCACTTCCACCATAATGAACTTTTTGAAGAGTTTCAGTCTGGCTTTAGAGCTCATCATAGCACTGAAACAGCTCTGGTGAAAGTCACTAATGATATTCTCATGGCCTCAGATAATGGACTTGTATCTGTGCTCGTCCTGTTGGATCTTAGTGCTGCATTTGATACAGTTGACCATAATATTCTTTTAGAAAGACTTGAATATTTTGTTGGAATTAAAGGAACAGCACTAGACTGGTTTAAATCTTATCTATCTGATCGAATTCAGTTTGTTCATGTTAATGATAGATCTTCAACACGCTCAAAGGTTACCTGTGGAGTACCACAGGGATCAGTGCTAGGACCAATTCTCTTTACTTTATACATGCTCCCAATTGGTAGAATTATTAGACAGCATGGGATTAATTTCCACTGTTATGCTGATGATACCCAGCTATATCTGTCTATAAATCCAGATGAAGCTAACCCATTACATAGATTACAGGCATGTAAAAACCTGGATGACTCTTAACTTTCTGCTTCTGAATGCAGACAAAACAGAAGTTATAGTCTTTGGACCAGAGTCTCTGAAAAAGAAACTGATTAGCCAGTCACTTCATTTGGATTAAACTGATTTCAGATAATAAAGTAAAAAATCTTGGTGTTATTTTTGATCAGGACCTGTCATTTAAATCCCATATCAAAGAGGTTTCTAGAATTTCCTTCTTTCATCTGAGGAACATTGCAAAAATTAGAAATATCCTGTCCAGGGGTGATGCTGAGAAACTAGTCCATGCATTTGTTACTTCAAGGCTGGACTATTGTAATTCTTTACTATCAGGAAGTCCACAAACTGTAGTTAAAAGCCTTCAGCTGATCCAAAATGCTGCAGCCAGAGTTCTAATGAAAATTAAAAAGAGAGATCATATCTCGCCTATCCTGGCTTCTCTTCATTGGCTTCCTGTTAAATCAAGAATAGAATTTAAAATCCTCCTTCTCACATATAAAGCCTTAAATGGCCAAGCTCCATCTTATATCAGAGATCTGATTGTTCCTTATGTTCCTAACAGAGCACTTCGCTCTCAATCTGCAGGTTTACTAGTGGTTCCTAGAATTTCTAAAAGTAGAATGGAGGCAGATCTTTTAGTTATCAGGCTCCTCTCCTGTGGAACCAACTACCAGTTTTAGTCCGTGAGGCAGACACCCTGTCTACTTTTAAGGCTAGGCTTAAAACTTTCCTTTTTGATAAAGCTTATAGTTAGGGTGGCTCAGGTTATCCTGAGCTATCTCTATAGTTATGCTGCTATAGGCTTAGACTTTTGGAGGACATAGGGACCCCCATTTCATCATTCTGCTTCATTCTCTCTCTGTTCTCCTATTCTGCAGAATCTGTTAGTTCAATCTCTAACCTTCTGCTCTCTCTGCTTTTCCTCAGAGTAGCTTTGTCTCGTCTGTTCCTGTTTGGCTGTGACGTCATCCTGGAAAGAAACATCAGCTGTGCTGCTTCTATCAACACCCTTGTTTATAGATGTTGGAGATCGGCCTGTTTTCCAGTGTGGTCCTGTTTCTCTGACCGTGACTGAGTGGATGTGCTCTCTTCGTCCTCTGGCATGGGAGCTGCCTTGGAGCTCGTCTGCCTGGCTGTGTGTTTCCTGGACGGGGCCGCCTTTTACAGCTGCTTTTTGTATCTCTGCTTCTGTCTCCTTGAACCCCAGTCGGCCTCGGCAGATGGCCGCTCACACTGAGCCTGGTTCTGCTGGAGGTTTCTTCCTGTTAAAAGGGAGTTTTTCCTCTCCACTGTCGCTACAAGCATGCTTAGTGTGGGGGATTGTATTTGAGTCAATGAGTCAATGCAATCAACTGGTTTTCCTTAGATAGAAAACTTTGTATCAATTTGACTGTATGATCTGGTTGAACTGTAAAGTGCCTTGAGATGACATGTGTTGTGAATTTGGCGCTATATAAATAAACTGAATTGAATTGAATTGAACTAAGGGGAAAGAAAAAGAGATAGAGACAGGAAATTTGTATGAATATAAATCAAAACGACAGAAGATATACAGTAACTGCTAGAAGTCTGCTTCCACACCTGTATAAGATGAGAGGGAAAGAAAGCAGAGAGCATAACAATAGCGACAAGATTTGAACCTGTTTAAAGTCACACAGACCTTGGGTGGGGTGGTGGGAGTTTGGAGGACAACATAATAAATAAACTTAACTTATTTTCGCTATTTAATTTGTTACTTTTCTTTATAGCTCTTAGAAATAGGCTTCATATTTAAAGTGTGCTATAAACCATTAAAACTATTTATTTTTTTATCTTTTATGATTTTAATTATTATTTCCATCCAAGTAAGTGGCTTATAACCTCATGTTTCTTTTATAACCAACCTCAACTGTCTGCAAAAGACGCTCATTTTATTTACAACTAAAGCATAATATTTTCAAAACAATCTTTGTAGAACCCCCCCCTACATGCCCACTTAATGCAAATGTAATTAAGCGCTCCTCATTTGGAATCTTTAAAGATCAGGCCCAAACTAAAGTGTATTTCTCCTCCTAATGTACAACCCTCTGCTGTGGAACCACCTTCTTACGACCTTAAGCCAGACTAAACGGTTGTCTGCAAACTGCAGACAACCGTTTAGTCTAGCTTTAAGTATAAGCTTATAGATTTCATGCATTTTATGAAACCAAATTTATATTAGTGTTAGTTCTTAACACGTTTAACACATTCGCCTATAACAGGATAGAAATTGGGATGGAATTTCACTTAACAGCAGAACAAAACGTTTTTTAGAGTCTAAATTAATGGCATGTTGTTTTTTGTATCTGTGTCATAAGAGCATTTCTATTAATGTACATAGAAACATTTAAGTAAGTCAGGGAACTTTAGCAGTTTGTGAAACTGTCCTCAACCAAAGATCTGTGCACAATATAGGACATCATCAGCCTACAAACAAATGGCCAGGGACTTAGAAGAGGACCTGCAGATTGCTATTTAAAGAGTCCACATGACGTCATAGAATAAAGCAAACCTTGGAGCAAACAGAAATTAAGTGCGAGATTTACTGATGGTGATGACATCACTTCTCTTTATTAGTCACTGTGCCAACAGGACCAGTTTATTTTGGTCAGCACTGTTGTCTTTAGCATGTGGATGCCACATATCACCGTGGGTTACCACAGACTTGTTGCTGCGCACTTTGACTTAATAGTGACAAAGAGACTTCAACAGAACCTATAAACACTTAATTAGAAACCTACAACTTAAGTTGAAGGATGTGAGGTAAATAAAAAAACAGACCCAACATACAAATATAGAACCAGTGTACAACTTAGAAACAAAGGCTTTTTGTTAAACTTAGAAAACAGCTAAAATTAAGTTTTAGTAGTTTCTATGACAAAAGAAGAATAGCTATGAAAAGTTTTAATAACTACTCATAGTAAACAATAACCTGGCATTCAAATAGCAATGACGAGTTAAGATCAGGGAGGTTTCAGTATATTATGTTGAGAATTTTAAATACTGTAGTGTGGTTTTAGTTGGATGTGAGCAGGGTCTTAGAAAACCAGGTTCCAGAAGGTGTTGCTTTAGAATTTATATACCGAAACAGTTTTATATTGTCAAAATTAAAATGTTATACTTTTTATAGATACGTATACTGACTTGTAGTAAACTGGGCCATGGGTTTCAGAGCTCCCATGATGCAGTTTGTTAAAGAGCTTAAAGGCAATGGAAAATGTAATTTAGGCCATACAAACAAATGTTAAAGACACCACTCAAGGGTTTGTAGTTTAGAGAGAAAAAACGTGCAAACAAAGTTTCACACCATTTTTTTTTTGTTATTTGCTAAGAATAGGAAATAAGATTGGACACACACAAAAAAAAACAGATACAAATTGAAAGAGAAACCATAAACAAAACAAAAAAAGAGACTTTTGCACATATGGCATGGAGATGGGACACATTGTAAACCTTGATACTCCCAGTATAATAATTTTGTCTTCTGCCAACCTTTGCCCACTCTTAAAAAGGCTAATCATTTGCAACCAAGCACATAACGAAGCACAGGCATGACACACAAAGACGTCTACATTAAATAGTTCATAGGAATAAAAAAGACAAATTTTAACCAGAGAAAATATACAACAACACAATTCTTTTGATGCACCTCTCAAAACTTTAATCTTCATTTTAAATTATGCAAAGCTAACCTGACATAGTTCAATAGACTTTATGATATGAGAGTGGGAGGTTTTTACAATCATCAAATCAGCTGTACAGCAAATAATGCAATGAGCAAGCAAACTTACCAGCAGGCAGTTAAAGATGACGTAGAGAATGAGGATCCACAGGTACCTGTAGCCCATGTGGAGTCCTGCCCACAACCAGACCAAGGAGATGAGCAGAAACAGGTAAAGCACCAGCGGCACCTCTAGAGCACAAAGTAAAAACTGAATTAGAAATAAATTCCTTATTAGTTAAAGAAAATAAAATTAACAGCAATGTGAAAACTTCAATACAAGATCATTTGTTTATGAAGACAGCAAAGTCCAGCTGATGAGCAGCTTTTTGGCTTGATTCCATAATCCTCCTAAAAGCACAGAGCACAGCATGCTTCTCTGGAGCCCAGCCATGAAAATTATTGTTGTTTAATGTATGACTGATGAGAATCTTATCTTCCAGGATGACAAGCAACAACAGTTCTCACCCAAAGGTTTAAAAAAGTCTAACCTATCTTCATTATCTCAGTCTTCCATAAACCAGCAATAAAGATCAGGAAAGTGTTGATGAGGAAACTGATATTGAACGTTGTTGTTCTTCTAACTCAAACCTTTTTACTTATCCCTGCTAGTGTTTGAACACTGCAAAAATAATATCTATCTATCTATCTATCTATCTATCTATCTATCTATCTGTCTGTCTGTCTGTCTGTCTGTCTGTCTGTCTGTCTGTCTGTCTGTCTGTCTGTCTGTCTGTCTGTCTGTCTGTCTGTCTGTCTGTCTGTCTGTCTGTCTGTCTGTCTGTCTATCTATCTATCTATCTATATATATTTTATATATTAATTAGAAAGTACTTTTGATTTATACCCTTTGTGTAAAACCATTCAGAAAATGTAATGTGAAATACATGCAAATATTTTAAAAGTTCTACAGGAGTTGCAAACTTTAATGCAACTATTTATTCAAAATATATATGCTCTGAATCTGCACTTAGAGTCAGCGCCTCATCCAGTCAGCATTTGTGCTCTCACTTATAAGCCCAAGTGAAACAAAAGTGGGGATACAAACCATTTTGGAAAAGAGTTTTGATTAAAAAAAAATATAAAAAAATTTCAGGTCATGGAAAAAGATTGTTTTAAAATTAACCTTTACTAGTAGCCAATCTCAAAGTGCTAAAAAAATCAAAAAATAAAATTATGAAAATATGTAAAGTTGAAGGTAAATACAAATATACAAAAATATAAAAGATGTGAGAGTTGTCTTTGTCTATCAATTGCACTCCCCAGCTTTTCTGACAAAAAGCAGTCAGATGAAAGCAGGTTACGCTCTAAACAGCTGGATTTACCTCCACCAGCTCCTCTTAGCAGCAGCTTGACAAGGAAGATTGCAAAACAACATAGGTGCATAATAACGTTAGAAAACTAAAGGATTTTACACAAATAACTTGGCTAGCACTGTCTGTTTGGACTTCTTAAAGACAGGTTGCCACAAATTATGTAATATAGATTATTCATCTTATTAAAGGAATAGTACACCCAAAACATGATTAGCCTTCATTTTCTACTCACCCCCATGCTGAACAACACTCTGGAGTACTTTTTTGATATCTCAAATGCATCTGGAGATCTGGGAGGCTTCTTACTGTCTGCTGGCATTCAAATAATGGAGGTCTATGGTGCCCGAGGCAGAAAGGTCCATAAAAGTCCACAAAACGTGTCAATATTCCTCCATACTGCTCGTCCAATGTATTCCAAGTGTCCTGAGTGGGTAGCGTCCATAATTTACTCGAAACAAAGTAATTTAGAATGTTTTTAGAGCATAAACAGTAGTGTATAGGATTTCCTAAAAGCGCGTGCCTGCGAGTTCACGAGCCTACGGAAACCGCGGCAGACCAAACCAGATGAAAGTGCGCATTCAGCTCGGCAAAGAACTCATGCTCTTCCTCAACACTGAAGTCCTCAGACATTTTTCTTTCGTTGTTTCTTTCTTTGCACAGGTAAACAGCACATTTCTTCTTCTAGGCTTGCATTATCAAGAGCAGACGCTGAATGGGCACTTTCATCTGGTTTGGTCTGCCGCGGTTTCCGTAGGCTCGTGAACTCGTAGGCGCGCGCTTTTAGGAAATCCTATACACTACTGTTTATGCTCTAAAAACATTCTAAATGACTGTTTCGAGTAAATTATGGACGCTACCAACTCAGGACACTTGGAATACATTGGACGAGCAGTATGGAGGAATATTGACATGTTTTTTGTGGACTTTTATGGACCTTTCTGCCTTGGGCACCCTAGACCTCCATTATTTGAATGTCAGCAGACAGGAAGAAGCCTCCCAGATCTCCAGATGCATTTGAGATATCAAAAAAGTACTCCAGAGTGTTGTTCAGCATGGGGGTGAGTAGAAAATGAAGGCTAATCATGTTTTGGTTTACTATTCCTTTAAGGAGAGCACAGATATGTTAAACCTACACTTGGTATTACGGTACTAACTGCTCTTGGTTGATAAGGAAAGTTGCAAAAAACATTCTCAGAGAGACCCAGGAGACAGAGGGAACTGTTAGAGCAAATCAATACAGGACCAAAATAAGCTCAACCCCATCTGATAACCTTATTAGGAAATATTGCTAGTAACAGTTGGATTGATTTCAGATGTCTATGTCAAAAAGGGAAGAAATAATGAAAGAAAACAAAACAATGTATCATTCTACCAAGTTTTTATATATATATATATATATATATATATATATATTAGTGCTGTCAAAATTATCGCGTTATTATCGCGTTAACGCGAGGCCATTTTAATGCGGATAATTTTTTTAACGTGACATTAACGCTATGTGGTTTTATGGTACAATTTTCCAAGTACATCCCGCTGCAGCCTGTGGGAAGGCGGGGCTACTTTCCCCCAGTCTATGCATTTTCCATAGGCTTCAAGAGCGGAGCTCCTCAAGGAAAAAAGACACTCATACACTGGGTGACACTAGTGCCTTTTCTTTAAGCCCCACCACCAACAAACAAGTTGAGTGTCTGGTAACTAGTAGCAACCTGAAATACGCTGAGAAAACAGATTACTGAGGTGAAATGGAATCTGCTACGGCACTCTTGCTGTCTGTATACGCCACAGGTCAGTATCGTGTGTGTGTGTGTGTGTGTGTGTGGGGGGGGGGGGGGGGGGTGTGTGTGTGTTCTCATTTTTGTTAAGAGGCTGAAAAGTAACTTTCTAGAGCATAGACTACCTCCATCTAGTGATGTCGGTCTATTGATTTTGATGTATTAATTGAAAATTGTTCATTATTACCTTGGTTAATTGATATCTAATGTTAACTCTACTACATTTTATAGCAGTAGGGTAAAATGCTTGTCTTTGTTCAAAAGACTGTATTAACTGTAAAGACTGTCTTTTACATCAGCCTGTTTTCAGGGCCTTTTTTTTTGGCTACATATTTGTTATTTTTTGCTACATGCCTCCCCATCTTCTTGCCATATGTTTCTATGGCATAAATGAGTGTCTGTGACCTGTTTTCATTTAAAAAAAGAACATTGGCACAAACCTAGCCTGTATGTATTTTTTGTATGTCATCGAGAGTATTTAAATGATTTTCAATCAGAAAAAAAATGTGTGATTAAAATGCGATTAATCGCGAGTTAACTTAGGCATTGATGCGATTAATCGCGATTAAAAATTTTTTATCGATTGACAGCACTAATATATATATATATATATATATATATATATATATATATATATATATATATATATATATATATATATATATATATTACAGGGTCATCACACATTTGATGACCCCGTAGTTATTCTTACTTTAAGGAACCTTGCCTAATAATTTTTAAGGCAGAAAAAAACTTTCTAAGCTGATGTTAGAGTCATGAGGGATAATCCTATTTAAAAATGCTCTGCTGACTCAGTTTAGCTGTAGCCTGTTGCTAGCTGCTATGTAGGACACAGTGTCCAGCAGAGTCCAGTTCACTTCACAAGTAGGATGGAAACACAGGGCACGGGGCCCAGGTTTGCACAAAAAGCCAACACTTAGGTGCCACTTCCATGCTTCAGTCATTCCCACTCTGCCACATAGTCTGCTTCTTTTCCTACTCTCCATGTTTGCAAAATACGTGCTCTGATTTCTCTTCTTAACATTATCAGAAAAAAAGATCTCTTAGAAGACAGCTGGCCTGTTAGATATTTTTTTTCTTTGCTCCTTAGGCCTTTATACTGCTTCCAGCAGCACATACTGTTCCTATTTCATTCCCTCTATTTCTTCCACCCAAGCACATCTGTCTCCTTCTCATCTATGAACAATTTGAGTTTTCCAACCATGTAAGCAAATTCCACTCTGGATGGGACAGAGCTCCCACAGTAAGAGCAGGTTCCCAGAGCCAAATGGATACCAACTGCAAAAGGCTAACTGCATTTTCGGATACCACCATGAAAGAGAAAATAAAAAACAGCATGTGGGCGCAATTTAAAATGGAAACTAAATATATGAATCTTTCTTTGAATGCTTGTTCTTTCTCAGCTGTTTGGAATAGTTTTCATTTTCAACACGATGCACCTATTTTTCTTAATAACTTTCAGTTTACAGTTTGTATTTCAGCATAATATCTCAGTTTGAAAAGATAAACTGAGACGATAGACTTAAGAAAAAAGTCAAACAAAATATAAAAAAACAAACACAGTATTGACATTGGTGCCTCAAAGAGGTCAGCAGCTGTAGTAACAATGAGCTACAACATGGATGTAATATAAGCCCGTATGAGCCCAACTAGCAATAAAAAAAGGCCAAACAGAACCAAAATCTGGGGAAATTAATCATTAAATATATTTACAACAATAATTTATTCCATGCAAAATACATGATGATAAATATCTTCAGCTTCAGCATTGGAAGAGACCAATGTAGCAGTTGTACAAATGCTATAAAACAATTCAAACAAAATAAACTTGTCTGGATAACAGATACAACCTTGATACCCCAAGTAGGGAAACAATAAACATCCGGGAGAAATTGCTTAAATAGGCATTTGAGTTTGTGGTTAACCTTAATAGGCAAAATTGGATGAAGTTCAGAAGGCACTGTAAACAATAAAGCACTTTGCAATAAAACCTTATCCATCACATGTATTTGTTTATTCCTGTTCTGACCAATCAGCGTTGAAAATCATGCGTCCATGAAGCAAATGCTGCTGTAAAAAAGCTTGTATCAAAAAGAACATCTGGTCTCATAAACACTGTTCATGGTTTTCTGAGCTAGGTTGTGATAAGGGTTTTACTGATGACATTTTAATATCCCTAACTTCAGGTTTAGAGCGCCTTCTTTTCCCTGCCACAGGGCAGAGTTCCAGTCATTCCCTCAGATACAGGAACGTCTGCAAGAGGTGCACAAGCAGACTTTGGCATGATGGCCTGATCCTCCTGACGTCAGCAATCCTGCTATATTTCACACAGTCCTGTGGGTTTAACATGTGGGCTTCTCACACTCATGCACCAGCAGAAAGATTAGTCCTCATCTTATCACACCAGTTGTTTGCTGCTGTAAGGATTTTGAAAACGTGACCTCTATATGCACTGTGCATAAATTTAATCAGCTAAATGGAAATATCAATGTTGAATCTGCATTTTAAAAATAATTAATGAATAAGTTATTATTTCTCTTAAAGCTAATTAGCAACAAAGGAATGAAGAAGGAGGCTTGAGACATATTAGATAAACTCTGCAGGGCAAAGAAAAATTAAGTCATAATTAGTTGCTTAATATGAACTTTTAAAAAACATGTATCCAGATTACATGGTAACTTGAATATTTAATTACTCAAATGCATTATTTAATAACAGCACATTTTATCTTTAGCTGAACAGTATTACTTACTGAAATCTTTTCTTGTATTATTTAGTTTCTTGTACTTGCCACTGACACGCCTGAATTTCTCCACTAAAGAACAATAAAGGGTATATTTGTTCTTCTACACCCCCTAGCCTGGGATCTTTTGACATGGAGCTTGCATGTGCCCCCCATGTGTGGGTTAAAGCATGGACTTAGGCAGCCTGCCAGCGTCCAAAAACATGACTGCACTTAGGTATGAGTGTATGCAGATTTGCTTGTTTGTCCTGTACTGTCTCTGTGTACCCCACCTCTGGCCTAGTTATACAGATAATATACATGTATATGCACAGCATTTTGGCAAAAGATACAAATAAAAATAAAAAAATGCAATATGTTTAGTGTGCAAGTTTTATGATTTGTTGTACTGTATGCCTTTTGTGTGTAAACAAGATTCTGTTGAGTCATCAAGCCTCCAGATAACAGATACAAGTTACTGCCAACCTTGTTAAGTTTCTCCTCAAACTTTGACCAGTTAGTGCTGCCAAGGTTGTGCAGTTGTTAGCACAGCTGTCCTGGCCTTTCAGAGTGGATTTCATCTGTTTTCTCTGGGTGTTCAGGCATGTTGGGTTAATTGGAGATTCTATATTATCCTTTGATATAAATGTTCCAAATAGGTTGTTTTTGGGATGGACTAGTCAGCTCTCCGGGTTGTACACTCCCTAACCCAGACACTGTCCCATAGTAACCCTGGGCTGCAACATGCAGACATAAACAATGAATAAGGGGTGCACATTTTGCAGAAACTTGTTTTAAAGCAGATGCACGGATTGACTGAAGTGTGGTACTTGTCCAGTGGATGGACAGTGGATATATACAGCTTAAATGGGTAGTGTTCATAGTACAAGAAGTGTATAACCCTAGACACTGCTGTTTTGTAGTTTCATCCTTTCTCCTTATATTTGGTTCCTTGTCTTTGATTTTAGGTTAAACAAGTTTTAATTTGTTTTCCTGGTCTATCATATTATAATGCCTAATCACATCCCACAAGCTACGTTGATGCCAGTTTAGAGCTACAATAATTGGTTGTCTGCACTGCACCACAGGCCACACACAGTAAAACTGCAAATTGCCCTAATTTGGGCTTCAGTTTTCAACTGAGAGGCCGTGGCAGAGCAAAAACCAATGAAAGCCTCCTGATTATCACTGATACCCAGTGATTACAGGCTGACTGATGAGAGGCTGAAGATGTTTGGCTTGTTTCTTCTTGTGTGGGCAAAATGTCTGACTGCCCTGACTGTACAGTTCTGATTTACACCACTCATACTTCTTCTGAAAGTTATTTCTGTCCAAACAAAACAAATTAATATTGCACAGATCAAGACTGTTTGCACACATCTTGGTACATTATTATATCAAGTGCATTTAGGCTTGTTGTCAAATGGATTAGACGTGGTATACTTTGTCAAATAGACATCTAAGCTGAACAAATATTAAAAGGTTAGCATTGTTTAAAGCAAAATTGTTTTTCATCTAGATTTGTTTTTCTCAACATGTTACTCAAACAGGTAGAATAACTGAGGTGGAATACTTCACCTCATTATTTGTCCTGATACTCCTTGAACTTTTCCACATGTATTAAGTCTACAACCAAAAATGCACTAGAGGCTAACATGAGGTTAATATTTTTAGAGAATTGAAAGCATGGAGACAAAGGAACAAAGCAGGCAAGTCATGGTATGCAGTTGTGAAGAGGTTTAAAGTAAACATGGCGGCATCATATCTTGAGATTCTTTGCTTCAGGAAGGACAAGGAGGCTGATCAGAGATGATGCAAAGATGGAAACAGATAAATACCAGGTAATCATAGAAACTCCGGGCATAAAATACATTAAAAAAAAAACATGGTTGGGTTCTCTATTAAATATTTTATATTGATCTATGGTATAAATATGCCGTTTGAGTTGTAAATTGATAAAATATGGGATTGAAGGCACAAAACGATTTTTGCCTAAATCCATTCAAATACTTATTAAAAAAAGACGGTTGATCTCTAGATGTATTTGGGGTTAGTCTGGACGACTTTAACAAAAATATAAGTTGCCATGTGTTTAAAAAAGGCCATTGTGATTTATTTTGATTTTCCTTTGCACTAACCACAAGTATGTAGATGTTTTACTCCAAGTTTTTATTGTTTTCATGACCCTGAAAGCATGCTTATTCACAGTCTATTGTTACTGTTGCATAGGAAACAGCTTACTTCTACTCGCATGCACATATCTGCACACTAGTTCGCTGTACGTTTTCTCTTCCCTTCTAAGCGGTGGCAAACACACTTTAAGCACAATGCTACTACCTAAAGCACTGGAATGCTACTACCTAAAGCACTGGAGGGAAAAAGCAAAAAGTCTTACACCTATTAAACTTAATGTGACCAAAATTAAGTGCCTCTTGGATTTGGAAATTACATTTTATAAAATTCTGATTATATTCCAAATACAATCAGTTGTATAATCCTGGTTTGGAGGCAAGTAAGATCAAAAATGAAGAATTGACATTATTGCTCAGACTTATTTACCTGTGCTGTTTGTCCTTCCTCGGTAAATGTCATCATAGGCCCTCCATTGCTCAGTTACCTGGTAGGCATGGATAAATATGACCAGCACTGCAACCAAGCATATTAGAGGCACTAACACTGCCGTGCAAAGAGCCGCATAGATGTTGGGGATGAAACACCTAGAGGAGATAAAAGGGAATATGTTAGTGATTAATTCTTACACGATATATATTAGTCAAGATGGAATAAAACACATTAGCTACCAAGCTTGAAATTGTTAAAAAATAAGTGCTGAAAATCACAAAGAATAACCCCTTTTTGCAATGCTGAATTTAATAACTACATTTAACTCTTGTTTTTTTTGTATGCATATTTAAGACTTTTCTTCAATAATCCATGAATAAAATGTTTTTTGATTTCACTTCTGAGCCATTCTTCAGATCCAAAGGCAGTTCATTGCCAAACATTGGCAATGAAAGAAAAACATGGTCATTATTAACACTAAAGAAAAACAGGCAAGCTAAGCCTGCTGGTTACAAAACTAAGGTCATGTGCCCTCCTCATTTCAAAGAATGAAAATTAAAAAAATAAATCACACAAACATACTTTCAGTGGTGAAATTTGTCTAACAAAAACAAAACAAAACAATGTGACATGGTTTTTCTTTCACTCAGGAATCTGTATCGTTCAAAAAAAAAAAAAAAAAAAAAAAAGAAAATAAATTTTTGTCTCTGGGAAATCCAACATGCTCATATAAACAAGAGTTGCCAAACAAGCGGAGCCAAATGCTTGTGTGATTTTTGTACCTTTTCACAAAACAAACTGGTTTGATTGAAGCAAACACTTACAGATAGAGCTGGTTCTGTAAACCAATTAAAGCAATCCTAGCCAAAACATAATAAGGTATGCAAAACAAATGTGAGAACTCTAATGCAAAATGGATGTTTACAACACTCGTTTTTATGATGGGGCCCTAATGTTTAGTATTTTAGTTATTATTTTTAAAACTAATAAGTTCTGAGCAAAACTCATAACACAAACTGGTTATGTTAAATGAACCCAGACATTGATTGGTCCTATATGCTCCAAGACTGGGTAGCATTGGGATTTTTTTTGCAACTCGGGACTGCTTTTAAAGCTGGTGCTAGATAAATCAGTTTGATTAACAGATTCTGCTAATTCACTCAAGCAATATATAATGTAAATCTGTAGCTGACTGTACATGTGTTGAACTATTTTAATTTGGTTTTTCATGTTTGAATTTTAAAAATATGTCTCCAGTTGTTCTTCCAACAACATCTGAATAAAAACAAACTGTTACTGAACAAAATATTTGTTTGGCTATCGGTGAATCATCACCAGGTCAAGTAACAACAAAGCTCCAATAAGGCACAATAACTGGATCTCTAAACATATTATATTAGATGAAGTTTGGATGAGGGAAAAAAACAAATATACTTATTGCAACCTGAGGTATGAGCACCACTGTAATACTGTTGCACTACTATAAAGTATGCAAATAAAAAGCCTTGTTATTCTAATCATTATACTCAATCAGTTTTATTCCCTTTATATGTGCTGACCTTAGTCCTCCCAGATACAATTACTTAAAAAAATTGTCTGTGACGTAGGACCTGAGCTTAAGGCTTGTTTATGTCCAGACAGGGTGAAACTGAGACAGCTGTCTTGGTGAAGAAACAAGAGGCAACCTATTTGCTCTGGTGGGAGTAAAAGGGAAGGGTGAATGAATGTAAATGCTGCCTCAGTCCTTCAAAGAGCAGGGTATGCTCTCCAGGGGTAACTGAATACCCTCCTCTGTGTCCTTAAATCTCTCATGTGTGCACTCACTGTCTCACACCCACTCACAGGAAACACGCTACCTCGCTCAATCCCAAGGATAACAGCCCCACCTAAGACCACCGGCTAGTTTAAGATGTGATTCAGCGTTTTAGAGCAAATCAGGACAAAGCTTTGCCCATCAGGGATACCTGCTCATACATGGAAAATAAAGGCAGGAGCACAGAGAAACAGACACACCCAAAGAAGAGACTGTGTGTGTTTTTTTTTACCAAATGATTTAGTCTGTTATGTTTAAGGCTTCAAAACTATAAATAGAAAGGAAGTCATTTCAGAAAAACTCCACCTACAAGTTTCTGTGTGGCGCCATGAATGCCTACACTGAAACTCATTTCCTGAATCATTCAGCTGATTGGACAGACTCTCTCCTCATATGACATCACTAGTTCAGGTGTTTTCCTTTCGCTCTGAAAAGGAGTTTCCTTCACAGCAAAAGAAGAAAAACACTGCAGTAATCCTACATCATTCAGAGGAGTTTTAAAAAGGACATTTCAGGGTGTTTCTTTAAAAGCATCCTTGCTTAGAACATGGTTTCTTTATTATTTAGGTAACTGGTTCAAAAGGTGGTTATAGTACAGTTAAAAGGTATAAATACATATATTTATACATTTATATCAATGCAAGGATTTTTTTGATGCCTTTGAATTATTTTTCAATGGTAGACTTATTACATACAAAAAAAATGTGTTTTAAATTCAATGGAAATCTAACAATCAAATATTTTTAATTATACATACAGGTTTTAGTAAATGTTGCTGGTTGCAGGAAAAAGGGATTTCAACAGACATGAAGTGAATGCTATTTCATAGCTGTAACGTTAGCTTCCTCTAACCATTTCATAAACAGTTTCATAAACAAACTTTATCCTGTTGAAACACACAACCTCGTCAAAGTTTCACCTACCTGATCCAAATTTTATTTATTCAATTTATTTTCAAGAAAAACTTGGGGTTTCTGGGCTATTGAAGACCGTCTTAACCAACAAGGACACAATTTAAAGTATGGAAAGGAAAATGGATGTCAGAGTTACTATTCAATGTAAGGTGAGCTTTATATGGACATTAATTAAGAGAGTCCTTGGCACATCCTCTACAACCAAACGCCATGTGGTGACACCTCAGATACCTTCTGGATTGAAATTTTACAGTGAGACAAATGTTGAGCTATGTGACAAGATGAATGTTTGAAGAAGTAAAGGTGAAGCTTTTCAACCTGAATACATTGTGCCAAATGTGAAGAGTGGCATAATCTCAATTTAAGGACCTGAATTTGCTTCTAGTGATGCTTGTGCAACACTAAAAGTACATTTAATTATCAAGAGGAACTAGCTCCAAGGTTTTTAGGTTCCCCTTAGAACTGGTTTCTGAATTAAATAAAGAGGTGGACAAGATATCTAGGTTTATAAGTTGGCTCCTTGGCAGGAAATAAACTTTATAATTTTTAATAAGAAGAATCCTATATCCTGATACCTTCTTACAGTATAGCTACAAATCTGTGTAAAACCTTTCTAAGCTATCTTGCCAAAATCATTGTTTAACCCTGAGATAAAGGAGTCTATATTATGATTTTATGAAAGGTTGTGAAAGTGGTACAGTATATCCATTTAAATGCATGTTTAACTTACACATCGCCATGCACCAGCCCGTACACAGCATGTATGGTCCAGCCGAAGCCACCAAGCAAAACAATAACCAGGACGATGATGACTAGAGCAGGAAGTCCCCAGCCTAAGAGAAAGTAGAGCAGGTAGCGCCGCTCCGTGTGCTCATCATTCATCACCAGAACCTGCCAGAAGTTCACTGCCTGAGGAAACAGTTCAAGAAAAAAGCAGATTTACTGTAAAGAGGATTAAAGAAAATACTATGACACATGCACAAATAACTGGATAATACTCCTGATGCAAATAAAATAAATAAAAATACAGGATTATAAGATCACAAAATGTGACTTTTAAAGCTATCTAGTTGGAAATACTTTGGGTTTTTATAGAAAGTGTGGAATAAAAATGCATACACACATTGCCTCTTACATCACACCCAAAAAAACTTGTGTTTGCTTTGCAATTTAGACAGGATTTACCCATCTGTCTGATTTGCTAAGCCCTGCGCTCTTATGTAAGCAGACTTTCTGAACACCTGTTTGCAACTGCGAGGAGACTTCAGCAGCTTTTGATTCAGATGGACAAGAACAAAGTGCAAAGAGTCTTTTTACCTCACGAAACTGAGAGCAAAGCTTAGAGGAGCCTCAGGGTTATACAATATTCTAATGGCTATAATTCATCAGAATATTCATGTTTGCAAATGCTCAAATATTAAATTTATACCCTGAGTATGCAGCAAACAGCAATACCTAATCCTTCAAGTAACTGACAATTATCCACCAGACTGAATGACCACCAGCAAAACAGACCTCACTGCAGAATTTCTGGATGAAAATGAGGAGGATGAATAGATTGTGTAACAGTTTGACTGCAGCGTAATGTCACAGGAGAACAGACTTACTCAGGCCCAAGTGCTTTATGTTTCTTAGCTGTGGGCATTGTGGATCAATGCAGAGAGGGAGAACAGGTAACTTTGTGCTTAAATGTTTTCTCTGCAGTGGCTGCATCACTCACTGCCTGTTGATGCAAAGGATTGTGTTGCCAGGCAAAATGGCATTGGATGCAGACCAGCAGGTCTGCTGATGGAGGCCTGTTTATGTTTGTCTGCATACTAAGGGCCAGACTGTACTGGAGCTCTAAAGATTTTTTTTTCTGTATATTTTGTGGTTTATTCTGACTTATTTGAAAAGGAGAGGAAATCCCTTATTTAGAAAAAAAAGTTTGCAGTTTCCAGTTTGTAACACTAATATAGACTATCAGCACCTTACAAACAGCATTTATGCATTTTGTCATGAAACAAACACAAATTCTGGTGCATTTATATTTGTCTGCAGATACTAAGGGCCAGACTGTACGTGAGCTCTAAAAATATTTTCTGTATTCAACAATGTTTTAGTTGTATGTTTTCCACAACAAAGTACTGACTGACATAACATCCATTTTGCTATTGTAATTACTTTTTGTATATTTTATAATCATATGGAGACACCTTGTAGTTCATACACAAATATCTGATATTGAAAAATCAAACACAAGATTAATACAATGACTCCACAAAAAATGCTTGGACATTTTGAGTCCCACTGAAACCCACTTAATAGTGGAGGCAAAAAACGGTTGGATATTTAATAAATGCTTGACTACTGAATGTCTTTTTTTTGTTTATTCTGACCCTTTTGAAAAGGAGAAGAAATCCCTTATTTAGAAAAAATGTTTGCAGTTTCCAGTTTGTAACACTAACATAAACTATTAGCACCTTACAAACAGCATTCATGCATTTTTGCATGAGACAAACACAAGTTCTGGTGTATTTGCTAAGATTTTTATTGGACAAATCCAATCAAAGCACCTCATAAACTCCAAGGTCATTGTAAAAACTTTAAGTGTGTTATACAAACATCCCTTCCTTATGCACACTTGAACATCTGACTATAATACAGTTTTTTTTTTTTGCCTTTACCCATTTGGGGAGTGGTGGCCTAGTTGTTATGACATTGCGCTTGGAATCCAGAGGTTCTAAGTTCAAGCCCCAATCCCACGGACTGCCACTCTGGCTCCCTGAGCAAGACCCTTAACACCACATTGCTTCCGTTGCACAATGGCAGCCCACTGCTTCCCAAGGAGATCGGTTAATGAAGAAGTAAATTTCTCCAATGTGAAATCAATAAAGTTAAATTAGTTGCGTTTGTATCTCTGTCTCCTTGAACCCCAGTCGGCCTCGGCAGACGGCGGCTCCCACTGAGCCGTGTTCTGCTGCAGGTTCATTCCTGTTAAAAGAGTTTTTCCTCTCCACTGTCGCTACATGCTTAGTGTGAGGGATTGCAATGAGTCAATGAGTCAATGCAATCAACTGGTTTTCCTTAGATAGAAAACTTTGGATCAATTTGACTGTATGATCTGATGAACTATAAAGTGCCTTGAGGTTACATGTGTTGTGAATTGGCACTATATAAATAAACTGAATTGAATTATTATTATTTTATTTAAACATGGTAAAAACATGTTTTAGTTTTGCCCAGTATTTATTTCAATGCATCTTCCCTCCCACGGCTGAAAATAAAAAAAATCTCGACAGCATAATGTTGCCACCACCATGTTTCAGTATAGGGTGGAGGGTTCAGAGTGATGTGCCATGTAGGTTTTCTAACACAAATTGTGTGAATCTTGCCTTAGAAATAAAATGTTGGTCTCATCATTCAAGTCCACAGTTTCCCACATGTTTGCTCTGTGTCCTTCAAAGCATCTGGAGGGAAAATGACTTACCTTGGGCTTCTTAACTTGCTGTTGTGACAAAACAAAATGTAAAAACTTCAATCATGATTAAGCTGTTCTGAATGCAGTGTATAAATAGAATATTTGTCCCCTTGCTCATTATTATAAGAAACTGGTTTGTTTGCTGTTAACAGACTGCCAGCCGTCTGTCTACAAAGGTGTAAGAGGTGCCTCAGGTGCTTGTTTGACTGTCAAACTGGAACACAGAGAAATGAAAAACACAAACTGTAGGCAGGCCTGCGGGACTTTTGTGCAACTACAACATTTAAATTTACCTGAGATCCTCTATTGGAGCCTCTGCAGTCCAGAAACAGCTTTTCTGGCCCAAGATTGAATTTCTGTCATTACACCAAAGTAAATTCTTCTGACCTGATACTGTCCCCACACACACACTGCTAATATTGATTAATTTCGTCTTCTGGGTGTAAGATTCAATAGCAAACTCTGATTTCAGCTACTTGTCTAAAAGCAGCAACCTAATACCTGGGGAGGAATGAGTGGTGAGCTTTAACTGGAGCTAATAAAGACGACACTGGGGTTTCAGCACCACGTTGATGAAAGCTAGTATCTAGAGAACCTTTATTCTCAGCTCTTCTAACACATGACAATGTAGATATGTCATGAAATGATTGTTGTCTCCATGCAACACTGCTTCTTTTACTTGATCTGAGTCCTTTCTGGGTTAATTATTTGTTTAAAATTCTTTCCACTGCTTTAAATGAGCTGTTAACCTATTGAAGAAAACCATGTGGCTCTGAAATCTTGTATGCGAGTCACAGCTTACTTCAATTTAGTTTCACATTGTCTCTTCACAGAGTCTCTGAGGTCACCATCTGTGCACAAGCAGACATAAATACCAAGATCCAGCATGCCTACAATTCATTGATCTAGTTATACATTGTGGTTTGGTCTGTTTCATTCAGCTGATTGAGGAGTTAATCTTATAAACCTCAATTAATAACACATCAGTTCCTTATCAAGACAAATCAGTTTCAAACATAACAATTGAAAGCTGGTCAACACAAGGTGCATATCGGTTAACAGAAGGAAAACAGGGAAGACTTGTTAAAAATGTGCTCTTCTTTGAATGAATGAACATTTGAGAAATTAATTAATATTTCACAGGTTTGACAAGTTTTTATCTCATTAGCTCATAATTGGGCAGCATCTAATGAGAATTATTAGAGCTGATTTAAGATTTTATTTTTTTGTTTAACCAAAATAAGTTTCTTACTGTAAGACCTGTTTGAATTTACTCTTCATTAAGTTCAAAGGTTAGTAAGTGTAGATTTGAAGTATTTGTGTTTGTTTTAGCTCTTTTCAATAACTAAAAAAAGAACATTAACAAGATGCCCACATTCATCTTACAAGGCTGGATTCAAGCTTGGAGTGCAGAAAGGTAAATCCCTCTTTTCTGATCCCAAATTCTCCATATACAGGTGCTGGTCATAAAATTAGAATATCATGAAAAAGTAGATTGATTTCAGTAATTCCATTTAAAAAGTGAAACTTGTATATTATATTCATACATTACATACAAACTCATATATTTCAGATGTTTATTTTGTTTAATTTTGATGATTACAAATGACAACAAATGAAAATCTCAAATTCATCATATCAGAAAATTAGAATATTGTGAAAAGGTTCAAAATTGATGGCCCCTGGTGCCACACTCTAATCAGCTAATTAACTCAAACCACCTGCAAAAGCCTTTAAATGGTCTTTCAGTCTAGTTCTATAGGCTACACAATCATGGGGAAGACTGCTGACTTGACAGTTGTCCAAAAGACGACCATCGACACCTTGCACAAGGAGGGCAAGACACAAAAGGTCATCGCTAAAGAGGCTGGCTGTTCACAGAGCTCAGTGTCCAAGCACATTAATAGAGAGGCGAAGGGAAGGAAAAGATGTGGTCGAAAAAAGTGTACAAGCAAGAGAGATAACCGCACCCTGGAGAGGATTGTGAAACAAAACCCATTCAAAAATGTGGGGGAGATTCACAAAGAGTGGACTGCAGCTGGAGTGAGTGCTTCAAGAACCACCACACACAGACGTATGAAAGACATGGGTTTCTGCTGTCGCATTCCTTGTGTCAAGCCACTCTTGAACCACAGACAGCGTCAGAAGCGTCTTGCCTGGGCTAAAGAGAAACAGGACTGGACTGCTGGTGAGTGGTCCAAAGTCATGTTCTCTGATGAAAGTAAATTTTGCATTTCCTTTGGAAATCAAGGTCCCAGAGTCTGGAGGAAAAGAAGAGAGGCACTTCATCCACGTTGCTTGAAGTCCAGTGTAAAGTTTCCACAGTCAGTGATGGTTTGGGGTGCCATGTCATCTGCTGGTGTTGGTCCATTGTGTTTTCTGAGGTCCAGGGTCAACGCAGCCACATACCAGGAAGTTTTAGAGCACTTCATGCTTCCTGCAGCTGACCAACTTTTTGGAGATGCAGATTTCATTTTCCAACAGGACTTGGCACCTGCACACAGTGCCAAAGCTACCAGTACCTGGTTGAAGGACCATGGTATCCCTGTTCTTAATTGGCCAGCAAACTCTCCTGACCTTAACCCCATAGAAAATCTATGGGGTATTGTGAAGAAGAAGATGCAATACACCAGACCCAACAATTCAGAAGAGCTAAAAGCCACTATTAGAGCAACCTGGGCTATCATAACACCTGAGCAGTGCCACAGACTGATCGACTCCATGCCACGCCGCATTGCTGCAGTAATACAGGCCAAAGGAGGCCCAACTAAATACTGAGTGCTGTACATGCTCATACTTTTCATGTTTATACTTTTCAGTTGGCCAACATTTCTATAAATCCTTTGTTTTTATTGGTCTTCAGTAATATTCTAATTTTCTGATATGATGAATTTGAGATTTTCATTTGTTGTCATTTGTAATCATCAAAATTAAACAAAATAAACATCTGAAATATATGAGTTTGTATGTAATGTATGAATATAATATACAAGTTTCACTTTTTAAATGGAATTACTGAAATCAATCTACTTTTTCATGATATTCTAATTTTATGACCAGCACCTGTAGTCAGTGATAAACCCTACTCTTTGGGAGTTAAAAATGACAACTTCGAGGGTAGAGTTCAGTGCCTCAGGGTGGAGATATGAAGTTCCCTCTGATTGCAGAATACATCTCTGCACTGAAATTTGCTTGTTTTTCCAGTGAGAAGGAATTTTCCCCATGCAGCTACAATGCTTCACCAAAAGCTATTTAGTGTTAAAAGAGATGATTTGGCATGTTTTTCATACTGCATACCAATTTAAATCCCAAAGGAAGTTAACCTACAACTGCATTTCCATTAATGTAAAAATATAAATAGCTTTCCAAAGGTTGCCAACATTGATAGCATTGTCAGCAAACACCCAACCGGTTCTGCACCATAAACTTGGTCGATTTTTTATATTAAATTTATTTAACAAGGTACACTAAGTGAGAGGAAAGGTTGCAGTTCAAGAAGCTATTTAACAAATGCTGATAATTGTCTGTAATGTCTGTGGACAGCAAGAGAGTCATAGAGACTGATTCTATCAACTGACAGGAAACATGAAAGCTTAACAGCAAAGTTTTGCTTTGTGCACCGTTATGGCGTTCAGCTTGTGCATTTTAAGAAAGATAGATTCATAAATCTTGCCAGAATTTTGTGAAATAAAGTTATGGTAAACACCTATAATTTGTAACATTAATTCACATGAAAAAGGCTGATACTATAAACCACCCTAAGGCATTTAAAAACACCTCTTAGATTATTATTTTGTTTTTTCAAAACATTTGTAAAATAAAATTTTGAGCATTAAATCTCTGTTATTTAATTTAAATTTGTGTTACCTGTATGAGCATCCAGAAAAACTGGCTCAGATAGAAATAGTGGCAGAACAGTGCCAGAGTAGCACAGCTGTCATCTGAGAATATGGGACCACGGAAAGCTGACACCAGGAAACATATCTGTAGAAACAAAAAGAGGAAAGAAGATGTTTATGACTAAATGTAAAGCTTTTGTTCTTTAAGTCTTTAAGCAGTTTACATCAATAAAACATCTCAAATTGTGAAAAGATTATGCTACAATGTTCTTTTCTGTAAGTTTTACTGTTTGTTATAATTGTAAAAATCTCCTTTATAGAAATCCTTTCTGCACAATGCATTAGGATACAACCAGACACAATTTAAACAATGGTAAAATATATTTCCGTGTCCTCAAACACTGCTGAACATGGAGGTATGCAAGTGGAAGCTTTTAAATATTGTAATTTTAGAGAAGTGTTGCGTTAATCCATCCAATTCAGAGATACAGCATGAAAGCTGGATGGAGACTGGATGAAAGAGTTAGCATTCATGCTTTAAGGTGAAAACTTGTTTACATGGGAGGCCAACATTTTGAGGGCAGCGAAAAATGCTGCTGCTCAGCTTGTCTGTTACAGAGCTATATTCACCCTTGGAGGGAAGCAGTTGTTACATAACAGACCTTCTGCTGGCCCCCGGCCTGCTCAGTGGAGCAGGAGGAGCATGAATGGTAGACAGCAACAGGAAGTTTCGAACTTAGTCACTTTTTACCTAAAATATTAAATCATCTCCACTTCTGCATTTCCATTTTTGCCAAAAGAGGAAAGCACATGATTACAACTACACACATTTCAATAATTTACGTAAAACATGATTATATGAAGTAGCTTTCACTTTTAATATGTTATGTAACAATAATATGTAAGCCTTCATTTTAAAGTGCACCCTGTTTTCTTCCCTTTCTGTGTACTTTGTTTCTTTTTTTCTGACATAATTTAAGGGATTCTTCACCAGCATAATATAAATGGTCCGACATAATAAAAATGGTCATTACTCAATTTTACCCTCCTCTAAACTCTTCCATGCATCTTATAATTAAAAGGAAAAATATAAACTTTCTTTATTTTTGTTGTTTTTATTTTAATCCCTTAAAAGATCCTGAGTCAGTTTCCTGTGCATGTTACAAGCGGTGCCTGGGGGATATAAGAGGGAGGGATGGCACAGGATGGGAACTCGTGACTGAACGGCCTGGAATTGTGCCTGAGTTGAGAGGCTGGCCAGGTAGGCTATGGGAGCAAACATTGTGCAATGAAACTGTGTTTGCTAGCAGAAAATGGGAATTTCTAAGAGGACAAGTTGTGACAACCATCTTTTCTAAGAAAAGCACAGAAAAAAAAGACAGAAAAACTAAACAGAACACTGCACACATAAATGTGAAATCTTTTTCCAATCAATAAATGTACACAATCTTTGACTCAAACTCTCACTCTGTTGGCTGAGTAATCGGGCTAGTTATTATTTAATTAATCTACAACACTAATAATAAGCAAGCAATAACATACAAATCCAACAACCCCAATCCACTATATGACACAGTCATATAGTGGATAAAGGAAAATAAAATGTGTCTGTTAAGTAACTTATATAATATAACTGATGGCAAAGGTCAAAGAAAAAACTATTTACCCTATTTTGAACCAAGGCTTTAGCATGTGACTGGCTTCAATAAATGAATGAGACAATGTGTCTGTGCCTTAAACATACCATAAAGATGGCAAACAGCAGAACACTCATTCATCCACTTTGCAAACACATCCAAAAGGCACAAATCTACACTTCATTTTAAACACTGACTTTGTTCTTAACATGTTGCTTCAGTATTTTTATATTTAAGTAATATCTACATGTATTTCCTTTTTTTTTAATTAACACGTGTAATGCCAATTGCACCAGTTTCTGTTGCAGCAAAATATCTACAAAACATGATGTGACCACATCAATGCTTAAGACTTGGGAGGGTGTTTTTATGCTTACAATCTTTCGATTTACCTCATTATGACTAAATAATTCAATATTCATTTTATCAGACCATAAGATATTCATCATTTTGGTCCCTTAGTTTATTAGCAAACTACACAAAGTCCAGTGGTTTCTTTTTAACTCTTTTGGAATTGCTATGACCTGGATGACTGAGAATCTTCACCAGCATTTTAAAAAAGTGTATATTGCCAAATTGCATGGAACTAATTCCATCATACAATTACTAGCATCTAAAACAATATTACCTGTATTAATGATTTTTTAAATAATAAACAATAAAAATAATAACATTGCAAAAAAAGCTAGAGTGGCTGGAGTAACGCAGCACTGACCCAATTTCGCTCTTGCTATGCACGGGTAGTCAGCTGGCTGCAATAAAAGGGTCAAGATTTATGGGAAAGATACATTTGGCTCTTGAAATGTTTCAGGTCACGTTGCATTACTAAAGGACATCAGCAAGCTAAGTGGAGTACACTATGTTTAGCAGGTTGGCTGCAGCATCAAATTGTCCTTTTAACTAATTGGTTTTTATTTCTGAAATGTTATTCAATAAAGAGTAAAAGTATAATAAAAAAAGGGGGAAATGTATATTATCTGAACTTGAAGACTGATTATTTATCTAGTCTTTATTTTTCTTGAAGTTAAATGATCAAAGTTAATAAATAAAACTTTTGAAATGAAAATATCAATAAATTGGTGTAATTATTATTTCTATATCAGTCCATGTTTTCAAAAAAATCTATATGAGGCAGGATTATTATTCCATCCTAGAGGGAATTAAATTATGTTACACTTTTATCTCACGTTTTTCGGTAGATATAATTTTTTTCAGAGAGAACAGATTTAGGAGATTTCTTAGATACTATTTATACAGAAAAAGAGCAAGATTTTGAAATTTAATTAGAAGGTAGAAAAGGATGAAGGGTTAAACCCACTCTATTTAGAAAAAACTGAACCTTACTTAAGTGTAGAAAAGGAGTAAATATACTCATTTGTTCTCCAGCTGTGCAGCTCGAGCAGCTTTACTTACGGTAATTCTGCGTGTGGAGAGGAATATCTTAGAGCTGAAGCTGTCACGGATATCTCTGTTGTTTTTGTGTATTAGTTACAGTTGCTTAGTAGATACAAGAATCATAGCAGGAATTGTTTGGTCCATAGTTAAAAGTAACAGAATTACGTGCATGTTAGCCTGATAACAATAGTGACCTGCTAAAAAGGTGGGGCTATAAGGCATAGAGGTCCCAGGTGGAGATCATATGAATGTCTACTGCTCTCATTTAAGCTTTCTGTTTTTTTTTTTTTTTGTTTAGGGCACCCGAAATCTATCTGTCTCGATGCTCAGGCTCCAGACGGTTTCAAAGTAGACACTGGAAGGTGGTGCACTGTGGTCAGAATGTACAAAAGTTTAGACTTTGAAACCACTTTACATATTACTGTGTTATACCATACTAATAACACAACATATAAATATGATGTCCTATTTTCAGTATAAAACAATTGCTACAGCAGTAATTTTTCCTTATGATTTCTTACGATGATAATGTTCGATATGTATTTAGATGGGTCGATTAAAATATAGGAACAAACCATTGACGATTGATAAGTTGTATAAAAGGTGTGCTGCCTAACACTTAGCATTAATATTCAAGCAAATTATTGAATTAGAAATTTTTTAACCGCACAGACAGTTTGCTTATATTTCTTGTAGATAAAAGGAAGTCATTTTTAATTTGATTTTGTTAACTGAGTCAGAAGAAAAAGAAATACAATTTCCACCAGCTAAATGTGCAGAGCCTGAGATGCAAGCAGTGAATAGCCTCACGTAAAATAAGAAGTAAAAATGCAATGGAAACTGTTGGTTCACTACACACTGATGAAAACCTTGATTAACAAATTAATGAGTGAAACATGCATGGTTAAAAAAGAAAATTGTGAAACTCTTTATTGCAGATGTTGGTTGCATCTCTTCCCCTCCAGGTTAATTTTAGGGCTGATCGATAGGCCTCATGCCCATGCAAACTTTACTAGTGCAGCTAAAAATAGCATAGACCGGATGCAGTGCATCTTTGAGAGATGATGCCTGCATAGCCATTCAAAGCTATCCAGAAGACTTTCTGTTTCTTCTTCTGAATCCTCTTTTACCTTGCCTGCTTTATCCTAGAATTTTTACTTTATCCTCCCTACTCCATCTTTACATACAATCTCCCCTCCTCCTCTCTCCCCTTGCTTCTCCTTCACCTCCCCCTTCTTCCTAACAGCTACCGGTTTGATCTAGCTGGTTCCAGCATCAGCCTGCATACAGGGTGTTTTCTTCTTTGCCTTTGTTGAGATTTAGCAGAAAAAAAACTACAATTATGCCTTAATTATTATAATCTTCATAATTCTCATCACTGGACACCAGTGGGGCTCAAACTCTCATTTACAATTCTGAATTTTTGACTGTTCTCACGAGGTATAGAATACAAAACGGTGCATAGGATTCTCAGCTCTTTTAAAATGTTTCACATTGATTCATGTTACACTCATAGTCTTTTGGGTAGAGCCACACAAGATTAGCAAATTTAAAGACCCATTTATTTTTTAGGCATTCCTCTTATCAAAATATCTCAACTCTGTATGGAGAAAAATATGCAATCAATAATTTTAAGTTTCTACAGATTTCTCTCTGAACTTTGACTGGCCCACATCATAGCAAATAAATATGCTTTGGTTGGTCTGGCTGTATGCTGGTGAAGATTCTCAGTCATCCAGGTCATAGTCATTCCAAAAATCCACTTGGAAATAACGTTCAGTGGTTTGTTTTTTTTAACATTTCGAATATTTTGGCACTTCAAATATGTTTTCTTTTATGATCGTCTTTTATTAAGTTCCATGTATCTCTCCTGTCAACTATTTAAAGGTTCTGTTTTTACAAAAAAAAAAAAACAAAAAAAAAAACAAATTTCACTCCTCCAATGTGACTTTTTTGAGTCCAACAAAGCAAATGTAGGCTAGAATGTTAAATATTTGTATTTTCCGGTTAAAAGAACCTCTTACCACATATTTGTCACATCACCTTGGTTGTTAATGGAAAATTGCAAATGGGAATTCTTTTTTTGGACATATGTGGCTTTCATTTGAAGGTAGGGTGACAGAAAATGGGGTTGATAAAGAGCAGGGGAAAGACACACAGTAAAGGTTAATGGGCCTGGCCTCATTGAGAACTAAATTTTTACCCCTTTACCACTTCCGCACCCGGCAAATGACAATTCTTACGGCTTTCTTCCAACATGCGGCTATAAAGACTGAGTTACACATACTGCAGGTGGACTCTGTTCACATGAGGACTTAATATTGTTAGTAAAAGCTTTTATTTTGAACATTTTCAGATTTACATTTTAATGTACATAGCGGCTACATGAGAGGGTTTGTGCAGCATGCACAAGTGTCATGCAGTAGTTGTGTAAGGTCATGCAGCAGAACTAAAGTTCACAGGTGTTTTTGGTTAAATCTTGCATTGAGCCACAGATGCTGAACAACCTGTCGGCAAATAAATACCCACCCCCTTGTGGTCTGTTTTACCTCCAAACAAGCGCAGTGCAGCACCTTCGCTTGCTTACGTGAGTACACACACAGCAGAAGTGGAACCGCGTACCACTGTGTTCCTGCATGTAACCAAGCCCGCATCTAGAACTTTCACCCCAGTTCTGGGATCAACTGATGTATTTCTCGAAACAAATAATGTACCAAATAAGGAAGGTTTCTTTATGATTATTTGAGACATGAAGTGTGGAAGACAATCATAACAGGATGAACTAGTGTCAGCAATTTCATATCATAAACATTTTTACTCTAGGAGATTTTAAACATCTCTCAGAATCACATTTTTTGATAATTTCTGCATAAAGCATTCTCTTAGTTTGTGCATTTCAAACAACGCTTGCACACAGGCAGGGCCCACCATGCTATTTTTACTTTAACCCAACCATTTGTTGTAATGCATGCTTTGAGATGCCACTGGTAACACACTCCTCCATATGTAAACTCTAAGCTGCACCACCCACATGAGGCACATTTAGCTGCATTCCAGTAGGCCTTCTCTTCCTCCCATTACGCCACTAAAAGAGTAGCTTGCTTGCTTTTTCATCACACCAGGAGCACTGTTGGGAAGGATCTTGAATTTCCTTCCTCAACATCTGGAGGCAAGCAGGCAGAGGTCTCTTTTGCAGCACAAACGTGTGCAGACAGATCCATGTGTATCTGTACAGCTATAAAAACACTGAAAGTAGCTGTCCAAGGTCAGCCCCTTGAACAAACACAGTAGGTCTGCTGTGGCCTTCCACAGACCTCTATGTGTGAGTGTGCACTTCAGCTGGGCTGAAGCATTAAGTCTGGCTGCTTTGTTGAACTAAGATTAATAAAACTTTTCTGCTTTAATTCCAAATCAGGAGCAGAAATTCACATTTTCTTGCATAAGCATTCCTACCTCTAGAAATGTTAATGTTAAATTAAATTACAAACATCAAGTAAGTTGATCTACTGTATATTCTTCTATTGGAGTCCCAACTGTATGTCTGCTGAAAAGTAAACTTCCACCCTGATTTCAAGTGCTTTGCAACCTAGAGGTTCTTCTGCCATACTGCCTGGTATTTGCCTCCATATTTCTTTGAGTCAGCTCTTTCCTGGTTACCCGTCCAAGCTGGAAAAAAATGAATTCCTCAGTATTGGAAATCCTTTTTGCCTGCTTGTCTGATCCATTTTTTTCAAACAATGTCAGTCAGTTTCGGTGCAGTCATAGTTTCTTAGGTTAGCAATTATGGTACACACTTCCTATTTTGGATCATGGCTTAAATAGTGCTTCCCAAGATATTCAAAGCTTAGATGTGTCATAACATAACTTTAATTTACCAAACAGCTTACTTTCTGAAGATAAAAAGTTTAAGATTCGGGGCCATCCAAGATGAGGGGGGTTGAAGACAAATACACAACGCACTTTTTAAGATACTGAAAAGCTAACAATCATAAACCATTTTCATTTCCGCTCACAATCTTGCACTACTTTGTTTTGCTCTATAATACTGGAAATCAAAATAAACACAATGAAGTTTTAGATGTAAAGTGACAAGCACTAATACTTTTACAACATGCTGTAAAATGCTGCTTGGGTTGTCTGATAAGTTAGAGTCTTTGCATGGCAACTTTTATTTCAAAGTGACACAATATTTATCACTTTTTTAGTTTAGAGTTTATCAGTATATGTTGAGTGTTTTACAGAAACAACAAAATTCAACAGGCCTTTTACCCAAGACACGTCTATGATCTGTCAATAGGAGGATTTGAAGCCAATCGGTCCCTGAGCAGGGGTGATTTAGATTTAATTAGTGCTAGAGCTGAGATGAAATGTCATGAGCCCCATAAAAACCTGGCTCTTTAATCTCTTGAGCTAACTCAGACTAAATGAACAAACTGATTGAAAAACAAAATTAAGTATAAACTGTTTCGCACTTTAAGTTTAATCCCCTTTAATTCACTTATTGCAGATTTCCATTTACCAGAGAGACTTTTGAATGCTAATGAGCTCAGTTTATCCCAGGTTTAATCGCCACAGGTGCATTTATTCAAACAACAAAAGCTGAAGCAGTTGACTCATGCAATTTTCATCAATGCAGTAATTTTCAAGTCAGTGCCAAAAAGGGTTTAGTCATAAAACGGAGGAGCTCTCAGGGTAATCATTGATCAGTCACTTCATTTAAGGCTGTTGTTATTGGGCTCTAGCCATAGAGTTATAGTGACCCCTACAGGCTATTCTTTTAATAGAGACATAGCTTTGATTTAAAAAAGTTAGAAACTGATTTAAATTTACAAGTCTGCAGATCTGGAATGACCATCCATTAATCCAGGCTATAGTGTTTCGTTCCTGATACTTACGTTTATGTGCACTTAAAGGCAATTACTAACTCAGCCTTTTATCACCTGAAGAAACTCATTCATGTATTTCTCTTTAGTAGAATTGATTACTGCAACAGTGTCTTCAAAGGTTTGTCTAAAAAGTTATTTAGAAAGCTGCAGCTGATCCAAAACACTGCTGCCTGTGTTCTCACTAGAACTTAGAATCTAGAGCACATCAGCCCCATTCTGCAGTCCTTATGGTGGCTCCCTGTAGCTCAGAGAATAACATTTAAAATCCTTTGTTAGTCTATAAATCACTAATGGGATCAGGACCTAAAAACATTACAGATTTGTTGTCAGTGTATCAAACTTTCCCGACCACTCAGGTCTTCTAGTTCCAGCCTATTCTGTCCACCCAGAACTAGAACCAAACATGGAGAAGACGCATTTAGTTCCTATGTTCCACTTATCTGGAATGAACTTCCAGAATACTGTAAAAGAGGCTGAAAGTCTGAAAGAGGCTGAAAGAGTTTTTTTAAGTCGGTTAAAAACCTATTTGTTTAGAGCTGCCTTTGACTGTTGAAGTTAAACTGTTAACTGAGGTAATATTAGTTTAATATAGTGGTCCAACCGTTTTATTTGTCTTATTTCCTGCTTTTATCATGGTTTTATTTTCATTTGCTTGTATTCTGCTTTTTTTTCTTCAATTTTAAATTTTAATTAATTTAAAGCACTTTGAATTGTCCTTGTGTTGCACTGAGCAATACAAATAAACCATGCCTTGCCTTAATAATCTTACAAAGATCATGTTGGTGTGTGTGTTTATAAAGTGTCAATTTTTTTAAAGAGTTCCCTGGAATACATGAAAGTTTTCCAATAGATCAAAACTAAAATCATGCTAAGGAAAAACTGAGGAGAATCTAAACAAAAACGAAGAGAGGGACCGGTCTAAACCAGGAGTCATTACACTCAGAGCTATCTTAGATTACACTGAAAGATGTTTCCTTCCTGTATTTAAGACTTCATGATTCACTGAGGAAGTTAGGCGGCTCTCCATTTTCTATTTTAGACTATGTACACCGCCCTTCTAAATCCACACGTACAATTTCAGTTCCCTTATTTTTTTAATGCAGCAGACACGCCATGCCATTTTAACACAGCAGGTTAAACTTTAACGGAAAAAAAAAACAGAAAAAAGATACAGTATTAATGATATAAGAGTTTCAGTAATATACTGTAAGGACTGTAAAACATCCTGACTGCCCCCTTTTCAAAACTGCTGCAAAACATCATGTCCGAGTGGCAACATCGGTGACCTAGACAGGTTCATGGTAAACATTTAGTAAACCTCCAAAGTTCAGCCAACTCAGCACACGAGACTCTGCCAAGACAAACTATGGAAAACCAAAAATAGAGCAGAACGTGGAGGACTTTGAGAAGCTCACAAATTCATTGACCCAGAAGCTCTGGTTCATCAGGTCTCTGACAAACTAAATGACTCGGAAGTTAGATGAAAGATGGATGTTTCTGCCGTGCTGGGTGATTTTCAAAATGTAGCTGAATATCCACTGCTATTTATTTTAACCTATGTGTATAGGAGACTGGACAACATAAATGATAGAAACAGCTTGATCACATGGGCCCCTGATTGATTTACAGTGGCCTTATGTAATAAAAAAAAAATCTTAACACTTCATATGTGTAATCATTAACTGCATGATATGGTACCTTGCAAAATAATAATTAAATCTTTTGAACTTTATTAAGTAACAAAAAAAAATCACTGTATTTTAGATGGATTTTATCCACAAGACCTACAAAAAGAGGAGCTTATTGTAATGTGTTCAATCATTGTTTATGTGACTGTATTTGGAAAGCACTAATTAGCAGCTTTATTATTTCAAATCTAAATCTATGTCTAATGTATATCTAGAACCTCCATGTCTTTCTATAGCACTTTTGTCAACATGAGTTTTTTGCACAGTGTATAGTTGTGCTTTAAAAATGCATTTGGGTTGAGAAAAGGCGAAAAAGATTTCGTCCCACAGCATGATGCTACCACCATAATGTACAGTGGGAACGGTGTGAGTCTCTAGTCGGATTAACCTTTTGGATGTTGGTCAGAAAGCTCAATGTTTGGCTCGGCTGCATTTCCTTGAGGATTTTCTTTCACAATGTTTTTTACTTTGCTTGACTTGTTGCTACCATGCATTTTTATATTTTTCTCTGAACGCTGGTCTTCCTTTGCATGTAAACACTTTTAATTTCCGATAGGCGTATTGAAAAGTGCCCTATGAGATGTTCAAAAGGAATATTGAATATTGGCATATGCTGCTGAACAATTTCATCACCGATCTGTGTTTCTAGGTCCTCATGTAAATAGAAAAGTCATAAACTGATAAACTATCATCCACAATTTTTAATTTAATTTGATGTAAGGTAAGCTTTACTTATTAACACTACTGTTATTCGTTGTGTAAAGGTTCATACAGTGTGGCTTAATATTTTAACAGCAGGAGAATAACAACTGCTGTGGTATCCTAACTCATGTGGAATTAGAGGAAAGTGTATTTATTTTAAGGGTCACCAGCTGTTAGGACAACACAAATTTGGAAACCTCTAAATGTGTAACTTTCAGAGTCCAGAGGGGTCAGAGCGTGTTTCAGTCCTGCTCATGGTTTAAAGACCAAAAACACAACCTGTTTACCACAGCGTTGATGGCCTGTATGCAGCTGATGGAAAGGTAACATGTATTCTTTTCGATCTAAAGATAAATACATACATAATCTGAAGGATTAAAACAAATACAAAGTAAAATACTTTTTTTTTTAAACTTATGAATGGTTCATTCTAAGCTATAAATAATGCTATGATGGAAACAATTCCAGATTTGTGGCATGCACATCTAATAATTGTTGTGTTGACAGGTCCCTGGATCTCTGTAACTCCTACAGTTACCTTAGGCCTTATGCTAATGCAGGATGGAACAGTACTCTGTGGGATGTTTAAAACTTGTGGTTTTTTATTTTCTTTGTTTTATCATAAAAAAACAACAACAAACCCCTCCTATTTATAAAAATATTTTTCAATGAATGCATGATAACATAAATTAAAGTTTGTGGTTGTAATGAGCCAAAATGTGAAAAAAGCTTATCAGGTATAACTTTTTTTCTTAAGGTGTTGCACTTTATAAAGAGTAAAGACTCATATTTCAACAGCAGACAAGGTCAAAAACAAGGAGTGAGATTGAAGGAGCATGATCCTGCGGATTTCAACAGGGCTAGATCAGCCTGTAAGCAGATCAAATCAGGGTAACACTGGAACATGGCGTGCAGCTGGCCAGTGAGTGTAACACGAGTCTCCCAGGAGGCCGTCTTCAGCTCTCCACTGTCTTGTCTGCACACATGCAGTAATGAAGGGTCCTGACTGCTGATACTTTACACCCCTCCATCTTCTTCCAGCCAATAACTCTGGCTGACAGACACAAAAGACCTTAGTAATGCATTAAAGTTCCACCAAGGACATTTTGTTTTTCCTTGTCAAGGTGTACAGTACAGTAGGGCGTCCAGAGGTTTTTAGGGTAAGGTATGCAAAACCCATCCTGCCCCTAATCTTAATCGGTTAATTACTTTTTATCTTTTATTTTATTAAAAGCAGTGTTCTCTGATGTCTTTAAGATATCTGTGAACTACGGCAGCTGGAAAGAGCAAACAATATTGTGTTTACCTGAGACTCTTTCACAAGTTTGACATAACAGTAGGCCTGTTAGAATTGACAGTGTCTGGGCACCACTAAATCCCCTTAACTTGTCAAGGGTGGGTTATAGAGCTCGGGAATGCATTGTGATTTTTGCATACATCAGCTGAATTACAGCCAGTCAGTACTGTCACAACGTTAGGGGAGAGACAGTGAGAGCATTGTGTTTTAAACGGTCTAAAACTATTGCATAATTCAAGCACGTGATTAAAAGGTAATGACGGTGGCACGTTTCCAACATGAAACCTATTCGGACAGGAGTTTTACCAGGGACCACATATAGTATGTAATAATGAGTCTGTGTCTGTCAGAGATCTTCTGATCTTCTGTTAATCTTGTGCAAATCTGTCATTTAGGTAGTTTGCGTTGTAATAATTCCCACGCAAATTACCTGCTATAATTTGCTGAAGACATTAGTCCTCTGATAATAATTATCCAATGCAAATATGCAACATTACATTCATTACAATTATTTATTAGAATTAACTTTTGAATTGCCGTGATCAGGGCAGTTTCACCAGTCACGTATGGAATGATCCATAAATCACATTATCCAAGGGCAAAAAGGTCATTTTGGACAAGCATGCAAGGACGGTGCACGTTCTTGATTAGTTGGACTATTCAAAAGTTATGTATGTAGTTTCCAAACATTTTTAGTCTGTACATAAAAATGCTTCCTCTGTAATCAGTGAGAGATGTTAGGCAATGTGTAGCATTAACATCATATATCTGGTGTCAAACTGCAATTATCCCATGCATGACACACACAAAAAAAACAGAAAGGAGAGGATTTATTTATTGCACCTGGTCCTTACAATTATTACTAATCCACTGTTTTCCACTAGGCCAGTGTTTTGTCAAACCTGTAAGTGTTTCGGTAATCTTGAAAAAGGGTTTTGTCAAACCCCGCTTATAGATATGAGCTGGAAAGGGCAGGACAGGAACATGTAAACATCCCTGGAAAACTTGCCTGATAAGCAGACTTGTATTTATCTAATTTATGAACAAAAATGTTATTCTTTCACCCCTCAGTCATTAAATCTACCTTGCTGAAAAGCTGAGCAAATTGATCCAAATTAAATAACAAACAAAACCGCTTCAACATTCTGCTCAGAATATGAATGTAACTGCGGCTGGTGTTGCTTAAGTGGAACTCAGTGTAGTGTTTAGCCATGCTTGCAGTCTAAAGAGCAGATTTCTGAATGTTGGAATCAGTTCAACAACTAACAGGAAATCCTTTATAACTGGAACTAGGAGTCACCTTAACAAATCCCAGAAACTGAAATAAAATACTGGAAGCACCGGGGGAAACATTCACTCATTGCTTGGTGTTTGGAACATTAAGAGCCATGGAATCACATTGGATGGAGACCAATAAAATATTTTTTTGCTTTACAAAGACATTTCTACTTAATATTTCTTTTGCAGCTACACAAAGTATGGTAACATGAGTTGCTAAAAGTACATAAAAGGTAAATAAACCCCCCCCCCACTAATGTTTGCAAACATGTTTGCTTTGTTACTTAAATCAAAATAACAGATATTGACTAATGCATTGGCATCTGCCAAAAGCCTTAAATTGAGCATTCATTCCAGTCTAGTACCTCAACGCTTGCGCACAAGGCTCCTCCATCATTTCTTCATAACAAACAATCCAGAGGCCTCTAATTCTTTCTAACTAGAAAAGGTTGAAAAAGTTATACAAAATAAAGATATATTATCATCTTAAAGGAATTCAAAGTAACACTGGATTCTTAAACTCTCAAAAACATCCGTTTTTTAATCTTTGCAAAAACAAGGACATTATTCCCATTTCCTCTGTAGCTGTAGTCGTTGCAGACAGACATTAATCTTAAAGGCAGCTAGATTTTTTTTCTGCACACAGAGGACGGAGCCAGTGACTAATTCTAGCCAGCATACATGAAGAGCCCTCTTAATCACAGGCAGGGCTGAAACAGGAGCTGACAGTTCAAACCAGGAGCTAAGCATTAACAAGGCGTAAGACCGGAAGTTCAGGAGACACTCCTGCCCTTCAATACTTCTTTGCTAATTAAATGCAGGCTCCAATGGCACCTCCAAGTTCACAGTAGCCAGTAAAGAAATATTTAATAAACAAGAACTACAAAAAGCAGACTAGGATCTGGCAGAGTCAAGTTATTTAGACTGGCGGCGATAGTAGGGTAGGAAGAAGCACAAACACCGTCTCCAGTCGTCCTTCGAAGCAGTCCTGTTTTTGATTTGGTTACAGGACAGGATGAACCTAACGAGGATGAAACGTTTCTGGAAGTGTCTATAAAAGATGCATGAACACAGCTCTCTAAATATTTCTAGGTACAAAAAGCTACAACACTACCTCAGGCACTATCTAAGACTCTTAAACTGTATAACTTTATAAGCAAACATGTAGGCTAAAATAAAAACGACACATACCTACTAATATTTGGATAAATATTCTTTTTGAGTACACCTTGGTCAGATATTTTTTTAAAGCCATCAACAAGTATCTGTTATTATTGTGAAAGGATCTAAGGATGCTGTTTTTGACTAAAATGGGAGTTTAACTGCTCAGTTTCTTGGCACAAACTCAGCTCATTCTAAGCATAGTAAATGAAAGGACTAAGATCCGGATTTGAGGAAGGTCCCTCCGTAAGCTCAATGCCTGATTTATTCATGTATTGATTATTTTTCCAATCAGGTAGCTGTTGCTTTAAGGTCAACTTGATCAACTGGAAGGTAGTTCATTATTATCATTATTATCTATTTCGTCTCAGCACCAGCAGTGTAGCTAGCTCAAATGGTAATTCCACCATTGGCCCCCTCTAAGTACAAAGAGATGAAATTCTTGTTTTTCTGTGGATAATAACATTGGTTCTAAGGCATTTTTTATTAAGCATCCTGACCAGTTTCCTTTCATCTCCGAGTGGCTATTTGATTCAGATACAACAGACCAGGATTTATGTGAGCGTTCCTGTAGGACAAACATTATCATCAACATACATAGAAGCTTTTCACAAGTTCTACTTCAAGCCACTTATGACAGAATACCAACTGGTTTACATAAGTTCTAATATTTCTGTAAAGAAGGATGGCAAATGTAAAATATCCATCCACTAAAGAGGCAGAAACTTATTGATATCATCAACAAACTTATGGTAAGAGTGTCATTGGCAAAGGTGCTCTTCAGAAATAGAAACAGGGGTGTATGTTTATATTTAAGGCACTACATATAATTTAGCCAATGTGTAAATGTACACATTCTACAATAGAATAATATGTTGGATGTTCTTCTAAAGAAATACACAAAAAAACATGTTGTAAGGTATTTCAATCTCAAAAAGGGAGACACAGGATACAAGCGTACTTCTGACCAATAAGGCATAATGTTTTTATCATAGAAGAACCAATTAGTGAAAAAATGTTAAAGGAAAAAAGACAGGAGTTCTACAAGATTGGAAAGACAACCTAATACTAGTGAGAGCTGGTTATGACTAAATGCAAACCAAGGAACAGACAATGAAAACAGGTATAAACATAGAAAAATGCTGCTGGAGGTTTATTTTAAACCATGAAGTTTTTCTTAAGCAAGATTTTCATTTTTAAGAGAGAGTGCAAAGATCTTTTTTTAATATATTCTGCACACTGGAGCTTTCATTGCTTCCAACACATTCCTGGCAAAACTGTGACCACCTGAGGGGTACACATTATTAGATGGTAACACATCTAGCTTGAGAGTCTACAAATTGAAGCTCACTTTCATGAACAGATCTTGGTTAGACTGGGGAAATTTGATGAGATCGTTAAAACATAACACAATCTGGCAAAACAGGGGGAAAAAGTCTTGAAGTATAGTCAAGTATTAACAAATTAGGAGAACAGGGTGGAATTTTCCATCCAAAACCCTTTCAGGTTCAGGGGCTCTGCCTGGGCCATAAACAGGTCAAGACTGAGTGGGCTAGACCCTGAGGTCTACTTTAGAAAGTGATTGTCAACCAATGGGGAGGGGGGGCTCAGTGGAAAATTACCAGTCCCGCACTCACTCACGCACAGACGCACACACACAAGATCAGAAACAGCTGAGAGACTGAGCTGTAGCTACATATCTATCTCACTCTATGGTTGCCTTTTATAATAGTCGCAGGTGCGGGATGGGCATGGCTGCGTTGTCAGGACACAGCAGCCCGCAAACTGCGCACTTGATGATATGTGATGATGTGTGTATTCACATCCATGCACATTTCCAAGAAAAATACCCCTGTGAGATATCTTGCAGACCAAAGAGATGGGTTGGAGGCATGCATGTGTCTCTCTGTAGATGTGTTTGCACGAATTCAACATCGGCTATTTTGCTATTTGGCATTTGCAAGAAAACCTACTTTTTGTCCGCATTTATATTACAAATGTAAATTTTACTTAATCTATCAATTCTTTTACATAAAGTAAATACTTTTAATACCTTGTTAAAAAAGTTTTTTTCATGCAATCTCAAACAATTATACATTATTATACATATTATTATGTCTGACACAGAAGAGTTTTGTGTTTAGTCTCCCAGAGTTAATAGTTTGTAGATCCACTTTTAACTGTAGTGCAGCTAAAAGTAATTTGGGCTATACCCTTTTTGCAGATTTAGAAGCATATGCTTTCCTATTCTTCTTTGCCAAAAAAAAATCCAAAGGCTAAAACGTATTGATATTAGATTCAAGTCATACATTAAGTGTTTAAGGACTTGCCACCGACTTGTAACTGTTTTGAAACTTAAAAATTAACAAGTTTTGATCTAAACTGCTCCTTAATAGGCTTGCCTGTATATTTAAGGTTATTTACTTGGTTAAAAGCCTCTAACAAGCCTTCTTCTTCAGTGTGTCTGATAAAGAAATGCATCCCACAGCATTATTCTGCCACCACCATGGAGCAACATGCAGATGTGTTCTACTGTGATAAGTAGTTTAAATTTTTCTGTCACAAAGCATTTCACTTCTTTATTACTGCTAGAGATTGAAGACTTAAATGGGATAAGTTATGTTTCCTTCTACATAGGCTTCCTTCATAACTCTTTCCCTTCAAAGCCAGATTTGTGAACGTAACTAAGAGCAGATTCTCACACCAGAGCTGTTGATAATCCCTGGCCTGCCAGTTTTTGACATATTCTTTCAATTTTAGGATTAGGGGCTGAGCAATAGTATATGAAATGTTTGGCATATTGTTAAATAACCTAATCCTGTTTTTGTTGGTTCACAGACCTATCCCTGATCTGTCTGCTTTCTTCTTTTAACTGTTCTTCATGATGCATTTGTTCATTAATATCAGCAGCCTTCACAGATCAGTTGTATTTATATTAATTTACATTATTATGTTTTGAGGTAGTCAAGTGACGGGATTAAATAACAATAAAAAGTTTTTTTTTTTTCTATTTCAAAAAGGGTTTATTGTTTAAAATCAAAATAAAATGCACTGAAAAATTAGGTTGTATCAGCATTTGAAAAAGATTTTTAAAGAACACTTTAGCAAGGGACTGTATTTATGGTCATTTTATCCACCTTCTGAGTATAACATAACAATCAGATCTGAATCATCGTTGATGAATTTGGTGCAAAACAAAGCCGATATTTTACCTGGGTACCAAGGCAGCCCACCAACATGTGAGTTAGTAGTTTGGCAGCAAACATGGGAGAACGGGAGCACAACACATGGGATATGATGGCCAATGCAAACCCTGAAAAAATGGAAAATACTGTAAAGGCATACATGTTACATTTATAACTCATAAGACAAACAAATAACAAATTAAATGGAAATGATATCAAACAAGAAAAAACATTGATAGCTGATTTATACCTGAGATGCAAATAAATCCTGATGCAAAGAAGGCCTCGTTGTAGGATGCAAGTGCAGAAAACTCTGCATGCGCTGCGTAGATAGACAAGTGGGAGCATGCACATTCCACATAACTGCCACTTTCTTTCACAACCCTGCAGTACTGTCCATCAGATGACCAGCTGGAAGGAAAAAAGAATAAAAGATATGAAACAAAGTAGGTTAATATAAAATATTTCTTTATTTGATGTTTTAAGATTTTTTTTAGGTTTTATTTAAAAAAAGGATTCAATAATGTGAGTTGCACTTGGAGATAATGATGTCTCATATAAAGAAAAATCCTGAATAACTAGAAAAAGTCATGGAGATTATGAAGATCTAAAAAAAAAACATTTTTTTTTTTATAGTTTAATCTGATCTTTGTTAGATTAACTGAAGCAGTTAACCAACCAGAACGGTTATTTCCTCTCGACCTTTTACTCTCTAACTCGCACGTGCGGATTTCTGTTTTCCCCCTTTTGTTTTATCATCTAAACAGCTTCACGGGCCAAACCAGATCTGCCAATTTTTAACTTGCAACAGTGTGTTCCAGCCAAGACCTTTCATACCACTCCCTAGAACTGTCCTCCAGAAAGTCATTTCAAAAGTGAGGACACAAAGTGCTGCAGCTGAAATGTTCAGATATGAAAACAAGAAATAGATGAAAACAGCCTTTAAGAAGCCCTAATAAGGGCCTCTAGTTGGCCCTTTTGAAAGGAAAGAAAGATTCAAGTGCGGGGAGTATGGAGGAAAAATATGAGACATCACTTTAGAATTATATCTAGAGCGTCAAAAGGAAATGCAAAGTCAGTTTTATTGACATTTAAGTCCAACGGAACCACAATATCCTTACTTATTTAAAGGAAAAATATTAGATAATATTGTTTATTTTCTCTTCTTAAGAATTTTTTATGAAGTTTATCTCAACATGATTCATGATTTGAAACTTTGGGGCTCTGACAATGGGTAAATATTTCAGAGCTGTTTATATTTACTAAGCAAAAATAGAGCATGTTACACAACCAGCTCCACTTAAAATAATCCAACTTTCCCCCTGTTTACTTTCTTTGGTCCTTGCCCATTTTTTGTTTGAAAAATATAATCAGCAGTTCCATACATGGACATTCTCAGACTATTTCCATATTGTAATCTTAAACATTTATGTATTTTATCAGGCCTTTAATCAACAGATCACATAGAAGTATATTATCATGTAGTGGCAGTAAAATGAGACATTGCAAAGTTGTATTGAGCCACCTTTACTCTAAAGATCAAAAAGACATTAGATACCTTTTTTTTTTAAAGTCAGCGGAGGATAAGAGGATCCGTGGATCTCGCTTCTTTACTTGGTGACCAGCGGGAGTGCACAGCAACTAGCAGACCTTATCAATGTAGCCAAGAAGTGGATAAATAAGGCAGATCCATCTTAGCACTGTTGCTAGTATACTTCTGCATTTTTAAACATCAAACCGGCAGATTTTACCCAAAATGCTTTGATGAACCCAAATGGCTCTATAAGATCAGGTATGATAGCATATTTTCTAATCCATGAAAAAATTAACACTATTACACTCCCAACTTTATGGTGGTTTAACAGTAAAATGTTGCTATTAAATGAAATATTAAATATATTTTGTTTTATAGCTGTGGATTTTTTGTATAGTATGCTTAGTCAAGTTTGTTGTGTTGCAACCACTGACAGCGGGACTCTCTGCCATAGTCTTCACGGAAGCTCTTAGCTCAACGTACAGTCAGCCATGAAAGTTTGAACCATGAAAAGATTTTCTTGGGGCCAACTTTTCAATTCCAAGACAAAGTGCAGATTTACGTCAATGGATGATGCTCACTGATCTGTTTTCTGTTTCAGATTCTCCTCTCTGGCAGGATACTATGGTTCATCAGGACCAAAACATCTGGCCTCAAAAACAGCTTCTACCCATCTGCCACTAGCCTCGTAAACAAGACCGTGTCCTCCACTGATACCTTTCCCATAAGTGAAACAAATAAACAAAAAACATCGCAGCACATCTGTATATGAACTTATACTCATCTTTGGGACCGGGTCCTGACTAGGTGCAACATGACAAGACAAAATTATATGAAATTTTAAACTGCTGTTGTGGTTTAATAACCGCCATGGTACGTTTAGCTACTACAAGTTATTTGTTCCCCTATTTATGTATTCCATCTCTATGTTTACTTGTCTATGTGTTGTTCTTTACTCACCAAAACAAATTCCTTGTCTGTGTAAAACGCTATCTCCCAAAAAAGCACTTTTTCATTCTAATTGTTAAAATGTTCCAAATGCCCATACTGGCTCTATCCGTCCTTACGGCTGTGTTGAGATGACAGCAGGCTAAAGCAAAGGTAAACATATAATGTAAATATATTACACTGATTAAGGTTGAAATATTCAAAAAGTAATTTATGAGCTAATTTTGTCATTCACTGAAAAATTTGAGCTAGTGATTAACCTGGAACCCATGCAGCGTGTGGTAATAATTGGCCCGATATAAATGGCTAAACCAGTAAGTATTCAGTCTGTTGGTTCCTTGTTTTTACTATATTCATGTTATTTATTTAAATTTTAACCATGATCAGCATTATGTTGATTATTTTAAGATCTGCTGACTAATTACTCAATTATGATTCAACTTAAGTGCAAATAATTATTTTCTATTTTGTTTTTTTTTAAACAGTATTTTAAGAATGGCTTGTATTTTAAGGATATCTTGTGTTCTAGTATCGTCAATAAGATATGAAAATAAAAAGTAAATAAATTCTTGCCCTGAGAATACCTACCACCAAGCTTAAGATGTTTTCTAGTTAAGGTTTTATTTGTATGTATTTATCAGCAGGAAACTGTTCTCAGATGCTTTTGAAGAAAAGGTTTTAAGATTTGATATTTAGAGGTAGGCTATGTAAAATGACAAGAACCCCAATTATATGGCCAAAGGATTGAGTTAGATGAAAGAATAACTTTTTTTTAACATGGCCTGGTTAAATTTCAGAGCTAAATCAAACTAAAAATCTTTTGTCATACTTAAAAAAAAATTGTTTTTATTTTTCATTTGTTTTTATCGCATTCAGTAGCTAATCTGGCTTAGGTTATATTTTTTTCAAAATTAAAACATTTTAGTGTACAACTGCCTGTGGTTAAAGATATACGCCAAAAGATATGTAGTTGGAGAAGCTGGGAAAGGCGTTCTGAAAATAATTTGATCGAACAAAAATATACACAACCATTTTGAATTTTCATTTTTATAAAAAAAACAACTGAATTTTGAAATTGGAAATGTTTAAGGGATATGAATATTTTTACCAGAATCTGTATCATTTAGGGTGTTTTAATTTTATATAATTATTATTATAAGCTGGCGTATTGAAAAGGTTTCAAATACAGAAAGTTCTCTGCAGAGGGAACCATAAAGAGCTTGGCATTTAAACCTCCCAGCTGTTATTTGTCCTCCAGTTGGCCAAATTTGCTTTTGTACCGTAGCTTAAAAAAATATTTTATCTCGTAGTAATAGCATAAAGTATTTTTAGGGAAAAGTGTAATCCATGCAACTACATTAACAGAAACACATGAGATTGGTTAGTGTTAGAGTGTTTATAGTGCATTACCTTGCAGTGGTTTGATTCCAGAGAAGGCACACAGATGCTCCTGGTTTAATTTGCTGACCAGGAGAGTTAATACGGTATGTCACCTCAATGCCATCTTCTAGGGGTCGTGACCCTCTCTCCTGGAGACTTACTGAGAATACCTACAAGCAGAAGCAGTATCAGCATAGATTTTAGCTTCAATGACAAATAAAAATAAACAGGGTTTATTTAATGGGACAATGCTGCCATCTGCTGTTTGAAAAAGATTTTAAATTGGGTAAAATTAACTGCTATCATCTGCATTATGGCCTTCAAATAATTGAAACGACTTAGAATTACGTTTCCTACCTTCCCATTTACAGCTGTGACTGTATCATTGGTGAGAAGCCATTGCTCAGTTTTGAACTCAGTCAGCTGAATCCTGCTGAGGTTCCTGCAGTCTGCTGATGTGGCTGCTGGCACTGGCAGCAGCGCGTCTGGAAGCTGGAAGAAGTCGCCATTATGGCCTCTGTATTTGTGTCCATTAATTTGTGTTGGGTACCACTGGAGGGCAGATATCGTCATAAAAGGGCATGTTTCCATGATGATACCCATTCTGAGGAAAAAAGAAAAATTTGCAACACCGAGCTTTTTGATGGATATGCAAAAGAGATGTGTTTACACTTACATTTCACACTGCAAATGAGAAATAAGGGAGAACGCAAATCGCTCTGCCACCTCTGCAAGGTAGCTGAGACCTCGAGTGTCAACTCGGCTTGGGTTGGCCAGAACGCATAACAGGTCATAGGTCAGATTTCGGCTGCTTGAATGTAGAGGATTCTGCTCTGCTTCTATCAGTACCTGAATCAAGAAAAATAACAGCTGGAAGGAGAACTCAGTAGACAAAATTCTGAATGAAATTCTTCTCCAAAAACATGCTCATTAAATTGCTACAAGGTTTGCTCCTCTGCAGCAGTGAAACCTTGACATTCATTGAGATTCAAAATTCTTTAAAATTCAAATTTAAGCATTAAGTAGTTTTTACTACCATCCATCCATCCATCCATCCATCCATCCATCCATCCATCCATCCATCCATCCTCTCTTACCTTCCCAATAGTTTCAAGCACAGCAGTCATCTGTTCACGATTGAGAGTAGAAGCGAGTTTGGTCTTTAGTCCTTGAAGAACCTGATTGATTACTGTTGGGTTGAGGGGCTGATGTAATTGTTCTAACAGGCCCCACACAGACTGGCTAGCTGCATTTGACACCAGAGTCACATTAGCCTGTCCAAATCGAGAGTGAACACTGGCTCCTCCTGTAGGACTGTACAGAGCCACCTGGAAGCGCTTTGGTGTTGGTGAAGATGAGGCGAGGTCAGGCGTCAAGTAAACATCTAGTGTTGTGACGTGGCTCCCAGCTTCAAAGGTGACTTGGCCCTCCTGTTTAGGAAAGTCCATCCCTTCTTTAGCCGGCCAGATGATATACGGACCAACCATCTCTTCTTTGGACAGCTCCTGAAGAAGGACGGTGCATGTTTTAGGTTCAAAGGGGCAACATGATAAAAAGTCACTGGCTCGACACCAGACCTTTTCTAACCATGGTTTTCTTGTGAGTTCAGCACACATTGTTGTCTACCTACTATCTGCTTTGCTTGTTACTGAGACATATTTAACACAGTGTGTACTTGTTTCATAAAAGAACTTCTAGCTTCTATTGTCTACCCCAGTTCTATTAGAGATGAAAGCACATCACATTTGTCTGATAGCTATTTCTTTTTTGATTTTTTTGGAGTGCACTAGAAACTGACTTTAATCTCCAATATCAAAAGTAGTCACCAGATTGTCCATTCCCTTGATCTGGGTGTAGACATAACAAAACATCACATCTCAGATAACATCCCAATGGGAATGGAAAGAGAATGGAGAAAACCTTTTCATAATTTTTTGATTAACAAACCTTGACTTTTATAAGTCAGCCTTATGAGTGCATAACAGAAAGAGAAAAATTAAAAGATCCTATCAGACATAGAAAATGTTTAAAACACTCTTGTTCTGATACATGGTGTATCCTTCTCGCTATAGTGTGTGTGTAATAATCCGTAGTGTTTAATCTAACCTTTTTCAACAGTCATGTTCATATATATTTGGCTCACAAGGGTAAAAAAACTAAAATCTAAAGATTAGGGATGCACGATATAATCGGCCCCCTATCGGTATCGGCCTTAAAACTGAATATCGGATATATTTGATCAGCTTCTGAGTTTCTAAAGTCTACTACTACTTCTTCTTCCTCAAAAACTTCTTTTTTACAGACTTAAAAACTTCTAAAGATGAGGGAAAAAATATTGATACATTAAAATATTACAATATCTTCATATGCTGATATATTCCCATTTAAAAACACCATACCAATCTCTTTTATTAATGAAATATTGCTATATGTCATCGTTATGCTACGAAATCCCCCGAAAATCCACGGAATTTTGCCATATTTTTATATGTTGATATATTGACGCGGTATCGATCTATTTTACTAACAAAATCTAACAAAAATTTGCAAAATATCACGAGAGTTTGTAACAGAACGATGAAATTTCAGCGATGAAAGTAAAATAAATTGATACCGCGTTTTTAAAAATCAATTTGATATCAGCATATGAAAATATATTTGAGTATATTATTTTTCAAAGTGTCAGAAATGGATAACAAAACTGCTATTTTCAATGACTACTTATTTTTGTCCAGCTTTAACATCGGTATCGATATCGGTTATCGGCTACATGAGTTTTAAAATATCTGCATATCGGATATCGGCCAAAATCCCAATATCGTGCATCCCTACTAAAGATACCTTTTCTTTACTTAGGACTAAGCAATGGTTTACAAAAAAAAATGAAATAAAAGAGACTGTTTAAAAAAGGCTTTTCTAAAATATGTTTGAATAAAAAACTTTTTGATCTATCTCTTAAATTTCCTCTGCTTTTTATGCCAATCTGTTTAATTCACACGTTAATCAGTTCTTCTCTCCTTCATCGTCCAGCAAGATTTCTTAGTGCAGCACTTTGTGACACTTTTGACATTGTGTCTTATTTATATTTTTCTTTGTGACATAAACTTATTTTTGTACTTACTTACAACTCATTTCTTACGATAAGCTAATCAGGTTTCATTGTTATGTACCTTCCCTATATCAGCACTGAAGCTCTGACTTCTTTCCCTTAACAGCTGGACACTTCCGTTGCCATGCCTCTTATTTCCTGTCATTTTACCTCAGTGTTCTGATGTTCCCCTGCCAATGTGTATGTATTATTACTTAAAATGTCCTCACCTTTTCACCTCTGTTTTTTTTCTGCATTTGGATCCAGTTAAAAACCTAACACAACCCTTTGACGACCCACCCATGAGCCAATAGAAGGCTAGCTTTAAACCTTCTGTTTTGGCTAAGTTTAATTTATGTACCAAACATTGGAAACCTTCCTTCTAAATAAATAAGAGTCAGTCGTCTGTTTTAAGAATTAATCAATCACTTATCATAAAGGTTTTCTGTAGGTTGAGGTGTGTGATGCGGATGCAGTATACTTGTTATACTAAAGATAGTTGCTTCTGCTTTGTGTGACTGCAGCAATGAAAACATAATTCATTTTTAGGGTAAAAACCTTCTTCATTGTGGTTCATTCAGGAGAAAAACTGCCTTCCTGTTCATTCCAGACAGTTATGTTAGTTATTCAAATAGCAGATCTAGCTCAACACATTATATGCTTAATATAACAGACAGTCAAGCTAACAAAATGTATCATAAAGGAATGGTTTTAGACATATAAGGTTTCCATCCCAAAGCAAATATTTTCTGATCTACTAATAATTATGCATTAAACACAGGTCAATAAAATCTTCATTGTTTAAAAAAAGCAAAGAACAAAAACAAAATTCTTTCTTCAATTTGCCCCTTGGTTACTGTGGCTCAGGGGTCAAAGTAGATTTAAATTCACAGGGTTTGATATAAAAAAAAAAATAAAGTGAAAACCTACATAATTGCCTTGTAATGCCATGGAAATCCACACCTAAATTGAATAAATATGCTAACTAAAATGTCAAAATATTTAAAGGATTAGAGAAAATTTTTCGATGATAATGCAAGGAAACATTTACATCATATTTAAATAGATACGAGAACTATGAGAAAGAAATATTCAAAGATTTATGTAATTTTTCTCCTGGCTCTTTAACCAAAAATTCACAGAGTGCAATGAAATATTTTCTCTGGACATAATTTCCTTTGGTAGAAATTAAAGTAGGTTTTGCACCACCTTTTGTGAGCTGGAAGAAATAAAATCTTGATAGTTAGAAATAAGGATTTTTTACGGTTGGCAGAGTTTGAGCAGCCACATATATATTTTCTTATATAGCGAGAGCAGGGAAAGCCATACTGCTGAGAGCGAACCAACCATGTGGAGTATAAAGCTGAGCTACGCGCGTGCAAAGGCGCATTTCTGCACAAGTACAATACCGTTCGAAAGTTTGGTGTCACCAAAACAATTTTGTGTTTTCCTGAAAAGTCACACTTATTCACCACCATACGTTGTGAAATGAATAGAAAATAGAGTCAAGAAATTGACAAGGTAAGAAATAATGATTTGTATTTGAAATAAGATATTTTTTTTTTTTACATCAAACTTTGCTTTGGTCAAAGAATCCTCCATTTGCAGCAATTACAGCATTGCAGACCTTTGGCATTCTAGCTGTTAATTTGTTGAGGTAATCTGGAGAAATTGCACCCCACACTTCCAGAAGCAGCTCCCACAAGTTGGATTGGTTGGATGGGCACTTCTTGCGTACCATACGGTTAAGCTGCTCCCACAACAGCTCTATGGGGTTCAGATCTGGTGACTGCGCTGGCCACTCCATTACCAATAGAATACCAGCTGCTTGTTTCTACTCTAAATAATTCTTGCACAATTTGGAGGTGTGTTTACGGTCATTGTCCTTTTGTAGGATGAAATTGGCTCCAATCAAGCGCTGTCCACTGGGTATGGCATGGCATTGCAAAATGGAGTGATAGCCTTCCTTATTCAGAATCCCTTTTACCCTGTACAAATCTCCCACCTTACCAGCAACCCCAGACGATTACATTACCTCTACATCGCTTAATAGATGTCGTCAGGCGTTCTTCCAGCATCTTTTCTTTGCTCTGCGTCTCAAAGTCTCACATTAAAAAATCAGTATTGTTTTATGTTAAACCTCTCCAGTAGAGCATTTGACTGCAGTTTAAGAGGTCTCAGGTCAACTCCAGCGTGTATAAAGTACTACAGCTTCTCAAAAGCTAGTTTGCTTTCTACTGGTGTCATTAACGCATTTTAATGATATCTGGTTTTGTCAGATAAAAATTCAGTATCGTCTTGATGGTTTTATGTTAAACCTCAGTGGTAGACAATTTAACTGCAGATAAAGAGGTCTCGGGTCAACTCCAGGTGCCCCCTTGTTACTGTCTAGAGTATTGGAGCGTCGATAAAGTACTACAGCTTCTCAAAAGCAAGTTTTTTCTTTGTACTGTACTGCTCTGATTAACGCAAAGTAATGAAATCCCGTTTTGTCGGATAAAATTTCAGTGTTGTCTTAACGGTTTTATGTTAAACCTCAGCGGTAGACAATTTAACTGCAGATAAAGAGGTCTGGGGTCAACTCCAGGTGCCCCCTTGTTGCTGTCTAGAGCACTTGAGCATCAATAAAGCACTACAGCTTCTCAAAAGGAAGTTTTTCTTTGTACTGGTGTAGTTAACGCAAAGTCGTGACATCTGGTTTTGTCAAATAAAAATCAACATTGTCTCAACGGTTTTACATTAAACCCAATGACGGCAAGAATTTTTTTTTTCGAAATCATGCAAACTTAGCCCATATTCACTCTGTAAATCTGGAAATATCGTGAAAAACAGGGGGGTATAGCTCAGTGGTAGAGCATTTGACTGCAGATCAAGAGGTCTCTGGTTCAACTCCAGATGCCCCCTCTTTTTGTCTAGAGGCTTTAAGAGTGTATAAAGTACTAATGTTTCTCAAAAGCAAGTTGCTTTCTACTGGTCTCATCATTGTAATGGTATCTGGTTTTGTCAGATAAAAAAATAAGTATTGTCTTTTTCGGTTTTATGTTAAAACTCACCGGTAGAGCATTTGACTGCAGATCAAGAGGTCTCTGGTTCAACTCCAGATGCCCCCTCTTTCTTGTGTAGAGGCTTTAAGAATGTATAAAGTACTAATGTTTCTCAAAAGAAAGTTGCTTTCTACTGGTCTCATCATTGTAATGGTATCTGGTTTTGTCAGATAAAAAAATCAGTGTTGTCTTTTTCGGTTTTATCTTAAAACTCATCGGTAGAGCATTTGACTGCAGATAAACAGGTCTCGGGTCAACTCCAGGTGCCCCCTTGTTCCTGTCTAGAGCATTTCAGCGTCGATAAAGCACTACAGCTTCTCAAAAGGAAGTTTTTCTTTTTACTGGTGTAGTTAACGCAAAGTTGTGACATCTGGTTTTGTCAAATAAAAATCAACATTGTCTCAACGGTTTTACATTAAACGCAATGACGGCAAGAATTTTTTTTTTTTCGAAATCATGCAAACTTAGGCGGTATTCACGCTGTAAATCTGGAAATATCATGAAAAATGGGGGGTATAGCTCAGTGGTAGAGCATTTGACTGCAGATCAAGAGGTCTCTGGTTCAACTCCAGATGCCCCCTCTTTCTTGTCTAGAGGCTTTAAGTGTGTATAAAGTACTAATGATTCTCAAAAGGAAGTTGCTTTCTACTGGTCTCAACATTGTAATCGTATCTGGTATTGTCAGATAAAAAATTCAGTATTGTCTTGACAATTTTATGTTAAACCTCTGCGGTAGACAATTTAACTGCAGATAAACAGGTCTCGGGTCAACTCCAGGTGCCCCCTTGTTGCTGTCTAGAGCATTTCAGCGTCGATAAAGTACTACAGCTTCTCAAAAGGAAGTTTTTCTTTTTACTGGTGTAGTTAACGCAAAGTTGTGACATCTGGTTTTGTCAAATAAAAATCAACATTGTCTCAACGGTTTTACATTAAACGCAATGACGGCAAGAATTTTTTTTTTTTCGAAATCATGCAAACTTAGGCGGTATTCACGCTGTAAATCTGGAAATATCATGAAAAATGGGGGGTATAGCTCAGTGGTAGAGCATTTGACTGCAGATCAAGAGGTCTCTGGTTCAACTCCAGATGCCCCCTCTTTCTTGTCTAGAGGCTTTAAGTGTGTATAAAGTACTAATGATTCTCAAAAGGAAGTTGCTTTCTACTGGTCTCAACATTGTAATCGTATCTGGTATTGTCAGATAAAAAATTCAGTATTGTCTTGACAATTTTATGTTAAACCTCTGCGGTAGACAATTTAACTGCAGATAAACAGGTCTCGGGTCAACTCCAGGTGCCCCCTTGTTGCTGTCTAGAGCATTTCAGCGTCGATAAAGTACTACAGCTTCTCAAAAGGAAGTTTTTCTTTGTACTGGTGTAGTTAACGCAAAGTTGTGACATCTGGGTTTGTCAAATAAAAATCAACATTGTCTCAACGGTTTTACATTAAACCCAATGACTGCAAGAATTTTTTTTTTTTCGAAATCATGCAAACTTAGCCCATATTCACGCTGTAAATCTGGAAATGTTTCAAAAATGGGGGGTATAGCGCAGTGGTAGAGCATTTGACTGCAGATCAAGAGGTCTCTGGTTCAACTCCAGATGCCCCCTCTTTCTTGTCTAGAGGCTTTAAGAATGTATAAAGTACTAATGTTTCTCAAAAGCAAGTTGCTTTCTACTGGTCTCATCATTGTAATAGTATCTGATGTTGTCAGATAAAAAAATCAGTATTGTCTATTTCGGTGTTATGTTAAAACTCACCGGTAGAGCATTTGACTGCAGATCAAGAGGTCTCTGGTTCAACGCCAGATGCCCCCTCTTTCTTGTCTAGAGGCTTTAAGTGTGTATAAAGTACTAATGATTCTCAAAAGGAAGTTGCTTTCTACGGTTTAACTTTTAATGGTATCTGGTAATTCAATAAAAAATCAAGTTTAAAATT